>NC_066617.1:129150023-129457748 GCF_025201925.1 Gopherus flavomarginatus
GCTACTGGAGAAAGGTGTTTTGTGCAAATACTGGGGAACAAGAAAGAGAGCTTTGGGAGGGTTGTGGGTTACAGATCTGCCTGCATGGCTACGAGAGACTCGAAAAAGAGTCAGTTTGGCGAGCCAGGAGGCTTATGTGCTTTGAGGTTTTTTTGGTAGCCAATTCCTTTCTCCTGCTTTGTGTTTGCCTCCACTCTTACATTTTCTCTCTCCATTCCTGTGTCTTCCTACTTTCTCTGTTGTAGTGATTCATAACTGCTTTGATCAATTCTTCTTTTGATTTTTGCGGATTTTTTCCTCAAGTTCTGCAACCGACGTGAGGCCGGTGATCCGGCTACATTAGTCAAGGTCACTAAAAAAACATAGATAGAAACATGTAATACACAGAGGCTACATTGTTTATTATCACACAGTGAAGGAGTTTGTAGACTTTTTGTAGCATCATTCCCACATACCTAACATAACACAGAGAGGCCAGGGAAGCGAAGGCATGGCGAGCAATGGGGTGAGTGTTTCTGCCCCGACTTCACCTGGGAGGGGGAACTGACTGATGGCTCACTGGGGTTTATCTGCACTGGGTAGAGGAGGTAGCTGGTGGCCTGCACAGGGGACAGTAGGGAACATGAAGCTGGCGAGCTGCTGGCGGGGGGGGGGGGGCGGTCCGCGGAACTGCCAGCCTGCTGGGGTGGGGAGACCGGAACGCACCGCGGTGCCGGCGACCTGCTGGCGGGGGGGGGGGGTGGGGGGAGAGACCGGAACGCACCGCGGTGCTGGCGACCTGCTGGCCCCTATGCAGTTTGCCTGTGTGCAGCCATGGTCCCCCCACCCCTCGCTGCACAGTGGATCGGACGAGTTAGCCTGACCGGGACAAGGACCACGGTGGCTCTCCCTATAAACTTGCGAAAGCACATTGCCCACACTCTGGCTGCAACTTTTCAAGAGATTACCGAGGCCATTACAGAGACGTGATAGAGCAGATCAATGGGCTATTCCACGTTTAGGCATGCATGCAGGCAGCCATAACCCAAACCGTCCTCTCCCAAAACATAAAATCTGTTTACCCCGAGCACGCTCCTCAGCTTCTTCCTCACCAGCAACTTCCAGCTGCTGTGACTGGCTAGCCTCCTCCTGGCTTGAGAAGAGCTCCTGGCTGCATGCCTCCTGGGACTCTGGGGTGTCTCCCTCCACCCCAGTAGCCTCACTCTCGGCTTCCTCTACGCCCTCCCCCACTTCTCCCTCCTCTGAACTCTCCATCGTGCTCCTCGGATTGGCAGTGGGGTCACACCCAAGTATGGCATCCAGCTCCTTGTAAAAACGGCAGGTCGTGGGGCCAGCTCCTGAGCGGCGATTTCCCTCATGGGCTTTGCAGTAAGCACTGCGCAGCTCCTTAATTTTTACCCTGCACTGCAACGCGTCTCGTTCATGGCCCCTTATCAGCAAGGACTGTGATATCTGCCCATAGGTATAATAATTTCTCCGGCTGGAGCGCAGCTGTGCTTGCACAGCTTCCTCACCCCAAACACTGATGAGGTCCTGCAGCTCGGAACTGTTCCATGCTGGGGCTCTTCTGGGGTGTGGAGGCATGGTCGCTGATTGATTGATTGATTGCACTCCACACCTGGCTGAGCAAACAGGAAGGGGATTTTTTAAATTCCCGGGGCATTTAAAGGTGGGGTCAGCTGAGCCCAGGGCAGTAGAGTGTGCAGGATTACCAGAGAGGCTTAAAAGGTATGCTGGGATACCTCCTTATACCCCGGAGATCAATAAAAGCGCTGGTGGGGTCCACACTTGCTGACCAGCGCTGGATCACCAGCGCTGGAATCGCTACACTCGAGGCACGATCGGGTGTACAGCCAGCGCTGCAACCAGGGAGTTGCAGCGCTGGCCGTGCTTTGCAAGTGTGGCCACATCCTGAGTTGCCGCGCTGTAACCCCCTCACCAGCGCTGCAACTCTCCAGTGTAGCCATGGCCTCTGATTTGACCATGCAAGGAAAATTTCAACATTCTTGTTACCAGTCACTATTCCTGTGAACTTGTGTACCAGAGAAAAACAGTTGTTCCATGAACAATTCCAGCTATAACATCCTAAAGTCATTCTGTTGTTTTTTTTGTGTTGTGCTGTACGCACTTATGCCTTTAGACTGTAAAATGTTCAGGGATTTGTTTATGAGACTGGTTATAAACATGGTGCTGAAAACAGATTATGTAAATGAATAATATAAATTAATTAATAATAATTGGGTAGTGTTATGCCATGTTTACAGTAGGAGGCATGAACCAGAATTCTAGATTCTAGCCCTAATTCTGCCACTGACTTACTATGACACCTTGGGTAAGTAATTTAAATTATCATGACTGCTTCCTCATGTGTACAAGGGAATCATGATACCTCTCAATATATAGTTATGGTTGGCATAGCTCCTACACACACACTTGCTGCCAAATTCAGCTTACGTGCAGATGGGGCGGGTGCCTGCACACATCCCCAAGTTGTTTGACCATAGGGTGACCAAACAGCAACTGTGAAAAAACAGGACAGGGGCCGAAGAGCAACAGGGGCCTATATAAGAAAAAAATCCCCAAAAATGGGACTGTCCCTTTAAAAATGGGACATCTGGTCACCCTACCTGACCATGTACTCTTGGGACCGTGGACCATCAGGAAGCACATTAGTAGGCCCCTCTCCCAGCTTTAACAAGAATGCTGACAGCTTATCCTGTGCAGCGTAATCTGTGGATGCCGGGCATGGGTGAGAAGTTTCTCAGGCTCTCTTCTACCAACAGAACATCTGTCTAACACGGAGTAGGATTAGACTGATGACTGTGCAGATTCAGAGCACAGTATCAATCACCAGATTTGCAGTGATCAAAGAACACACACTAACATACTTATGCCCTGAGAACATGTCCCTCAAAACAAAGCTGCTAAGTCTTCCCTGAAAACATATTAAATATGTCTCATAATGCATGGGTATATTTCTTAGCTGAAACGGTTTGTTTCAAAAGATACTAACACCGAGCAAAAACCCCTCTGTTAACCTTAAGCTAAGGTTGCTAAACTATTCCTCACTTACAGCAAGAGCTGAGAGTTAAACCTAAGCTGTGAGTTAAACCGAAGCAAAGCTTTGGAAATCTGCAGGAAAGATTGCCAAAAAATATTAATTCTCATTACATTACAGTTGAGCTCGGAAACTGAGTAATTCCAAGCCAACATTTTAAAAGTGGGATCTTAAAGCCTTTCTGTATTGCACTATTGAAATATATTGTATCTCAATGGATATATAATTCTCCATATATAACTCAAACATCTGCTCATGGATTGCGTCTACATGACTTCTTCAGTTTGAACTGTTGTCCCACATACAGTATTTGATGGAGGGTTTAAGCTCTTCAAGGCAGGCACCTTATATTTTGTGTGTGTTTGGCAAAGCACCATGTACACCTGTGGTACTCTACAAATCATTTCTCTATTTTAGTCATTTCCAAGGTACACGTGCAAAAATCTCTGACTTAACTGCTGCAATCCCTTTACTCAGTCGTTATACAAGCAAGATTCCTACTGACTACAAAACTTGTTTAAGAACTGCAGGATTTGGCTGTATGTGGACACAATGTTAAGGATGCTTAGTTAATCATGGAAATGAGAACATCAAGATTTAATATGTACCTTTTACTCTACCTCTTTACAGTTACTGATGATAACTTTGTAACCCAGGACTTCTAACATGCATGCTGTGACAAACAGAACCCTGTTCATTCAATATGAAGAAGTTACTGAAGACATACAATTACTTTAAGATTGTGACCACTGTTAATTGCAGGCTGAATTTTCAAAAGTACCTAAGTGATTCAGAAACATAGACCATCAGTAGGACTTGTGCTCTTAAATGACATGGGAGCTTTTTAAAGACTCCCACCCTGAATCTTGTTTCATGGCTAACCATTCAGAAAGATTTCAAGGAGAACTTGGGGGGGGGGGGGGGGGAAGAGAGAGAGAGAGAGAGAGAGAGAGAGAGAGAGAGAGAGAGAGAGAGAGAGAGAGAGAGAGAAAAAACATAAGTATAACTGAAAAATATTCCAAAACCAGCCCAGACAGTCACATTAGGAGAATTAATTATTTTTGTTAGGCATTTCCTAAAGCAGTATGCCTGTAACTGCTAAACATCTACTCCAGGTTCAAACAATTGCTTTGAAGTATTAAATGTTACCTGGAAGAAACTGAAAGGCTGTGATTAGTTAAATAGGGTTTACAATGACAAACTGCATAGAAAAGGTCTGAAAAAACATAATCTGGTCACTGATCAAAAAAGTGACCTTATATGTTAATTAAGGCATTCACACTTAAATATAAAAAGGAGGCACATGCCAAAGGAGAGAAACAATAGAAAAGCTTTGCACTGACACAAAAGTGCGTCACAAAGCCGGAGATGCCAGGGTGCAAGTACACTTGCTTAAAGTGCACTCCTAATCTCACCACATAACTCTGTTACAAGCATCTTTTGGAGTCCTCTGTTTATTGTGCTCAACGATTTCTACAACAGAAATAAAACACAGACAAAGCGAAACAAAATTTTAAACTGAGTTTTCAGCTCTCACTGGAAAAAAAAATTCTGGAATCTAGCACGAGACTTGAGAGTCAAGCTGGGTTCCTTCTTTATTTTGCATCATTACCAATAATAAAAGTTCTGCAGACCAGAGTATGGCATCTGTAGTGTAAAAGTCTAAAAATCTAATTTTGTCCCTAGAGTAAGCAGCTTTTAACACTACCTGTAGGGGACATGGCTCTTCACTGCCTTGCATTAAGCAGACGCTTTCAGAAAACTATCCACAATGACTCCAAGATCTGTTTTTTGGGTGGGAACAGCTAATTTGGACCCCCACTATTTTTTATGTAAAGTTGGAATGATGTTTTCCAATATGCATTTATCAACATTGAATTTCATCTGCCATTTTGTTGTCCAGTCACCCAGTTTTGTGAGAACCCTTTGTAAGTCTTCACAGTCTGCTTTGGACTTAAATATCTTGAGTAATTTTGTACCATCTGCAAACTACCACCTCCCTGCTCTATGTGCAGTCAAAAAAAAAGCTAAAGAGAATGTTAGGAACCATTAGAAAAGGAATAGATAATAAAATAGAAAATATAAGTATATAAATCCATAGTACACCCACACCTTGAATACTGCATGCAGTACCATCTCAAAGAAGGTATATTAGAAATGGGAAAGGTACAGAGAAGGACAACAAAAATGATGAAGGGTATGGAACAGTTTACTTACAAGAAGTGATGAAAAAGATTGGGACTGTTCAGCTTGGAAGAGAGACTGAAGGGGGGATATGATAGAGGTCTATAAAATGATGACTGGTGTGGGAAAAATAAATAGGAAAGTGTTATTTACCCCTTCACATAACACAAGAACCAGGGTCACCCAATGAAATTAATATGCAGCAGGTTTAAAACAAACAAAAGGATGACTGTGCATTGGGTGTATAACCTGTGGAACTTATTGCCAGGGATGCTGTGAAGGCCAAGATGGTCAGGGGTACAGCCCCCTGCTCTGGGTGGTCCTAAGCCTCTGACTGCCAGAAGCTGGGAATGGACAACAGGGGGCGGATCACTTGATAATTGCCCTGTTCTGTTCATTCCTTTTGAAGCACCTGGCATTGGCCACTGTCAGAAAACAGGATACTGGGCTAGATAGACCATTGATCTGACCCAGTCTGGCCATTCTTGTGTTCACCCAACTCCCAGCTGGGTGCCTAACACTTGAGTTCCTTTGAAAATCTTGCTGTACAAGTTAAGGGACTACATGCTACTTTTCTCTCTTCTAATAACAACAGTATCTAAGAACAAAATACCTGCTACTTCCCAGTATTAGAAACAGGGCTGCTAGGATGACTTGAAATAATTTGTAGAGATTTTAATTTTTAGCTCTATTACAGATTCATTTCTCTTCAGTTTGTCAGAATGCACTGTTCCTGCCAGGAATGGGGAGAGCAAATCTGGGCCTTAACACTTGGAACAAGAACCTTTCCAAGCCTGAGGTCCCCTGCGGACAAAGGTTCTTGAGTTTAGCTGTCTGTTTCAGCCAGCCTGGCTTTCTGATGAATTAGACAGCCTGCAACTTAACCGAACAGCAATCACATAAGCAGTATCAGACATGTAATTCAAATTCTGGTTTCAGCATTTGTTTCTGCCTCCACGAGCAATGATTTGCTTTGCAAGAATCCACTGAAAGAGGTCAATTTATTCTTTGATATATATGTCCAGCTGTCATTGATGTGAATGGGAATTATGCACACTTTTCAAAAGGAGAAGAACCCCACACGTGAACACGTTTCAATTTCCTAAACAAGAGACTTTTAAAATTTTGCCTTGCAATGACAAATGCTTAAAACATTTATTTAATGGCTGTGCCAAGTAACTTGCAGATTCTCTTTGCTTTCCTGTTTCTTCTGCGTCAGAAAAAAAAATTGCCTTCCAGGCAAAAAACAGTGCAGAAATTACATAGAGACTTTGTTTACTTGTTCTTGAAGTAAGGTGAGCCTGCTTCCTACTGGCAGATCATTTTGGGAGCTGTTCCAGATCATTTCAGAGTTGCTCTCCCATTAACTTGGAGCAGCCCTCAGAGGTCTCTGCTCCACCCACAACCAGCCTCTCTCTGCCTGATCATTGAACAATGATCTTAAGGCATGAAGGAGGAAGGATAGTCTTGTTATTCAAGCACTTAGAAAATCTGGGTTCAAATCCAGCTTCTGCAACAGATTTCGTGTGTGACCCAGAGCAAGTCACTAAATATCTCTGTGCCTTAGTTCTCCACCTGTAAAATTGAGATAAAAATCCTTCCTTTTCCCTGCCTTTTAATCTGTCTTTTCTATTTAAACCATACACTCTTTGGGTGAGGGACTGTCTCCTAACATATCTATGGAGCTTAGCACAATGCAGCCTCTAGTCACTGCTGAAATACATAATAATCACAGCAAACATTTTACAAACATTAGTTTAGCCTCAGAACACCCCTGTAAGGCTAAGGTACTGACAGCCATGAACAGAGTATGTCAGCGGCACATGCAGGAGTAGTTCTCAAAAGCTAGAACTCCTACTCCTCCTGCTCTAGACAAACAGTCCCCTTTGGGAACACAGAAATAACCTTCATACAGAGCAGTCTGTTCTCCTCCTATTCTGAGCAGGAGAGTAAAATGTGCACGTGGAGGAATTCACGCCACAAAATGATCTGGTGAACTAAAGAAAAAGCCCTTCTTAGTCTTCAGCAACCGATAGTCATTCGAAGTGTGAAGAGACCAGTCATACTGACCCCTGTAGAGCAGCTCCCCACTAGAGAAATACCATAATCTTTGTACGTATATCCCCGTTATTACAAGTAACCCCTAAGAAGGCTGTAACAACAAAATCCCATCCCTTCCCCCCACCCTTTGTTTGTTTTCTACATTTGTATATAGTCAGTTCCACTGATTCTCCTGTAAACAAGATCTAATTGATTATACATTAGATCCTTTCTTAAATTTTCTCATCACAATAGGAATAATTGCTGGTGGCAGCAATAATGGAGGTGCTGTTGTGGAAAGGCTCTGGCAGCTGCTGGTGTTTTAAACACTATGTCCTCCAGATCTGCTTCAGCAGACAGCTGCCTACACTAGGACAGTGGTTATTCAGATATGCAGACCCCTGGAGAAATGCAGCGATCTTCCAGGGGGGTACATCTACTTCACTAGATATTTGCCTAATTTTACAACAGGGTACACTGTGACATTCCCCTGGTGTTATCTGGACCAGTGGCCTGCTAGGTCACTCCAATCCTCAACTCTGGGAGCCAGCCTTACCCTGCTCTGCTGTGAGAACCCCCCACTCCTGGGTTGTTTACGCACAGCCTCTGGCATGTAAGCTGCTCCTTGGATTGTACAACCAAATGACAGTAGCCAATATCTCCAGTCCCAGACACAACCCTAGGAACCTCTGTCTTGCAGTGTCCAGTTATGCCCACTGGACACTGTAAGCTTATATGAGCTCATCAGTTTAACAAAGAAATTGATATTTACCAGGCTTGTTATCCCAAGGAGAGTCTGACACACTTCAAACCAAATGCACTGCTTCAGGTACAATAAACAAACAGATGCATTAACTACAACAATACATTTTAAGTGACTATAAGTAAGTCATATTTGGTCAAATGAAATAAAACGCAATCTAAGCTGATCTTAACACTTTCAATGCCCTTACAAACTTAGATGCTTCTCACCACAGTCTGGCTGGTTGCTCTTCAGCCAGGCTCTCCCCTTTGATCAGCACTTCAGTTGCTTGGTATGGTGTCTGCAGATGGAGGTGGATGAGAGGAAGAGCATGGCAAACATCTCTCCCTTTTATCATGTTCTTTCTCTCCTCTTGGCTTCACCCCCCTCCCCACACTTCACAGTCAGGAGAGCATTACCTCATCACAGTCCCAAACTGACCAAGGGAAGGGGGGTGACTCACTCAAGGGTCCAACAGATCCCTTGTTGTTGCCTAGGCCAGCATCCTTTGTTCCTGTGAGGCTGGGATGGGTTTGTCCCATACATGCCCTGATGAGGTGTGAACTACCCCTCTGCTCTTGGGAAGTTTTTGCCCGGGCTTGCTTTAAGCCATGAGGACACATTTTCAGCCCTATAATTAATATACATGAAATTACAACCTATAACAACGATTACTATAAAATTTCCATAACAACAATGCTCAGTTCATCATGAGCCTTCTGAAGACACCTGACATGACAAACTTTGCATAAGATACCACACAATCATATTATAAGGATGAACATGGGGGTGCACAAGGACAGAAGACTACAAAGTCAGAACAAATGTCATACAGCGAATGACTTGTTTATACTGCTTTATATACTATACATTGAAAACCAAGTACAATATTTATATTCCAGTTGATTTATTTTATAATTGTATGGTAATAATGAGAAAGTCAGCAATTTTTCAATAATAGTGTGTGGGACACTTCTGCACTTTTATGTCTGATTTTGTAAGCAGGTAGTTTTTAAGTTAGGTGTAACTTAGGGGTACACAAGACAAATCAGACTCCTGAAAGGGGTACAGTAGTCTGGAAAGGTTGAGAGCCACTGCACTAGGGCACCCATTAATTACCAACAGTGGTAAATATAAGGGGAAAGAAAAAGTTTAACTAAGTCTCTTTTGCCACTAATCAGTCTGTGCTGCTGTTTGTGTGGGTCTTTCACACAGCAACTAGTGAGACAGAACATTTTAAAAAATACCATACCATACACTTTCATAATGATATATTGGCAGGTTTCATAATAAATACTGATTGCAACTCACTTCTTAAACTGATGAGATTCCAAGTTAATGGTGTCCCTTTAAGAATTATAGGCAATTTTCCCACCAGTGGTTTAGCAGTTCCACTCATGCTAACAATAATGAGAGCAAGAGTGCTGACTTGCTGCAGGCATTTTTACCATCAGGTAACATACCAGTCCTATGACTCAGTGTTAACTGTGCAGAACAATGATGTTATGGCTGTGCTGTCAATTCTCCAAAAGCAAGAACCAGCTACTAAGGAGAAGCTTCACTATAAGCTTGGTTATACAGGGATGAATTTGGCCCCTTGTTTTTAAGGCTTTCATGTTTCCTCTGGCTTTCCAGCATTCTCTCTTTCTTTCAACTCAAACCTGAACACTTTCAGCCCTCTTCACAAGTGTTTCAACTGGCCTCCTAAGAGACCACAGATGAGTGCAAATAATCACTTCCTACCTGGAAAGACTCCTGGAGTTCTTTAACAGCTCACTGCTAATTGGAGGGTTAACCAAAGAGGAATTAAGATGCCATCCTTTGCAAAGCCTGTACTTCAGTGGTACAGTAAATGAATGAACGGAGTCCACTTTTTTCTTGCTGATCGGTATATTATTGCTTTGCATTCATTTCCTCTTAACACCGATGGCACAGTCCACATAAAATGCACAGCCTACTTAAACCTTTTGAAACCAAGTCTTGCCCCAAACCTGGGAGGTCCTTCAAGAGGACTCTGACCTCTCCCTGTGTAAATCATGACTTATATAGTTGAACGCATTATTATTTCAAATACGTTCTAATGAGTATTTGCCTACAGTCCAGTTTGTCTTTATCTATATGCCAATTAAAATATTTTATAAATCAAAGGAAAAACCAACAGCATCTGATGGGGGCTGACCCAAACTCAATGTGAATGAGCCCTAGGAGAATTTCTTAATGCTTTAGCTCCTGAGTCAAGTAAATACGCAGGAATCTCAGCTTTATATATATATATATATATATATTTTTTTTTTTTTTTTAAGTTTCAGGCCCTCGTGGTTGTTCAGAAAAGAATGAAAACGTGATGCAAGCACATCATAGAGGCTCAAAAACCAAAGGAAAAAAAAATTCAGAATTTATTATTTTCAAATCCCATTATTTTTAAACCAATCTCATAACTTTGGGAGCTCTGACTCAGGCCTTTTGCACAACCAGCATTGGAAACATGGCGAATATTTTACTCTGCAAAACATTACTCCCAGCCATTTTCTTGTTCCCACACCCTCGACAGCAAGCAGGGTGCCGCTCCAGTTGGCTCTTGTCGGCCAGGGGCTAAGACAAACAGGAGCAAGAGGAGCACAGCTCCTCTTCATCTACTTAAAACAAAGCAAAAAGCTTCCCTTCCTCTCCCCTCACACCGAGCTCCCCCTCCTTGTTGGCTGGTGAACTGAGAGCTTCTCATCAATCTACTTTAAGCACTTCAGTAGCCTGTAGCACTTGGAGGAGCGTGATGCTCACAGGCCCCTCATCCTATTCCAAGTACCAGATCCCCACCACTGTAGCTGAGAAACTTGAGCCTCAAACAGCTGGCAGCAAAACTAGCAAGCTGTCACCAGGCCAAACTCTAATGTGAACGTTCTCAGTGTTTCCTAAGGAATCAGTGATCAGCACAGATCTTCCAAAAAGGACTTGGAACAGAGAAACAGGATGAAAAAAAATGTTACAAGGTAATGTGCTGGGGAAACTTTATTTCACTCAGTATATTGCATTTCTTTTTATTGCATACATAGAAAAGCACATTTCCCACTCTCCATTCACTCTGCTACCTATTAAAACACTGGCCAGCTTAGTTTGGGCCAGCAGAAAGGAAGTTTTCTAGCCACTGAGAGGCACGGTTAATTTATTTGTATCCCTTACACAGAGCCCTAGATGTCCCTGCAAGGAGCCACCTGCTTTCCTAGTTGGCCTGCCATTGTGAACAACCTGTGACCAATAGCTGGTGCCCACATGCTGTCAAGTTGGAAACCAGCTAGGGGAGGTTTTCTGCTTGGGAAGGTAGGCCAAGGAAGGGGACACACTGGCAGAGGAGGCAGGAAGAATGTGGAAGGTTCATTACCTACTGGGAGAAGGAAGGAGAGCAGTGATCATAACATGGGACAGGTAGGGAGTGGAGAGGAGCCATAGGGAGAGAGATAGACCTGGGGTGCAGAGGGCCACAGGACCACAGCAAAGAAGGAAAGAGGAGCAGTAGGCAAGAAATGAGTCAATAATTATTATTATTCATATTATGGTGGCACTTAGGGACCCGAATCATAAACCAGGACCCCTCTGTCCTAAGCACTGTACAAACACACAATAAAAACCAATAACTCTTAGAGCTGGTCTAAAGATAGAAAAATTCTGAATTTTTCAATGAAAAAATTGAGACTTTTTGGGGAACATGCCACTTTTCAACTTATTCTACTTAACTCAGCTCCTCTATTCCAACATGTACTCCTAAAGACAATTGCATTCAACCTTAGGACTCAAAGGGTGAAATCCACACCCTTTTGGTTTCTGTAGTCCAAGGCCGGCTCTAGGCACCAGCAAAACAAGCAGGTGCTTGGGATGGCACATTTCCAGGGGGCATAATTTTGGGCATCGTTTTTTTTTTTTAAACTCACTTCCTCCCATCTCACAACCCTGCAGAAGTGGAGCCACAGAGCAGCTGGGAATCCAGTATGGGAGCTGAGAACCCACGGGACTCTGGGAGCTGTAGTTCCTTGCATAGCTCCCTGCCTACAGAGCTGGCCCTGGAGCAGGGAAAGAACTACATTTCCCAGCAATCCCTTGGCAACTATCAACAGAAAAGTGAGGGGTAGGGAGCAAGGTAGTTGAGCCATGGTGCGAGTCGAAAGGGGTGGCACTGTGAATGGGGAACAAGTGTGCCCAAGGAGTAGAAGGCTTTGCCCCAGATGTTCCCTTCAGAAGACTTCTCCAGACTGCATTAGAGATACTGGTGTGACCTCACCTTGCAGACCCCAAAGAAGGAATTGGGTGGACTAAATGGACAGTTCCCCTCTCTATCTGAAGCCTAGCAAGGGAGGTACATGGATCCCACTAGAATTTAAGATGAAAAGTAAGGGAGCGGAGGCTCTGCTAGGGGACTTCGGCAGCTTTAGATACAGTACCAGGCACGTAGGAGGATTTCCACTTCTGAGCCAGGGAAACAGAAATTGACTTTTCCTTTTCAGATATAGCTAATATTCAGAAAGGGAATCTAGCACCTGCCTTCCAGATTTGAACACCTCAAAATTCAGGAGTGCTCAAGCTCAATTTGGGCAGCTGTTACTTCATTTCTCCCAAATCAAATACACTGATCCATTGTAACTTGCTGTAGAAAAAAGTAGGATAAGAAATGAAGCAGCAAGAAATGCTTCCCAGTGGTTTTTAGGACTGGAACTGCTATTTTCAACAGCTATTGCTCCCCCGCCCTTTTTTTTCCCCAATAGTTTTATTTGTTTAAAAGGAAGACAGTGATATTGCATTGGCAAATTCCCCATAGAAATAAAGAGTAGAACAAAAGAATAATAAAGGCACCTCAACTTTTCCTCATTTATGGAGGACAGTCTTATAATATGCATCCAGATATCCTCCAATCACACAAGCCGAAAATTGTTCCACTTTACTGCAGTTCTGTAACCATATGGAAACCAATCCTGTCTGTGTTCTGTGCACATCCAAAATTCCTGCTGAATGACCTGCCCTGGCAGTTACCAGTGACCCAGGGCTGGGACAGCAGGGGAGTGCGGGTGGCAGGGCCAGCTCCAGGCCACAGCACGCCAAGCGCGTGCTTGGGGCGGCACGCCGCAGGGGGCACTCTGCCAGTTGCTGGGAGGGTGGCAGGCGGCTCCGGTGGAGTTGCCGCAGGCATGGCTGCGGCTCTGGTGGACCTCCCGCAGACATGCCTGAGGCAGCTCCACCGGAGCCGCGGGACCATCGGACCCTCCACAGAAACGCCTGCGGCGGGTCCACCGGAGCCACGGGACCAGCTGACCGTCCGCAGAAACGCCTGCGGGAGGTCCACTGGAGCCGTGGGACCGGCGAGCGGCAGAGCACCCCCCGCGGCGTGCTGCCGTGCTTGGGGCGGCGAAATTGCTAGAGCCGGCCCTGGTGGGTGGGAGGGAAGGAGGGAGCCCAGGGCTGGGCTGGGGGGCAGCCAAAAATGTTTTTGCTTAGGGCGGCAAAAAACCTAGAGCCAGCCCTGCCACAGTCACACCTAAGGGTGCTAGCAAGGCTACAGTGTTATTGGATCCTTTCTCTACAAAGAAGAGGCCAAAAAAGAGTGTACCAAAGTTTAAACCTAGTTTCTAGTTAAGCTAATTAATGTACGCAGCCCCCTTTTAAAAACAGCCTTGTGGAAGTCAATCTAATATTGTACAATGATGTTCAGAAGTGCAAGACTATTCTAATCCTTTCCTTACAGTTCCATACCCCTTTCTGGACTGCTAGATACCATTATAAGTAGCTATACGACTGCCTAGAGCACTGAGGTTAAAAGCCTTCTAATCACCCTGGTTACAATTCCCCAAGTCATTCATGTGTACTCAAAAAATAAACTATGCTGTACTCTCTCTTCACTACAGCTAAAGTCACCCCACCCAATATCAGCTCATTGTTTTAATCACTCTTCTAGATTTCATTGCATAATCAAAAGCCATTCAAGCCCTCTCCGCAGCAGAGCTTTGCATACTGATTACACAAACTTTTCTTCTCCCCCAAGAAAGCAACACATCAGGGGTGCTGGAGCTGCTGCACCCCCTGGCTTGAAGCGGTTTCTACCATATACAAGATTTACTGTTGGTTCAAAGGCTTTCAGCACCCCTATGATACAAATTGTTCCAGCAACCTCGCAATATATTGTCTTGAATACTCTCGTACACTGCCATGGAACAGTTCGATTGCTAAATTATTATACCTCTGCCCGCCCCTTATCCGAGGGCACTGTGTCAGTCAAGCAGTATCAATCAAGGTTTGGCCCCCCTGCTAAGAAAGCCCTCTCAAATGTTTATTATTCTATTATCAGCCAGATTCAAAATGTTTGTGTCTGAGATGGTGATTGCCAACATATTTCCGGCAACATTGGATCTCTGATTTGGCTGCAGGCCTCAGTACAAAATTGACACACCATTTGCTTGCAGGCTGTATGACTCTCTGTCAGCGATGAGTTTGAGACACAGTTACATATTTATGTCTGCCAGCCTTTGAAGCTGTGCTCCGGCTCCGCTCCAGCTCCAGGCAGACCTGAGAGCAGATACAAGCTACATGAAGCTGTGAGATATTGTTGGCCTGATTTAATGAAATAGTTAAGGTGTACTTTGGACCAGTTCACTCCTTTCAGATCAATTAGTGGTTTGGAAAACTATCAGGCCTCATCTCTTGATGAATAACCTCTAACATCACAATTCCACTCACTTATGAACTTCACAACTCCACCAGAGAGGTCCTTTGGGGCCATCTGCCTGTCCCAAGTCAGGATAAAGGAGGAGGGTTGGGTGTGGGGCTAGCAACTCCACCTCGTAAAATAAATCAACCTGCTACAGAAACACCAACAATAGAGACAACAGAGACTTTTACCCTGGAAAAAGAAAGGTCTTCAACTCGAAGATGCATGACGCTGGGTGGTAAAAGCCGTGAGGAAGCCACTAAGCCGATTACCCTTCTTGCAACCAGGAGGATTACCATAGGCACATGGAACGTGAGGACCATGTACGAGTCAGGAAAGACGGCGCAGGCTGCAGCAGAGATGAGGAGCAACAACCTGACCCTATTAGGCATTAGCGAGACAAGATGGACGCAAGCGGGACAGAGACGACTGTTGACAGGAGAGCTGTTGCTGTATTCAGGACATGAAGAGAGCGACGCACCCCACACACAGGGAGTAGGCTTCATGTTGTCCAAGCAGGCACAGAGAGCACTGATTGGTTGGGAGGCACATGGTCCCAGGATCATCACAGCATCCTTCAGAACTAAAATGAAGAGGATTAAGATGAATGTTGTTCAGTGCTACGCTCCAACTAATGACAGCGAAGAGGAGGACAAAAGATTATTTTTACAACAGACTCCAGAAAATATTAGGGATTCTCCCAGACAAAGACATCATCATCCTTATGGGAGACTTTAATGCCAAAATTGGACCTGACAACACAGGATATGAACAAGTCATGGGGACCTACGCTCTGGGAGAGATGAGTGAGAATGGAGAGAGATTTGTGGATTTGTGTGCACTTAACAACCTGGTCATAGGAGGTAGCATCTTTCCTCACAAGCGGATCCACAAGAGTACCTGGGTATCACCAGCAGGCATGACAGAAAATCAGATTGATCATGTCTGCATTAGCAAGAAGTTCAGAAGATCCTTGCAGGACGTTAGAGTTAGAAGAGGAGCAGACGCGGCGTCCGACCATCACTTAGTGGTGGCCAGATTGAAGCTGAAGCTGAAAAAGAACTGGATAGACGCGTCAGACAGAAGAGTGAAGTACAACGTCAGCCTTCTGAAGGACCATAAGACCAAGGAAGATTTTGGACTGAGGCTGAAGAATAAGTTTTCAGTATTACAGGATCGGTCTGAGGAAGAGGAAGACAGTGTACTAAACACATGGCAGAAAGTGAGAGAGACAGACACTTAGTATGCCAGGAAGTGCTTGGAATTAAGAAACACCAGCAGAAAGAGTGCATCACAGCAGAGACCTTGATCAAGATAGAAGACAGAAAGAAGAAGAAGGCAGCAGTCAATAACAGCAGGACTAGAGCAGCAAAGGCCAAAGCTTAAAAAGAGTATGCTGAAGCCCATAGAGCAGTGAAGAGGAATATCAGGAAGGACAAGAGAGAGTATGTGGATGAACTGGCAGCAGAAGTGGAGCAGGCAGCATACAGCGGTAATATGAAACAGCTGTATGATACTACCAAGCGACTGTCTGGAAAGTTCAGCAAGCCAGAACGTCCCGTTAAAGACAAGCAGGGAAAGTCTATAACAGGAATAGAACAACAGATGAACAGATGGGCGGAGCACTTTGAGGAACTCCTGAACAGACCAGCACCACCAAATCCACCAGATATCAACCCAGCCAACGAGGACCTCCCAATTAATTGCGATAAACCAACCAGAGATGAGATCAGAAAAGCCATCACCATGATGAAGAATAGGAAGGCGGCTGGACCTGATGACATCCCAGCAGAGGCCCTGAAAGCAGACCTGGATGCTTCAGTGGAAATGCTGTACCCCCTCTTTGAGAAGATATGGGAAGAAGAAGTGATTCCGGTAGACTGGAAAGAGGGATATCTCATCAAAATCCCCAAGAAAGGACATCTTAGCAACTGTGCCAATTATAGAGGAATCACACTCCTGTCGGTGCCAGGGAAGGTCTTCAACCGAGTCCTCTTAGAGAGAATGAAGGATGCCGTCGATCCACAGCTACGAGATGAACAGGCAGGTTTCCGGCAGAATAGATCATGCACAGAACAGATAGCAACGCTTCGCATCATAGTCGAGCAGTCTATGGAGTGGAACTCCTCGTTGTACATCAACTTTGTTGATTATGAGAAAGCGTTCGATAGCGTGGATCGAGAGACCCTCTGGTAGCTCCTTCGGCACTACGGCATCCCAGCAAAGGTGGTCAACATGATCAAGAACTCATATGATGGTATATACTGTAGAGTGATCCATGGAGGGCAGCTTACTAACAGCTTCCAGGTGCAAACTGGAGTCAGGCAAGGATGCTTGTTGTCACCACTTCTCTTTCTCCTCGTCATCGATTGGATTATGAAGACATCCACTTACAAGCGTAGGAACGGAATCCAGTGGACGTTGTGGACCCAGCTTGATGACCTGGACTTTGCTGATGACCTTGCACTCCTTTCGCACAGTAAACAGCAGATGCAAGAGAAGACCAACATAGTGGCAGCCACGTCATCACAGGTTGGCCTCAACATTCACAAGGACAAGACCAAGATCTTTAGGATTAACTCCATCAGCAATGACCCAGTCACACTGAATGGAAGCCCCCTGGAAGAAGTGCAGTCCTTCACCTACCTAGGTAGCATCATCGACCAGCAGGGTGGCACAGACGCAGACATCAAAGTAAGGATTGGTAAGGCAAGAGCAGCCTTCTTACAGCTCAAGAACATCTGGAGCTCCAGAGAGCTGTCTTTGGCAATAAAAATTCGACTGTTCAACTCCAATGTGAAATCAGTCCTACTGTATGGAGCTGAAACCTGGAGGACAACCAAAACAACCATCAGGAAGATCCAGACTTTCATTAATAGCTGCCTCAGAAGGATTCTCCAGATCCACTGGCCAGACATCATCAGTAACATCCACCTCTTGGAGAGGACCTGTCATCTCCCAGCGGAGGAAGAAATCAGAAGGAGAAGGTGGGGTTGGCTGGACATACACTACGTAAACAGCCAACTAACATCACCAGACAGGCACTGCGGTGGAACCCCCAAGGCAAGCAGAAAAGAGGCCGTCCAAGAAACACCTGGCGACGCGACCTTCAGGCTGATAGCAAAAAAATGGGCTATACCTGGAACCAGCTAGAGCGAATGGCACAGGATAGAGGACTCTGGAGATCTGTGGTTGGCGGCCCATACCCCGATTGGGGTGACGGGCATGAGTGTGAGTGAGTGATGAATTTCACATGAGTGCAATGTCCTAAACAGGACCCTGGGAGATGACTCCTGGCCTAATATAACTGAAATTGGTGAAACTCAAATTACGAACAACTCTGAAAGGCCAGGACACAGTAATTACTCCATAAAAGGACACCATGTTTGGTATTCTGTCTCCATGGAGGTTGATTTTGGGGTCTTGCAAGCCAATACTGAATACTTTTTTGTTTTCACTGTAATGTTAAGTTTGTGATTTGCATCTGCTCTCAAGTTAGCAAGTGTAGATGTTGGGAATAAGGTTGGACTTTTGTTGCTGTGGGTAGGGTTTTTTTTCGTTTGTTTTTTGTTTTTACACACACACACACACACACACACACACACAGAGTCTGAATAGGTTTTATTTTATTTTATTTTGCATTCTGATTTACATTTTCAAAGGTAGTGGGTGGCTTTTTAAAAGCACCACAAAAAGGGAATCAAAATAATTACAATTTTTATATGAAAGTGCCATGAAGACAGATTTTTATGTACTTACAGTCCCAATACAGGAAAGAGATACCATAATATTTATGCTCACTAATTCTATGCAAAAATTACTGGAAACCACATTAAGAAGATTCTGCCAAAGTTTCAGGACAGATCCTCTTCTGCATTTCTCAGGCACTGCAAAGCAGGCAGAAAGCAGCTTGATCTGTCCAGCTGAGAATTCTCCTATTGTGCAGGAGCTCTCAGTTGGTACAAGTCACTCTGGTGCCAGTTCCCCCATCTGGCTGCACAAGAGGGACAGAGGTGAAGCTAGACCACAGTGCACTCCAGCAAGCCCCAGCAGACACAATCACTTGGAGACTATTAACAGCTGATGTATCTTAGAGCAACCTCAGAACTGATGTAATCTATCACGGGGCTGGTATGGATAAGCCCAGAAAAATCATAGAGCCATTAGTGGCTCCCACAGGCCACTCCACCCTCCCCAATCAGTTTGTAAACAGAGGAGAACTTAAAACTTTATAACTAGACCTAGCGCCAACTCAGTACTATCATTTCACAGAGACAGGGAGAAACATTTTCAATATGCCAGCCATGATTTCATTTGGACTGAACACCCGGGCTTGCCTGCATCACTGAAACATCATTCAATGCCTATCCTAGCACAGATAGTCTTCCCAGGATATTCCATATGTCAGAAGCCAAAACAGACCTCAGAATGCACCAGACAAAAGGAGGGGGAGTAGAGTAGTAGTCTTGCTCCCTTTCAGCTGCAGAAGACTTTCCATCCCAGAAGCAAAAACATAGGAGTACATCCATATGATCTGTGAGGTAAAGGACAAGAGGAACCTAGGATTCCTAGTGGTGTGTAGACTTGCAGATAACAATTCTGTCAACTTCCTGGATGAACTTACAGAGCTGCCACCCATGATGGTACTGGAATCCCCAGACCTCAGCCTTTACATAGACAATCTTAATGATACAGTAGTACTTGATATCATGGCCTCCATGGGATTCTCTCAAGCAGTCTGAACCTACACATGCAGCCAGGACATATGTTGGACCCTATCTTCAGCCTAGGACCAATATACCACTCCCTTGGCCTTATCACCACCTCATGCAAGCAAAAGGCAAAGCCTTCCCTACTTCCCACCAGGGTAGTGATCAACAAAAGATGGTCCATCCCTGAAGACTCCTGAACTCCCACAGGTTTTCAACTTGCCCTAGGAGAATAACTCACCCAAATACAAGATTCACCTGATGTCCAGTACCACCAACGTTTTGGCCCAAGTCATGCACTCCCCCTCACACTGAGCAAGAAGATTACCATGGTTTACAGATGAAGTGCACAGGCAGAAAGCTAAAATACAAATGGCACAAAAGACACTTTGAACCCCTCTACCAGCAGCACCAAACAAGTCTTACAGGACTACACCACTGCAATAAAGGAGGCAAAGATAAACCTTCTGCTCCTTCACATAGAATGTGGCAGAATCACAGCCAGCAGAGCTATTTCACATGGTGAACCCGCTAATCAACCCAGGCTGCACAATCCAAACGCCAGTCCTAACCATCAACCACTGCAGAGAGCTGTCTACATACTTCATGGATTAGATCAAATGAATACATATGGAACTAACTCAGAAAGAAAATTCCACCCTAACCAGATTGTATTATCTGCCCTGCCACCCCTGACTGAGTTTGGCCCCATCACATATGCCAAAGCTCAAAAAACCCTGAAAAGTATTTGAGTATGAAATAGAGCCATGTTCACTAGCTTTTACCAGACAGGAGGGGCTACAACTACGTGCTCTACAAAATGGAAATAGTCATTGTAACAAACTGAATGTGAAGAGGACGCCCATGCTCTAGCTGATACAGAATGCACTTGCCCATCTTCTTTGTGGCTCAGGCTGCCATGAGCACATCAGGTCCCTCCACTGGCTTCCAGTCAGCTTCCGATGCCAGCGTAAGGCCCTGGCTCCAATTTTCAAAGCAATTAATGTATCACACCCCAGCTACATCAAAACACACTAACTTTAATCTATGAACCCAGCACTTAATTTGTGCCAGGGTTTGCCAGAGCCGAGCCCTGGCTGGCACCTCTAGTTTTGGCAATTCATAGCCCCAGCACCACTGGGCTTAGCACATCAGTTATGAAACTAAAGCATTGCTTGAGCCCTGGCACCTCTTTCATTACAAATTAAGCACACTATGAACCTCTGCAACCGCTGCACACCTATGGGACAATGCAGATCCCAACACCAAGGACGAAGCACATGAGAGTTGGGGACAAAACGTTCTCTGTCAAGGGTAACTGGCTATGGAACCATCTGCCAGAAGAGCTCAGGCAAATCCAGAGTTTGATCATCTTTAGGAAATGTTGCAAAACCTTCCTCTTCGAGAAAGCCTTTCCACTATAAATGACACTCTCACTATGAGCACTCCTTTCTACTCTCAAAACTCCTACCAACCCCAATGCCCCAGCCCCACACAAAAAAAACACTACTCCAAGCAAAGTTCTTACCCCATAAAGAGAGAAGTGCCAGAGACTTCATGAAGTGTACTAGGGACTTTGCTATTGAGTTTATGTGGAAGAGATTCAATATAAACCCTGGGATGGATGGACAGATACCCTAAAACAGTGAAGTAACATTTTGGACTGGGAGTTGGGGCTGTGTCAACGCTCAGTTATAGAAATCATAGAATAGAATCATAGAATATCAGGGTTGGAAGGGACCTCAGGAGATCATCTAATCCAACCCCCTGCTCAAAGCAGCACAAATTCCCAGACTTTTTTTTTTTTGTGTTTTTTAAACCCCAGTTCCCTAAATGGCCCCCTCAAGGATTGAACTCACAACCCTGGGTTTAGTAGGCTCAATAATTTTCCCTGTGACTCTCTCGGGTATTGTCAAAGACAGTAACATCACCTCTTTTTGATCTCATCAGTTAGCCAATTTGGAGAGGTTTTGAGATTATTTCCATTAGAAGGAGAATTTGATGATGAAAGCAGGTACTTTGTAGATGTAATCCTATTTAAAACACAAAGAACGTACGCAATACTGTCTTCCTAAAAACAGTAGGAACCAAACGACAGGAGATAGTTCCTCGTCCCTTTAAATCAGCACTTTGGATGTTGGAGAGTCCTGATTCTACCACTCTAGTTATATTCATGGATGATGGATTATAAAAGCAGCCCCAACCTGGTATAAGAACTTCCTATAGATTAAATGTACAATCTTCATCCAAATGCAAAGGTATAACACAGAACTTTGCATATAATGGATTGACTATTTCCTGGCTATTACACACAAAATATGAAGGAACTGAGATCCAAACGCATCAACAGAGAATCATGCTTAGGATTTAAGAATTATGAATTTAACAGGCAAACAAAAATGTTTTAGCTGCCAAGACCTGAATACCGAAACCTCTGAAGTGTTAGTGGGTTTTTGTTTGTTTGTTGCAAGAGAGGCCACTAATATATAAACTGAGCAAGCGGCTAACCCAATCCTGTAGCAGCTCCATGCAGATAACTCCCATTTGAAGTCAACAAAAGTCCCGTGCAATGTGCAGGAGCAAGGCCTAAGTTATATATTAGTAATGCCTGTAACTCTAGCAGGAAAAACTCATCTTTGACAGATAAGCAAAAGAGGGAAGGACTTTCCAAAATTTTGTCTTAAAATTTACTTAAAATGTGTAAGTCAATGTATTCTAATGATACAGGGCCTTAAACTGCTTTTATTTATTATTTTTAAGCAGCACACCTGTAAAAAATTACCTTTTGTGACTCTGGCATTATTTTATGGCTGTGAATCAGAATACACACTACATAAACTGCTGTCTGTAGTCTGGTATAATAATAAAATTCCTGCCTTAACACTGCCAACAAAAACAAAATAAATTAAGCTGGATGCATGTTTTATAATTTTTAAGTTACATGCTAAGAACTTTTTAAATTATATTCAAAGGGACATTCAAATATCTCAAAGACTGATTAAGTCAAATTTGAGATTTGAAATTCTTTTATGCATTGCATCCCTAACCTTGACTGGTGATACAGTGAAATTAGAATTAGCGACATTTATTATATGTCTTCAGTTTATTACTTTAGAAACCTTTACTTTTAAAATTGGCCTGTTGAGATCTGTATTTGACCTAAAGAGTACCACACACCTTCCCTCCTTTAATTTTTCTGTTCTTGCTTACACTGGTCTTAGAACAATGTAATTCAAACGTCTGTTCATTTACTCATGATTTACAAACAGATATAGGTGAGGAACATCAAGCATTAATGGACTTGATTCTTCTCTCACTTATAAATAACAGCAGTTATTTAACTGAATGCTATGGCGTTACATACATAGCTCAGAATAGGAAGTGAAGAAGAATGCATTCAGTTGAAACTAAAGAATAGACTCTACACTGGCAAAACACAACTACCCAAACTGGAATTTGTCCAAGACATCAATAAGCAGTTAACCTTTTCATTCTACGTGAATTTTTTAAATCCTTTTTAAAGCTTTGTGAATAGTCTTGTTAATTTTATTTTATTGTTAGAATAAATGAATTTGCTGTCTGATTTTTTTAAAATCACATTGCTCTGACTACCTTAAAGATTTCCATTCCAGTCCTTCCTAGTACATCAGTTTAATTTTCCTCTTTAATTATTTTCTAAATCCTATTGCACTAAAAAAGCAATATGGAATTACCTACTACTTGGTCAAAGTGCACCATTGGTCAATTAGTCTGAAGCAGTATGACAACACTTTGGCAATCTCAGTACAGCAAACTTAAAAAATATTATCAGCAAGGTCATGCAAAAAGCATCATTTCCAACCCCAAGCGTTCCAATATTATAAATCAACTTCCAAAAAAACCCAGGGGTGCAGCTAAAAATCATGAGATTCTTAAAAATAATAAGAATTACTTGGGTTCTGGGTTTTGAGCATTAAGGAGTCACATTTTCAAGCTTTCTTCCACAGTCAGAACAGCCACAAGCTTACTTTTTCTTACATGAAAGCTGAGGCTATCCCAAGAATCCCAGGAGCTGGGGCTTTAAGAAAAACACCAACTATCGACAGGACTTGAGAGACAATCCTGTTGGCAACACTGAAAATGGCAATCCTCTAAAACCAATTGGCCAAATACGTCAAATTTAAGTGCCTCAAGTTTAAACACCTAAACAAGTTCTCTGGTTTTTCAGAGATGTTGAGCTGCCAGTGAATTTAGGGACCAGCTGTTCAGCCCAAACCCAAAACCCAAGTGGACTGAAAGCTGCCCTGAAGGGGTAGCTATGGATTCCTGTAATACAACTAGGGATAAAGGATATGGGGCCATAGTGTACTGTGCTCCGGCGACCCTGGGACAGCAGAACAGTCTCTGTAGGTACTCGTATACCAAGGGTTGGTTTAGCCCTAGCATAAAGGGAGGCAGAAAAGCTGCTAAAGGTATGTCTGCACAGCTGCTGGGAGCAAGTGCCACAGCCTGGGTCAACAGACTTGCCTTAGTGGGGCTTGGGCTTGTATGCTAAAGATAGCTGTGTAGACGTTGCTTTGATGTTCTAGTTCAAGCAGGAAGTCAGGCTCTCAAACCCCACCCCACCCTCTTAGGCTTCAGAGCCCAAGCAGGAACATCCACATTGCTCTTATTAGCATGCTAGCAAGAGTCCCACTAATACAGTGGTTCTCAAACTTTTGTACTGGTGACCCCTTTCACTGAGCAAGCCTCTGAGTGTGACCTGAATGACTTATAACCCCCTTTGCCTACCTGACCTCCACACTACAAACATCTGCATAAACAGATCTTGGCACAGAGAAAATCTGGCATGAGGTTTTAATTGTAAACTCACAAGGTTGAACATTTGGGGCTAACAGTATATTTAAGAGATATTTACTCGACTATGCATGTACGTTTTTATCTCCCTTTAGTACATTTGTTAGATGTGTGTATCAAGTGGAGAAAGAAAAAAAAAACAACTACTGTTTCAAAGTCAAACAAGCCATTAAAAGAAAAATCAAGATAAGAACTCCAAACATACATCATTAGCAAGCTTCTATATTCTGTGATTCACTATAGTTGTCTAGTTTCAGTTTTATTTTTGTGATAATGATTTTATATATTAGGAGGAGGTCAAAGACCAAAAGTCAATTCCTGTCTTGAAACCTCTTTTTTTTCTACAGAGTAGAGCTACCGTAAATCCAGTTCAATGAGATAAACACTGGAAATCACATTTGGACATGTTTTTATAGTTTCCCTCTGTTTCAAAATATTTTCACCTCAGTTTCAACAGTGAGCTATTTGGCATGTGGTGGCCATCAAAATAAAGGAAGTTCCTGCAAACCTGTCAGTCCAAAACACTCTCATATAGAGATTACAACAGCCTCCTTCACTACACAACCCTGATTCATTCCAAGTGCATTATCCACCCTGTGTATTCCATGTGAGCATGTAATTAAAGACTGTGTCATAATGCACATGCACAAGGAGGCAAATTAAGGTTGCATGGGCTACCTTAACTTTGGTATTTCCTACCTTTTGAGAGCTTCACTTTGCAACCTTAACATTCTTTTAATGTGGGGGGTATATAATTTCCGAATATAAAAAAGCCTGGAAAAAAAATCTAATACATGGAACCATCTTGAACCTCCCCTCCCCGCCCCCATTTGGGTCATCATCAGGGTTTGGACTTTTAGATCCTCTATGTGGACTAATCACAAAAGGGAATGAGACACACACTTTGCTAGTGGGTTCATAGCTACTTGTTGACAGCAGAGCAATGTAGAGCTCCCAGTTTCTCTCCTTCTCTCCTTTGTTCCTATCCAGCCACTGGCTCCCTGCTGCTCTGCTCCTATTCATGCACACACAGTAGCTCCTGCCTCTTCTTCCCCCACCCCACTATCATCCATCTTCACATACCAGCTGTCACCCTCCCCTTCTGCTCCCCCCACCCCCATCCTCTTTCAACCCGTTCTTCCCTCCACATACTCATCCCTCAGCATTCCAGTGTGGCTACCTTCTCTTCCTATTTGCTACCTAGGCCCCATTTGGGGGAGCACTGAGAGCCAAAGAGAGACAATCTGTCTTCTCAGTTCTGTGTCTGATGCCACAGCGGCCTTCCCAGCTGCAGAGAGGAGCAATGGCAGGGAAAGTCTGGCTCTACCCCTGTAGCCCTGGAACGGAATGTGCTCATTTGTTCTGCAGGAACGAAACACGCAGTCTGGTAAGCATATAGGAGCTTGAGTGTCTGCAGCATATTCACCAGAGATGGACTCTTTGGTGAATTTAGTAGCCAAATTCTAAAAAGTCTACGCACAAACTGAAATTTGTCAGAGGCTTATAACTTGGCTAAGTTTTCATGGGGATTCCAAAAGGCCCGTCCCTGACACTAGGATGACACCTCAGCCAAATTTCAAGACTCTGCTCCAAAGCATGGTAGCAAAAGAGCTTCAACAAAATGGTTGCCCATGTTGAAAAGAACAAAAAATTGTACAATGTATTTTTCCCTAATGTCGTTCTCTGAAATGACTGAAGCATTTTAATTGAAACTTTCA
This sequence comes from Gopherus flavomarginatus, assembly GCF_025201925.1. Lineage (NCBI taxonomy): Eukaryota > Metazoa > Chordata > Testudines > Testudinidae > Gopherus > Gopherus flavomarginatus. The sequence goes on from NC_066617.1 coordinate 129,175,996, forward strand.
AAAATAAAAAAAATTTAAAAACTACCAGCCTGAGGCAAAACACCTGGTATGAAAGATTTCAGCCCAAATGGTCAAACTTTTGCAAAGTTACAGGAAACTGAAAACAGGATCCATAATGGGAAGTGCTAGACAATCTTAAGTATATGTAATGCTACCAGCTCCAGATTCCATCTAATTATTGATTTATAATCGATGTGTTTGAAGGTTTAAAGAACATATTTTTCCTATTTGTTTTCTCAATCTATTTTTAAATTATAGACATCTATGTATAAATAACAAAAACTGAACAAATGCATAACTAAAATGTACTCCCTCCCCCCCCAAAATCATGAACTGCCACTCCACTTTCCTTCCCTCTGTGCCCCAACATATCCCTCTTAGACGGTACATGCTTTAGGAGCATGGGGTGTGACAGGTTGGATCACAGAACCCCCCGGGGCTGCCAACTGATGTGCCAAGACTACTTCTGCCCTTGCTTTCCCCGCCAGCTTGGAACTCCGGCACCCTGTCCTGCTGAGCCAGACACACCAGTCTGCTCCAACAGAGACCCAGGATCTGAACCACATGCCCCAAAGCTGCAGACTTAACTGAAAGCAACTTAAGATGTGTTCCTGTCTTTAACACTCAGATGCCCAACTCCCACTAGGGTCCAAACCCCAAATAAATCCATTTTACCCTGTATAAAAAGTTTATGCAGGGTAAACTCAAATTGTTCGCCCTCTATAACACTGATAGGAGAGATATGCATAGTTGTTTCCCACTCCCCCCAGATATTAATACATACTCAATTAATAAGTGATTTTATTAAATATAGAAAGTAGGATTTAAGTGGTTCCAAGTAGTAACAGACAGAACAAAGTGAATCACCATGCCAAATAAAACAAAACACGCAAGTTAAAACTTAGTACAGTAATAAAACTGAATACAGATAAAATCTCACTCTCAGAGAGGTTTCAATAAGTTTCTTTCACAGACTGGATGTCTTCCTAGTCTGGGCACAATTCTTTCCCCTGGTACAGCCCTTCTTCCAGCTCAGGTGGTAGATAGGGGATTTCTTATGATTGGAGCCCCCTTTGTTCTGTTCTATCCACTTTTATATCTTTTGCATAAGGCGGGAATCCTTTGTCCCTCTGGATTCCTATCCCTCCTTCTCAATGGAAAAACACCAGGTTAAGGATGGATTCCAGTTCAGGTGACATGATCACATGTCACTGTAAGACACCAAGCCTTCATTCCTCCCAGCCTGACTCACAGGAAGGCCTGCCTGCAAATAGAGCCATCCACAGTCAATTGTTCTGGTTGATGGGAGCCATCAAGATTGCAAACCACCATTAATGGCCCACATTTTGCATAATTACAATAGGCCCTCAGAGTTATATTTCATATTTCTAGTTTCAGATACAAGAGTGATACATTCATACAAATAGGATGACCACACTCAGTAGATTATAGGCTTTGTAATGATACCTTACAGGAGACCTTTTGCATGAAGCATATTTTAGTTACATTATATTCACACACATCAGCATACTTTCATAAAGTCATATAGAGTGCAACGTCCCAGGGTGGTCTTTTTGTTTGTCTTTGTACAGCACCTAGCATAAAGTGTTCCTGGTCCTTGACTAAGGTCCTAGGTTCTATGGCAATACAAATAATAATAATAAATAATAATAATGTTTATATAGACCAGTGCATCCGAGTTTTTTCTCTGCAAGAAATAAGTAACTTTTCAAAGCAATGTAACTTTCTGCTCAATGTGTTACATATCTCCCCATCTGCCACAAATCAACAGAGGATAGAAGCCTAAGATTCTGGTGATAAGCATGACTAACTCAACACGTCAAGGACTCATCCTTTTAATGTTACAGATCAGCAGGTCAATTTCTGCTCTCCACCTAGATGGTGGTCATGACACAAACAAACTTCCATATAACAGCAAGAAAACTGAAAAAAAAAAGGTTTTATATGCATCTAAGGATTTTAAATGATCCTTAGATTTTAAATCAGAGTCCCACATTGAGAAGTAGAACTTGGTTTGTAATTAATCCACCCTCCCTGGAATCCAATCTTCTACATATCACCTTTGATTCCCAATGAGGTTGGCACCTGCTGTCCAGCCGTCCTGCTGGAGAGACAGTACCTATGAGAGCAATAAGTGTTTTATATAAATCTCTTCCCCCTGCGTGTGGGAAAGGTAGAGGCACAATGCAGCTAGGTCCTGATTTTTAGAAGTAGTTAGGCATTGACTGTCAGGGATAAAGGCTTCCAAGTGCCTAAATCCCTTTTGAAAAACAAGACTTAGGCACTTAAATCAGTTAGGCATTGCAACATTGAACACAGCAACACCTACATACCTTTAAAAATCTGGGCCTTAGTCCTAAGACTAAGGAGAGGTTGATTATGGCCCCCTATCTCCTGTAAACTTATTGAGAACTAAAAGTGTTGGTAAGACCCTTTCTCTTATCCTCATTTAAGTCCCTCTTACCATTGTTTCAAATAACCATAAGCAGAATGGCATCAACTTGTATATAAATCAATTGCCTTTTTCTTCTCTTCCCCTACTGTCTATAGACTTGTCTGTCTTTCATTATGTTGTGAGCACCTCAAGGCAGGGACAGTACTACTTAAATATTTAGAAAGCATCCACATAGTGCTCTCACAAATAAGAATTAATTGTTTAAGTGTGATACTTTGCTTCCACACATTGAAAGTGTACACTCTGCCTCCAACAAGCAAAAACCTCTGATATAGGCAATCCAGCTCTGGAGTTTACCACCTGTGCAGCTCTCATAAGAGAGTTTTACGTGAAGCTTTTTGTTACAGTTTAACTGATGGCACCACTAATAGAATATTTCAGATAGGCATTTAAAGAAATTCATTATGGATGGCTAAGTTAAAATAGTGTGTTCTATAGCGGTTACTTCAAGTGGGAGCATTAAAATGGACAGAGGTTTTGATTCATGTATTGTATTGCAGGGAATGGAAGCCACTGAGTTTTATTTATATCTGTGCGTGTGTTGAGATTTTTGTAAAATCAATACAAATATCTAGTACAATATATATTATGGGCTGTGTTAAAGTGGGAATAGTTACTTATCAGAAATGCAATGTACCAGGTAGCTGAAAAAAATAATACTGTACTCTAAATTTACATCATGTAACTGAGAACAGAATTTGGCTCATTAAGTAACTCCACTGATCAAAGCAGGATTCAGACCAGTCATTTTACAGTAGGAAGACATGCAGAGCAACACATTTCAAGAACCTTTAATATATCAGCGAGAAGCAGAGCCGGGCAAACGGGGCGTATGCCCAGGGCGCCATAGCTAGGAGGTGCCACAAGGGGCTCAGGCTTCCCCTGACTGGCTGTGGCCAGACTCCTCTCTCCTACAGCCCCTCCCCTGCACTGGCTGGCTGAGGGCTCTGGCGCTGCCCCACCCCCAGCCCCAGCCCAGAGTGGCACAGCCAGGGTCGGTCACTGGTGGCACAGCCCACCGCTCGCTGTCCAGAGCGGAGTCGAGTCCCTCCCTGCTTGTGGCCCTACACTGCTTGGTCTCCAGCAGGGGCCAGCTGGAGTGAAACTTCCACATGGGTGAGGGGTGGGGGAGCTGGGCCAAGTGGTGAGGGAGAGAGGCAGGACTTAAACTGACAGTGCTATCACTGTCTCAAATTTCCCTAACACACATGTGCGCACACATACAGGCTCACACACACACAGGCTCCCACACCCACCCACATTCTGTCTCTCACAGTCCCCCTAACGCAGATTGTGTGTCACACACCGACTCACACTCCTAACACACACACTGTCACACAATCCCCCCAACACAGTCTCTCACACGCACTTGTATTATTGTTATTACTGCTTGGTACTTCCTGTCAAAATGCTCGTGGTGAGCCAGGAGTGGCCAGAGGGCTGTGGCCTCTGGCAAGATGCAGCCCCCACATCACAGCACGAAGCCTGCCTTGAGCCACAGGCCAAGCGCCAGGCACCACAAGCCACCGCAGCAGCACAGAGGTAAGGGTGGCAATACACCATATACCATGCCACTCTTACTTCTGCTTACAGTGGCCTAGGAATTTGCTAGTTGTAGCAGTTACTCATTGTGACATTATCTGATTAAAACATGACCACGTAGATCATTGTTGCAACTACTGTTACATATTTGCAACAAATCTTGCACAAAATGTGGCATAAGATGTCTATGAAAAGGTTATGATTTGCAGAATATGTTTATGCTATTTGTATGCATGTATCATTTTTCTATTTGAAGTTATGAGTATTGGCTCTATACCTGTATTTCAAATGTTTGCTGCTAGGGTAACGCCCACAAGGTAGTTAGCCAGCACATCTCAAAGGGACTAGTCAAAGTAAATGGCTCATCAAGGGAGCCCACAGAAGCCAGAGGTGATGGTGGGAGGGGGAGTGCCAAAATACCAGTTCACCCAGGGCACCATTTTCACTAAGGCCAGCCCTGATGAGAAGAAAGTTGTTAGCAAACAAGTGTCTGCATCACAAAATGCACCCTCAAAACCAGCACCCCCATAGGCACCATCAGCATGGAGGTCAGTGACTCAAAGGGCCTGGAGAATAAGATACCCTTTGACCCCAGACTCATATGTTTTCAGCAGGGTTAAGGCTCATCCTCCTTTTTGGGGGCTGCTGTTTGTCTTGATAAAACTGTGCCCGCAAAATACATTATAGGTACAATTCTCAGTATTTGTACCACTTGTGACACAGGCAGACCAGGTGCCAGCTTATGCCAAGCCCCTAGGTCTCACTGAACACTGACAAATGCGTAGCTGGAAATCAGTCTGGCTCACCTGTGTCTTGATATTGTTAGAATAGGTATCAGAGTTATAAGAATGCGTTTAGACTTTATGTAATGCTAGTAGGAAGCTGCATGTATTACTCTTACTTGTAATATCTGTATCCCATGTTATAAGGTAACATGCCAGTGTTTACTCTGTAACTGTCAAAAATGTTTGCGAAGACTGTAAACCAAGCAGCCTGACCAAGTGTGAAATACTAGCTTATCACAAGTGGTGTCTCCTCCCCAGCAAAAGGCCTACGAGTCAAACCATTGTGGAACATCAGTTAACAAGACTTTGTTGATTGCTTCCCCCACACCCATGAAGAGCATACATGCAAAAGCCCTCATCCCCACCACAGCTTGAACACTGGGGGAAGGGCAGGGCCGTCCTTCGCCACAGGCAGAACAAGCAGCCGCCTAGGGCACCACTGGGTCTGGGGCACCGCTCTGCCAGGAGCCCGAACACACAGGAAGCAGTGGAGCATGTAAGAGCAGAGCTGCTGGGTCCTAGAGAGAGCTGAATGCAGCACAGTCTGAGGGAGGGGATTGGCTACTGGGGTCTCTGGGACGGGGTGGGGGAAGGAATACACCTGTAGGGAGACCAGATGTCCTGATTTTATAGGGACAGTCCTCATTTTTGGATCTTTTTCTTATATAGGCTCCTACTGCCCCACACCCCTGTCCCAATTTTTCACACTTGCTGTCTGGTCACCCTAGGTGGGGGTAATTGGTACCTATATAAGACAAAGCCTCAAATATTGGCACTGGCCCTATAAAATCAGGACATCTGGATCTGGCCACCCTAGCTGGGGAGCATGTCTCTCCCCCGGGCTGGCAGTGATCCATCCCATCCACGGGGAGCTGCACAGGGTAAGATGAGCTGCTGTGGCTCCATGGGTGCCCCATCCCCGAGATCAGATGCTGTGCTAACTTCACCATGGTCTGTTGGGCTAGCTGTGGTGCCCATCGGCGTGTGATCAGACCTGAGGGTTTGCTGCTGCTGTTGCTGCCACTCTGCACCCCAAGAGGTGGATTCTGCGGTCCTGCAGTTTTCCACCTATCTCCTCCTCTACTGCAGCTGTTGGACCAGCAGGCTGGGGGGGTGAGCCAAGCATGGAAGCAGTATTGCATTGCCATTTCGATTGTCATTTAACAAATTTGTTCGCCAAAAATGCTTGCTAACAATCCTGAATTAAGTTTTTGACAATTATTTGTGACAAGTTGGTATGGGGAAGGGAGTGGGCCAGTTTTCATCAGAGAAATAAAATGTTGACTGACTTTCCTATAGCCCTGTTACTGCTAAATAGAGCCCTCAAACAACTGTAATATGCTCATCTCCTTACTAGTGTATAGAGCAGGGGTTGGCAACCTACGGCACACGTGCCAAAAGCGGCAAGCAGCGGTGGGCTGAGTGGCTCAGCCCGCTGCTGCCCCGGGGTTCCAGCTGCTACCCCATTGCCACCCAGGGTCCTGGCTGCCAGCCCCCCTCAGCACCCGCTGCTGGCCTGGGGACCCCCAAGGAATCCCAGGCTGGCAGCAGATACCCTGGCTGAGCCACTCAACCCGCTGTCGGCCTGGGTTTCCATTCACTTAGCTGGTAGGTGGGCTGAGCAGGAATACATTCAACGAAATAGGAAAACAAGAGCAACTAATGACAAAGTGCAAGAACCTAGAGCAGTGGCCCCCAAACTTTTTCTTCTGGCTGTCACCAGATGAAAGACCATGGCAGTGGACGAGCATCCACCGAAATTCTGCAACATTTCAGCAGCAACACCTCTGGATGACGCTGCTTATCGGCGGCAAGCGGTATCATCCAGAGGCATCACTGACAAAATGCTGCCGAAATTTAGCGGCATTTCGGCAGATGCTCGTCCGCCAGCCAGTACGCAGGTGCACTGAGAGGCCCCTGTGGGCACCATGGCACCCTCAGGCACCGCGTTGGGGACCCCTAACCTAGAGAGCCTCCTGAAGCACGGCGATTGTTTTGATTTAAATGGACTTGAACTGTACGAAGAATTGAATACACTGTCATCAGTGCTGCCACATGTAAAATCGATGGACATTAAACAGTTTACTCATACCAGCACACTTGTTGACATATATCCTAACGTGTACATTGCCACTCGTATTCTCCTGACAATTCCTGTAACCAGGACCAGCGCTAGGGGTTTGAGCGCCGTAGGCGGATGGCAATTTCGCCACCCTGCGCGCTGGTCCCGTGGCTCCGGTGGAGCTGCCGCAGTGGTGCCTGCGGGAAGTCCACCGAAGCCGCGCAAGCAGCCGACCGTCCGCAGACACGACTGCGGCAGCTCCACCGGAGCCGTGGGACCAGCAGACCCTCCGCAGGCACCACTGTGGCAGCTCCACCGGAGCCACCTGCCGCCCCCTCCAGCAAAACAGCACCCACCAATTATTCTGGCGCCCTAGGCGATTGCCTAGGCTGCCTAAATGGTAGCGCCGGCCCTGCCTGTAACAGTAGCATCAGGAGAACAGAGTTTCTCAAACTAAAGCTCATTAAAAACTATCTCCGCTCTGCAAGGAGTCAGGAATGCTTGACTGGTCTTGCTATTCTTGCAATCAAACAAGACATCACTTTGTCTTTGTCATACAATGACATTATTACTGATTTTGCAGCCAAAAAAGCCAGAAAGATTGCTTTTAATTAAAAACTAATCCTTGTTTCAATACCTCTTCACAGAAATTTCCAATAAAATGTTGACAAATTAAAAAAAATATTATTTGCATCATTCTGTCAAATCAGAATTTTTTCTATATTGTGCTACTTTTTAGTACTTTTTAGCCCATCAGCATTACAGTGTGCTTCATTAAGTTAAACTGGTTTTAATAATATGCATGTGGCAAGTTTTCCAATAGTGTAAGCTTACGTTTGTGTTGCTAAGAGCAAGACAGGAACAGGGGCACCAGTCTAATAATCCTGCCTAGGGAACCATAAACCCTAAGGACAGCCCTGGGGAAGGGAATAAAAATCTTTGTTAAGGAGAAATTGAGATCTCTTAGCTGCTTAGAATTCAGAGCGGGCAACATTTCTAAGTCTGAGCAAGGGATCTCAAGCTGCTTGGCTTAGCCCTAAAAGACATGTAGGCCCTGCATATTATAGCAGCTACTATTATCTTTTGGAACCTAAGATTGTATCTCATGTGTGCGTTTATGGTTACCTGCTTTCACCTTGTAAACAAGTCATTTATTTTCCTTAGGGCAGGTCTACTGTAGCAGTTCAGCGAAGACACTGCTATGCCAACAAGAGAGCTTCTCCCATTGGTGTAGTTAATCTTGACATGGCTATATCAATGGGAGACGCTCTCCCATGGAGATAGTGCTATCTACCCTGGGGATTCAGTCAGTATAAATGCATCACTTAGGAGTGTAGATTTTTCACACCCCTGAGCAAGAGTAATACTGATGTAAGTTTATAGTGTAGACCTGACCTTAGTTAATAAATCTTTAGTTTAGTATTACAGGATTAGCTACAAGCATTGCCTTTGGTTTGAGATCTGAAGTGCAATTGGCCTGGGATAAGTGACTGGTCCTTTGGAACTGGGAGTAACCTAAATACTGTTGTGCTAGATGGTCCCTTACACCAAAAAAAAAAAATCACAAAGGAAGGCTTGCCTGGGTGGTAAGATAAAGGAGAGCCCAAGGGGACTCACTGACTCCATGTTAAGGCTGTTGTAGTGCCTGAGGAGTTCACCCTTGCCACTTAGTTGGTGAAATCTAAGTACAGAATACACAACCTGAGTTAGGTTCCCAGACCTGAAGAAGAGCTCTGTGTAATTGCGAAAGCTTGTCTCTCTCACCAGCAGAAGCTGGTCCGATAAAAGATATTAACTCACCTACTTTGCCCTGAGGTTGGCACTCAGGCTCATGAGCCACTCTAGAAAGCTTGAGATCACTAACTACCAGGCTTGCACCTGATACTGATTTGTCATTCATCCCAAGTATTAACATTTCTCTAGTTCATAAAAGCAGAATAAAACTACATCAATAAAGAAGACAGTGCAACACATGCCTCACCAATCACACATTTTCAGGCAGTATGATTGCAGGGGAGTGGGAATAGCATGTACACTACATGGATTGTTAAGCACCCCAGGTCACTATGACTTGCTTATCTCTCAGGCCACCAGCGCTACTAATTTTAATTTGCATGGTCTTTGTAGTACTCAAGCTAGCACCTTTCCACTCAACACTCAGTATTCTACTTGACCTTTTTGCTCCTCAGAGTCCAACAAATACAGTCTATGCACGAAGCTTGGGTTCAGTAAAGCCACATCATGCTAAATGTGGGTCTTACAAAGCCTAGGCTGAAATTGTGCTAGGGACTTCATGAAAGATGTAGAAAGGTATGGTATCTGTCCCAAGGGGCTAACAGAAGCAGGTAAAGACAACACTGAACAGCCACCTAAAGGAAAAAAATATGCATATGCTGAAATGTTACACCATTTTTGCTCTTCTTTAGGGGGTAAACCCTGTCCCTCCCCACCAAGAGCTGCCTTTTAGGCAGTACACTCCATAGCGATGTTCCATGAGGTTTCCATCTGCAGTTGCACAGAGCAGCATTACTGAGGAAAGACAAGGCATGTAGCCACTGGATTTCTGACTAACGGATCAACCAGCCAACCCCCCACCCCCACCCAGGAAGCTCAGAGCTGGCATTACTTTCTCCCCCAGCCTCTCCAGACGCTGATGCAGCTGCCTAACACACACGCACACACACACACACACACACACACACACACACACTTTTTCTTCTCACTGTACCAGAAGACTACAGAAATTTAATTCTCCATTCATAAAAATGTTCATAATATACTACTCCAGTTTTACTCTTAAAACATGGAAGACTGGTCTCATGGTTAAGGCACTGGACTAGGACCTAGGAGACAGGGGCTCATTTCCCAGCTCTATCAAAGACTTCCTGTGTGACCGGCACCTAATACCCATTGAAATCAATTCCTTTGGCGATCTGGGCCTCAATCGCTCTGTGTCTCCATTCTCTTTCCAAAACTGCAGACAATAACAGTACTTCTTTTCTCCCACCCTTTGTGTGTCTTAGCAACTTGCATTATACCCTCTTCATGACAGGGACTGTCTCTTATTATATGTCCGTACAGCACCCAGCACAAGGGGGCCACAATCATTGTAGAAGCCACCAAACAGCACTGGAATACACATCAAAAAAAGATCCCTGATTTTTTCATCTAAATTGTAGAGCTGGTTGGAAAAAAAATAATGTTGATGAAACTGTTTTTCAACAGAACAGTGTTCCATCCAAATCAAAATGTGTCACGGAAATGTATCAATTTAAATAAATTTCAGTATGAAAAGTCAAAAAACATTTCATTTTGACAAACTCAAAACTTTTGGTTGAATTCATTTCCACTTTTATATTATATTTATACCTATATGTCTAATATATATTGTACTTAAAAGTGGAAACAAAATTAATTGAAATATTATTGAAACAAAGCATTTTGATGGTGCCAAATGGATATGGTTCAGAATTTGCGTTTTGTGGGAAATTTCAGCTTTTTGTTCTGGTTTAGAACAGAAAAAATACAATCAAAATGATAGATTTTCCCATGCAATGGAAATGCTGGTTCATGGCCAGCTCCACTACATTGCAATGTGATCTTCTTGTTTATGCATACAAAGGCTTCCTTTTTATTTTTAAAGTAACAATACAATCATAAGGTAGAAACAGCTAGATGTCTATTCAGGTTCTTATACTGTACCCATCATTTGCATCTGAGTGTCAGAGCTCCTACATGATCATAAGCTTATCAGCTCCATCCGCACTGCAAGTGCAAAATACATTTTTCTAGGCTCTACGAGGAACTAAACTGATCCCAAACTCGACCTTAAATCCCTCATCCTTGGATTTATAATTTTGTTTTTTAATTAAAGTTTCCCAGAGGAAATGGGAGTGAGGAAAGTGCTGCCTCAGGAGAAAAAAAAAAAAAAAAAAAGAAGACAACAAACCTGGGGAATTAGGCATCTACTTAAAACTTCCATTCCTCAAACAAACTTACTTGGCTCATTCAACTCCGTAAGGAGCGATGTCCGTTTACGTGACAGACCTCCTTGCTTAGAGAGGTATTGTGCACATTTAAGTCTTATTTATAGATCTGCCTCACTCATGCTTTGTTTAAGGAACAATTAGCCTTTGGCAGCTTAAAATAAAACAAAAAACAGTCTTTTCTTCACGATCAGTATACCTGAGCTGGATTTAAAGTTACTGGAGCTGTGTTGGGCTACCTGGTGAACTAAATAATAACCCAGACACCAGTTTATGAGGTGATTTATCTCCCTCTCCTACAGCCTCTGAAAATACTGGGCTACATGGCTACCATTTACTATGCAGTCCGGACAGTAGTAAAATGTGGAAATGAGGGCCCAAATCAGTCAGGTGAAGAGACAGCAATTCCACTGCCTGCTCCCCACTTCCTCCAGACACATAAGAAGCACCTGTATACGAAAGAGGCTCTGTTGCTCTGGATAATGGAAGAAAAATCTGAGGGTAAACAGGTAAAGTAACTCATGAACACTCACACTCCACAGCATGCTCCCCTTTCAGCGGGACAGATTTCCTAGCAGAATTCTTCCCAGAAACTACTACTGGTGAAACTACCCCTGCATAGCTGCTACCAACCCAAAGGGAATGATTGCAACCACTGCCACAGAACATATTACTGGGTATCATAACTTCAAAACTCCCAGGTGTGCCCAACATCCCAATGCCACTCACTCAAATTTGATCTGACCCCTCCTCCACTCCTCCACCAAACCTCACCTAGTGAGGCACTATTTGGGAAACACTGCTTTATTAAAGTCACAAACAGAAAAATCAGCCTGACACATTTTTACCACTGTGACAAACCTGCAACTCTAGCTGTATGACACAAATAAAACAATTCAACAACAAGAGGTCCTAACTGAGAAGAAATACAGAGCTTGCAAAAACAGGAAGAGCCATCCAATTATTTGAAGGTGCAGAAAAACAGGAGAAGTTTTGAGATGGGATTTAGAATTCCAAGAGTCAGCAAAAGAGATATGTGAAATGAATACCAGAGTCATAAGTGGAAGGAGAAAGACAAAATTTAGACATGGAGGAATACAACATGCAAAGATGTTTGCAAGCAGATGAAGTGAGCGAACAGAAAGTAAGATGAAAGGTATGAAAGACACTGAACACCAGCTGCCTTCTAATAACATTAAACATCCAAGTGACAGACAAAAACCCACAGAAATTCATTGTTAAAGCTTCCACTCCATCCTTACTTCACCATAAAGTTTCCTGGGGTAGGAGTCTCAGAATATAAGCAATCTTACATATGTCCTGTAACTCTTAGGCACAGCAGGGTTAATTAGCAGAGGATGAAGTCACAGCCTTAACAGTGAATTTTGTTATCTTCCATTGGTATAGATTAGACCTTAACTATTAGTTTGAATATAGTGCTTGGTGTTTAATAGCCACTATTTAAAAAACAACCCAGTGGAACTCTTAGGTTTGGAGCTGCTTTGTTCCAATACGTGCCAAGAGAATCATTGTGGTTCATACAATCGATAAGACATTTCTAAGGACAGATCATTAAGGACACATTTGCTTTGGACTTGCTACAAAAAAAAAAAAAAAAAATCCACTGGCACTGTTTGACTCACACTGACATCAGTGTGGACTACCAAAGCCTTTGGACATGTCATTGTAACAATGCTGGTTTTATAATAAGGTATTATCAATGTCATTTTTATATGTATCAACAACAGAATTTTTCAATAGTGGATATTTTTCAAAATAAAACTGAAAGGATAATCCAAAACATTCAGGTTACTGACAAATCCTGAAGATAAGCTACTTCAGTAAGTCATTTTTAGAAAGAGAGAGAGAGAAATTTGGGAAAAATCATCTACAGGGAATTAAATGTCTGATCAATGTTAAAAACAGAAAAGACTTTAGGCAAATCAAATCCACCACCAAATGGATAAACAAACAGGTAATTAGACAACTGCAGCTGAAGAATTAACAAGTTGGTTACAAAGTGGAGGAAGAAATTCAAAGTTTTCACCCCTGCATGCCTTTATCAACAATTGTAAAGTATGATGTACAAAGTAGTGTAGAACAAGTTTAGGAGCTGCAGTTAAAAATAATGAACATATTCCCTTTTCCTAATTTGTTTGTTTTAAAGAATTAGATTTCTCTGTGAACTAAGTTCTTGCAAAATGTAAGTTTTTTTTTTTTTTTTTAAATACAGTCTTAAAGAGCCCCCATGCTGCACTCCTTACAGGACAGAGCAAGTTTGGGACACAAGTCTGTAGTCATCAGACAATATTTCAAGTGGATTTAACAGAAGTTGTAAGTGCTCAGCACCACTCAAGTGAGGCCCTCGGGTCTTCATCCTGCAAACACTAACAAACACATGCTTAAATCTAGACAACTGAATAGCGCCACTGAACTTAATGGGTCTAGTCAGGTGCCTAATATTAAGCAGTGAATACCGTAAGTGTTTTCAGGATCAGGGCCTTGTACACCAATGTGATACAAATGTTAATAGCATTACTTATTAAGAGATATTAGAAAACCTAGCCAAGTTCCATATTTTTGTGATGCTTACATTAATATTTTAAGCATAAGGTTTTAGTAAGAAATTACTCTTTTCCATTTCACAACAGAACCTGAACACTCAAGCTGTTAGAGTTTAGAACCAATGACTTCTATTTCTATTCTTTTCTACTACCATGTTATCTGACCAACTTCTTCAGGGTGCTCTCAGAGATGGGTCAAGAGGAATGGCAAGACTATGAAGTTTTGCATAGGCACACAATAAAATCCTGGCCCCACTAAAGTCCACAGGAGTTTTGCCATTTCAATGGGTCCAGGATTTCACTCATACAGACTAAAACCCAGAAGGTTCTAAATGCTTCTTGGTTCTAGAATCTATGATGAGGAGTTTCATTGCCCTGAGGTATTAAAATATAATAGGATTGTTGGATTTCAGGTGCTGGTGGTTTAATTATTAAAAGGATGACAAACTGCTGCTAGGGAATACGTCTTCCAGAAGTTTGAATGCTCCCAGGACTGGCCAAATGCATGTGATTAGCAGGTTTGGCTCAGTAACAACAGCCCCAAGAAGGATATGCTGCTTTTTAAAAAAAAAAAAAGAATAGGCCAAACTTAAAAAAAAAAAATCCATGGAAACTTTTTCTTCTTTCTTTCCAAGTACTGATTTTGAACTTCGGAGAGGGCTAACCTTATTCCCTAACAATCAGCTTCTGCTCTAGCTAGTAAATCAAGCTGACGAGAGAAGGGCTGGTGTGAGAATAAATAAAAGAAAGTGTCGCTGTGTAACAGCCTGTTGCCAGCAAAGCTGCTAAAGTGCTCTACTTCCTCAGGCCTTTTCGAGAACTTTTTTTTTAAATCACTTCCTACTTTTATCTCTCGTTACAGAAGGTTGTGAAGTTGTTGCTGCTACACGGCACATTCCTCTCCCCGCTGTTTCCTGTGCTGCAATGTTTAATGCTCTCTCCACGGGTCCCTGTCCTGCAGCGAGATGTCACAGCCTGACATTTACATGGGGTGGGGGGGGTCCCAGAAAACAGCTACATGCGCCGCACAGAGAGAGCGGCCACCCACACTGAGCACATACACACACCCCCAGCCCTCTCCTTACCCTAGGGTGCTGATGAAGCCGTTGACTGAGCCTTCCGCATAGAGGGACACGATGTCCCCGATGTACAGAAAACTGGACATTTTGTCAGACATTTTTGATCATTTTCCGTTCATTCCCCCGGTCACGGAGCAGCCTGGGGGGTGGAGGGACCGCAGCGCACGCGAGGGGGTGGGGCCGCCCGGCGGCGATCAAAGCCCAACGCTTGTTTGCAAAGCTGCGAAGGGGAAGCAGCCAAAGGAGAAGCGGTGGCAGCAGCTGCCTCCCCCGCGGCCGCAGCCTGGCATGAGCCGCTCGGAGCTGCTGGGCGAGCCTGGATCCTGAGCCGCCGCCGCCTCCTTCCTCGAGCAGGGTCCTTCTCCTTTCACCGCGCCGCCCCCGCAGCTGCGGGAGATCCGCGCCGCGCTGCTGCTGCTGCTGCTGCTGCACTCCTCCGTCCTCTCCTCATGTCCTTCTCCCTCTCCTGCGGGATGGGGGATGTCCCCCTGGATCCCTCCTCCTGCTTCCCCTTTCTCGTCTGCCTCCCCCAGCCCCTCTTCGGGTCTCTTTCCTGCCTCCCCCCCAGCGCTCGCCAGCCGCCGCTGTCCCAAAGCGCTCGCAGTTTTTCTCTCCCACTGAACTTTTTGCAAAGGCTGCTTCGCATTGAGCCCCCGGGAGGAGGGGCTCGTGCGGGCGCCCGCCAATCAGAGCACGGCAGCGTTGGGGGGGGGCGGGCAAAGAGACACAGGCGGCCGAAAGGCAACAGGGCGTGTGTGTGTGTGTGTGTGTGTGTTTTCCACAGTCGCACCGGCCAGTGCCTGTGCAGGGGGGGCAGTACACCTAGGGCTGCCGGGCATCAGTGCCAGGAGCCCTTTCGAGCTAGGGTGGCCTGATCTGGGCCCAGTTTGCAGGGCTGTATTTCCTTGACATCGGATTTCCCCTTCTCTCTGTCTCTCATCTATCTTAAACCTGCCCACAACTCTTTGCCCAAGCAGAACTTTACCAGTGAATCCCTTGATAGGATTGCTTCCTACTGTTTGACCCCACACTCTAACTTGTAGAACATGGCAGGCTCGGGGAGAGAGTGGAGCAGAGGGAAAAGAGGAAACGTAGAGTGTAATGTACAGTTTTTTCCCACTCTGCTTTTTTTCGGGGCATCTACTCTTTCGCGCGTCAGCATTTCCGATGCACTTAATTTGATCCTTCATTTAATATGATGCAAACCTCAGGCACTTAATCATTTTTATTGAAAATAACGTCTTGGTCACACATGAAACTATTGCATACATTTGCAGTTTAGTACAGTTCCCACAGCGCATAAGTTATGGTCTCATTTATTTATCTATTTAGTCACTTCTATAATTGATGCCCTGCATAACCTGTACAGGCTGAGAGTCGTTTGTTTACAGGTTTTACAAATAATCTACCTGGGATTTTTATATGCTATTTCCTTGTTGTGCATGTGTGTATATATATTTGGTTTCATAGTGTTTATATTTTATATAAAAACAATAAAAATAAAGTTTTCTTTAACAAGAAAATAACCTCTATCATTCATTCTGATGACTTTAGGAGGAATTACTAGAGCAGATAATTCAATACCTGACTCTAGAAAGTTGCCATTGATTTAATAAGGATGGCCAAAATTCTGATTAAGAAATAGAAGGAGCTCCAGAAAGACCTGTAGCATAATAAAAGATTACTGAAATTTAAGACCTAATCTTGTAGTCTCCACTCAAACAAAAATTCCCAATGAGAATTTGAGTAGTGGAGCACAAGGCCCTAAAATTGTGTTATTTTCCCTTTGCTCTTGCCTGTATAAAGCAGGATGATGTTCGATGCAAGCTGTGACATGCACCCTAGTGGTCAAATGAATAACATGATAACTTACTTCAAAGTAATAAGAACAGTTCATTTGCGTGAGAGAAGCTCCAACCTTTTGAGAATGAGTAACAAACTGAAAGTGTGCCAACTTTATTTTCCACTCATTTAACTTCCCACCTTCACAAAACCAAGTCTTTTCTCATTCTTTATTAATGTAAACGTTTACATCGGACATTGCTGAATCTTCAATATGAGGGCAAGAGAAAGCTTTACCCATTTAGCATTTTAAGAAATGGTTTCTATAACATTCCAGATTCCTCCTCTGCAATTTTTCATTGTTTTTTCATTTTGTGTCTTCTTTTAGTATTACAAACTTACGTAAAAACCATCATCACAAGTTGGCATGTATATGTTGTCTGCCTGTGCAGTCTGAATAGAGCAGATAGAAGCAATGTAAAGGATCAAATCTACAATTTAAGGGCTTGGAACTAGTCTGGAATATAAAACAAACAGGAACAGGTACGGGAAAGAAATATGACAGTCTCAAAGTCTAATGTAATGAAACTTTAAAATGTTAGACTGTTACATGGGGCCTACCTTCCACCAAAGATTAAAAAAAAAAATCAAAGATAATGGGACAGATCTTCAGCTAGTGTAAAATCTCTTCATTCCATCTGAAGCTATCACAACTGATACCAGCTGAGGATCTGCTCCAGTGCATACATTCCTTAGGGAAAAGACAAGAAAACATTGGAAATGTAGACCGACAGTAGGCACACTACGCCATATAATGGGGAACTGGTTAAACTTGTGATATATGTGCAAGGTTTTCAAAGAGTCATTGTAAAATATTTGTGCAGTCAAATTTGCACAGCTCTTTGCAAACCCAGAGCCCATGCCTGCAAGGGGATCTGCACGGTTTGTACCCATAGAGAGTCCCATTGAAGACTACTGGACTTTGTGCAGGCAGAGAGGTCCATCCCAAATAGATCCAATTGTAGGTCCAGAGAGTTTGTGGTGAGAGAGATGATGATTGGTATAGTGTTTTAGGAGTAGTGACAAGAATGATAGAAGACAAGAAAAAGACAGAATAGTAAAAATTGGAAGTTAAAAAGAGTGTAGGAAACTGGAGGAGGAGGGGCAAATGAGAGAGATACATAGGTGGAGCAAGATTATGTGGAAATTCCTTCAGAAGCAGATAGACTCACTGTGGAACTGACTAGTAAGATGAAAGAGTGGAGATACAGAGGCTCTTCTAAGTGAGCAAAATAAAAATATGAAACCTGGTGTGGTCAACATTGAGTTAGACCCTGCTGAAACTGGTTTGTCACCAATTTAAAGTCCAGCTACAAATTAAGTATTATCGCATATTTGATCTGATTGCAAACTCCTCAGGACAGGGATTATCTTTTCTATATTCTGTGAAGTGTCATGCACATAAATGGCCCTGCATCAGTGTTTATTAATAGCAGAGGAAATTCTGAAGTTCCTCAAGACAACGGGAGTTTTTCCTGAATAAAAACTTTAGAATTTGGCCTGACCTCAACTACTGTTCATTCTAGGCCAAAACTTGTCATACGATGGCCCTGGGAGTAAATTGCCCTTTCACAGTATTTATATACACAGTATCCTGTTATTTTGAGTTTCAAGAATTCCAAGAGTGTGGGCTAACTAAGATTTTAATCTTTTTTTTTCTTTTAATACTAAGGAATTACTTATTAGGGCAGAGTGAAGGCTGATAGGATGGAAGTGGTGCCATCTGCTGTGTTTTGATTCGCAGAGTGTATGGGCACATTGGATTGTCTCTTTTTCAACAAGAAAGCCAATGCATGGATCCCATCTCCTTTCATTTCTAGGCCAACTGTTCACATCTGGGCCTAGTAGGTGGTAGTGACTGAAACTTGTTACCCTCTGACAGCAGCTCAGTGACATATGTGAAATGAATTGACAGTCTCCCCCCACTCCCTCAAGGGGTGCCCACAGTTAATGATAATTAGCACTAATTAACTCTGCTTACAGGGTGCTTACAAAAAGGAAGAGTTAAGGCAAATGCTCCAATCCAGCAAATATTTAAGCACATGCTTAACTTGTAACACATGGACAGACCCACTGAAGTCACTGGGCAACTCACACTTAAAGTTAACTATACACTTAATGCTTTGCTGGATTGGGACTTAAATCAGTATGATGACTAAATTACTCATATTCCTAGGTGGATTCTCTCCAAAATTGGGTCAAATCTGTTGGTCAAAGGGCTGACTGGGGAAAATAATCTGACAGAAGTTGGCATTGCCAATGCCCCTTTATGGCAAGAAAAACTTCAGATTTAAGAGTTGCTCATATGGCACCATTAATAAGCATTAATCCTCTTCTAAAAATGATTGCTCATCTCTGAATATACATTTTTTGAAGATGGTGGCTAAAAAAATAGAATTGAACTTGATATGTTTTTCATAACAAGCCTATCAAGAAAAAGGAGAATATGGTCCAAGATGATGATGGAATCAGAGTCGGATTAACTTTTTGTGGGCCAGGGGCCAAACATATTTGTGGGCCCCCATGGGGCAAGCTGCGGGGGGGAGGGATGGTCAGTCTCCAGAGTGAAGGGGCTCGGGGCAATAAGGCACAACGCGACAGGAGCAGCCCCGCTCTGTGCAGCCCAGCAGAAGGGCACTGTTTACAAACTTGCAGCTGCCAGATGCACACTGGCCTGCCCAGCCCCGTGCTGCCAGCATGCCCCTTCCCTTTGAGGGCAGGCCTGCACCACACTGCCCCCCTGCCCAGTGCCCCACCCTTATACCAAGCACCCCTTCACCCAGAGACCTCCACCACAGATCTCTATGCCCAGCCCCCACCCCTCCCAGAGACCTCCCCCACTGGCCTCTCACCACAACTGCACAGCACCCTGCACACCACACTGCACGCCCAGCACCCCCCGCCCATAGACCTCCCTACTGCCCACCACCTTCCTCACAGTCCCACCATCACAGCGGCACAGAACCCCATATTCCTGAGGGGATTCTGCACCAACAAATTAAAAATTCAGTGCACAATATTTTAAAATTCTGCAAATTTTATTTGTCAATAAATAAATGTGGAGACTCCAACATGGCAGTGAGGAGCACAGGCCACTGGCTGTAGTGTGTCAGGGCAAGGGCCAGGCATGCCCCAGAAACACCATGGAGCCCTGCCCCCATGCCAGGCACACCAGGTGTGGGTGAGCAGGTTCAGCCCGGCAGCAGGATCCAAGTCAGAGGGACTTAGTGTGGGTGGATCTGGGGTGGGGGGTGTGTTAAGAGAGTTCTTTATGGGGCAATTTGGATGAAGGTGGCTCAGTGGGGGATCTGGACGCACAGAAGCTTATTGGGGCGTTCCAGGTGCAGGGGCAATGGGACTCTGCAGGGGATCCAGATGAAGGTGTTTAGGGCTCAGCGAGGGGGTCTAAGTGCAGAGGAGGTGGGGTTCATTTGGGTAGGGGTCCAGGTGCAGGTGGCTCGGGCTCAGTGGGGAGGGTGTCGGGGGTCTCATCATGGTGGTACAGATGCAGGGGAGGTGGGGCTTGTCAGGGTGAGGATTTGATGGGCCTTCTTAAGAGGGGAGCCCCACCTTCTGCCAAGGGGCTGTCAAATGCTGGGCTCCAGCATCCCCTCTGCCCCTGCTTCCTCCATCCCCTCCTCTTCCCCATCCCATGCCCCTTGCCCACCGCTCCATCTCCTCCCCAGACTTGGGGAACGGGGGGAAACCACCCCCCAGCATGAGCGGGCAGAGTGAAGTGGGTTGGAGCCGGCTCACTCAACTTCCTGCCTCCTGGTGATTGCAGACCAGGCCCAACCCCGCACTCACCGGGCAGCGGGAGGTGGAGTGACTCGGCCCCAGTCCACTCAGCTCTGCTCCCCTGGCTCATGGACTTTGGGGGTCGGAGGGGAACTGCCCCCTGGCACTCACTGGGCAGTGCGGCTGGGAGCCAGCAAAGCGGAGGGGACTGGGGCCAGGTCGTTCCACTTCCTGATGCCTGGTGAGTGCAGAGCGGGCCCAATCTCTGCTTCAGTCCCTGGGGATGCATAGCTCAGGGGAGGAGGCTTGGGCGGGGAAGGGGCGGAGTTGGGGTGGGGCTGAGGCAGAGCAGGGGTGGGAAGAGGCAGGCTGGGGACAGAGCAGCAGGAGGGGCAGTTTTCCTGGCCAGCTCAGCTGGCCAGGAGTTCAGGCTGGCTGGGGGCCCCTTCTGTCTCTGGGCCCGGCCCCATGGTAAACCCAGTACTGGATGGAATTGTTCAGTCAGATCATGTGGTGATTATCTGTTCTGTTCATTCCCATTGCCCACTGTCAGAAGACAGGATACTGAGCTAGATGGACAATGGGTCTGACCCAGTATGGCTGTTCTTATGTATGTTCTTCCTAGAGCATTCTCCACAGTGACAGTTAAGCAAAACTTGTTGATAAAATATGAGTAAGAGGGGATTTGTTTTTGTTATAGTTCTTAACCTTGGAATCAGCCTCAAGGTGCGGGTGAGGCTCCTGAGTCAATAGACATAACAAGTTTTCCATTTTTTTCACCTTTGATAATCCCTTGTTGCAAAGATACATGCTTCTCTGTTAAATAGTGCCCAGATGCAAAAAAGTCACCAGTTAGTGCTGAGAAACTGTGCTTCAGTGAATCAACTACCTGGCTGAGAGTATGCGGCAGTGTCTTTTCCTGCTCAAATTTCTTTCAAAGTCTATTATTTATTTTCATACAAAGAGCAGTTTTAGATTATATTTCGAGGGATGTCTGATATGAAATCTGGGGAAAGAAATGGCAATACCATGGATCCAATTTTGCCATAGCGAAGTTTGACCATTATCTCCAAATCCCTGGTCTGAATGCTTAAATCAGCTTTTAAGGCATAAAATATAGGCAATTAATTACCTTAATGTCAATAATAGCATCCAAATGCAAGATTTGGGCATTCAACTTAGGTGCAAAATGCTCTAAAATTTTAATTTTAAACTTTATAAAACAGAAATTAAATATGCTGATATCACATTCTAACTCCTCCTCACTCCTAGGAAGGTGTCAAGTATCAGAGGGGTAGCCGTGCTAGTCTGGATCTATAAAAGCAGCAAAGAGTCCTGTGGCACCTTATAGACTAACAGACGTATTGGAGCATGAGCTTTCATGGGTGAATACCCACTTCATTGGATGCATCTGATGAAGTGGGTATTCACCCACAAAAGCTCATGCTCTAATACGTCTGTTAGCCTATAAGGTGCCACAGGACTCTTTGCCACTCCTAGGAAGATGCTTGTGTTTCCTTTCCATCCTGTATAAACTGAAAAGGTTCCTTAGAGAAGCCTGGTATTTAATTGCTGTGCAAAATACTTAATTCAAAAAGCTTTCATCCTGCACCTACACAATACACCTCTTGTTTAAAACTATAGAAACACAGCATTCAAGTGACAGCGGATCAGGGCAATTAGAGGCTTATACAATAAGCAGCATTGATGTTTGTTTAATGGAAGCAGAGTATATTGCTTTCCAGCTGCAGGAGAAAAGTTGGATAGGAATGTTGATGAAGCATAGTTTAACAGCTAGAGATGAGACAGGACGAAAATCCTGAATACAAACACCCCTGAACATTGGAAGGGAGGTGGAGCATTAGATTCTGGACCCTAAATCTTGCTGCTATTTCCTGTCTTCAAAATGAGTCAGAATAAAACCAGACTCTGAACACTCCAGAAGTTTTTGATATTTGAAAACCAGATCTGAATGTTGTGGCTTGGGCCAAGCTGTCGCTGTAATATTTCAATAGATTTATCTCAAGCTCGGTATAATTAAGGATGATTTAAGACAAAGTGGTCTTAGTTTTTAGAGGCAAGCAATTATGTCTTCCTATAGAGGCACATGGTGTCTAGCTCACTGTGAATGTTACTATAAAAATAATCTATGTCCACCTTGATTATGATAATGCTACAGAATTTTTGGATGCACAAATAAAAGAAAGGGATGACCAAGAGGACCTGTTTTAAGAATGGATCAGAGAAAGACGTGATGGATTATTCAGCACTACTTGTATATGAATAGATTTATCATTGGCAATGCTTTATTTTATTTTGTTTACAATTAACGCCAGAATACAACTCTATATGATTTCTTGGTTTATAAATTTTAAAAATAGCTATGTGGGTTAATTCTTGTCCTTTTTTCTCCTTTTGGGGTTAACTTGTCTTTTTTTTTTAAAATCAACACCTTGGTATTGTTTAGTACTGAAAATTATGAATAAAGAGAGATTAATTTGCTGAAAAAATAAATATTTTAACATGGTAAATGTGATTTGTATAAACCCATTCCATTAAGAAACCCGTGGAACATATAAAATAATGCTGTTTTACAAGGATCATTATTTGGAAATAATTCAGATCAAGAAAGAGATGCAAATGGAATATAGAATCTTTCACCTCTAGCTTGTCAGTTTATATCCAAGTCATTTTAGAGTGACAAAATTATGGCTACCTGATAATATAATAATCTCTAGTTATGATTTGTAGGTCTCAAAGCTCTTTACATGGAAGTCGGTATCATTATCCTCATTTTCCAGATGGGAATCTGAGGCACAGAGAAATGAAGTGATTTGCTCCTGGTCACCCAGCAGGCAGAGCCAGAAATGGAACCCAGATGTCCTCAGTCCTGGTCCAGTGCTCTCCAATTCAGTTATCTGTGCAAATTGACTTTGGAGGGCTCATTCTAGTTCCCACCGTAACTGGAGCTGTCTGGTATAACTGTCATTCTAGGCAAATAGGTCTAAGTAATGAATGGCCATGGAAAATGAATAACCCTCTCAACTCAGAGGGAATCTTTCCTGCTCCGGGATGAGGAGGGTGTGGATGAGTTTGTCTGCCACTACCTGTGCACAGAAGTTGCCTAAATTATAACGTCTATGCAATATATGGGACAGATTCACTTGCTCCTCTCAACATTGAATTTATACATGCTAACTTTTGCATTTTTATTTTAGGATTTGAAAGTTTGTTGTTTTATTGTAATATTTTCTTGAAAACAGCAAACCCAGAAGAAATGAAAAATACTGCCAACTTAGTGTCTAAATAAAAAGGATTTAGACAAAACACAATGGAAACCTTACAAATAGTAGAATAAAGCAATAGTGATGTAAATAAACTTCTTTTGGCTGCTCTAAACCATTCAAGTGAGGATATGCTCCAGTGCAATATATTTAAACCTGTTCAAGTATTTTTCTACTTTTTATCTAACCTTGTTCATTCAGAGAACCAACATAAACATCTATCAAAGCAGAAAATACAGTGTTCCCTTTCTTTAAAAGCATCTGTGCAGAAAGCACACTTTATTTAGAGGATTCAGGAAGTAGAAGCATTGCCTTCTAGCAGCTCACAACTGCAAGGCTAACATCAGGAAGCAAACCAAAATGAAGTTATTATTCCCTTGTAGATTGAGGGCCAATAGTAACATTAAGTTTGCATTCAACCACTGCAGAATCCACTGTCAGTCGCAAGAGGCTTGTCAATAAATGAGGTTTTTGTTTTTTCAGGTTTTCTTTTTTTCTTGACTGTATAGAATGAACTATTTCTTTATAAGATATAGATAAACAGACGTTGTTTTAATTTTCTCTTTTATAAGCATTTTAGAAACCCTCAGAAAGTGAGAGCTACCACGTGCAAGGTTTAACCCTTAGAACAAGGGCAACAAATAGAATCCTCCTCAGTGAAGGGAATGAAAAGGAATATCTTCATTTTTCAGCTTCTCATTATAGGGGTACCAGTCTCCTCCCTCATCTTGATCCATCACCAGTCATCACTTCCACACACAGAAAGAAGAGTAAAAGCAGCAAAGAATCCTGTGGCACCTTATAGACTAACAGACATTTTGGAGCATGAGCTTTCGTGGGTGAATACCCAATTTGTCAGATGCATGTAGTGGAAATTTCCAGGGGCAGGTATATATAAGCAAGCAAGCTAGAGATAACGAGGTTAGTTCAATCAGGGAGGATGAGGCCTTGTTCTAGCAGTTGAGGTGTGAAAACCAAGGGAGGAGAAACTGGTTTTGTAGTTGGCAAGCCATTCACAGTCTCTGTTTAATCCTGAGCTGATGGTGTCAAATTTGCAGATGAACTGAAGCTCAGCAGTTTCTCTTTGAAGTCTGGTCCTGAAGTCTCTTTGCTGCAGGATGGCCACCTTAAGGTCTGCTATAGTGTGGCCAGGGAGGCTGAAGAAAGAAGAGTGCCACTTCATAATACCCTGACAGTAATTACTTTAAGATGCCTATAATTACTAAATTCATAGAAGAAAAATTAATTGACAGTGATTAACTACATTACATCTACACTGTAATGTGCCCCCCCCCCCAAAATAAAATAAAATAAAATAATGCATTGCATGTAAAACAAAAGGGGTAATAATTCTGGTTGAAATTTTCCAAATTTTGACTGAGATTTTTTCACTGAAATTAAATATTTTATTTCAATGGAGAAAAAGGACAATTTTTTCATAAATTCCCATTTTTGGACCAGCTCTAGCAATCATGAGTTCCATAAAGCAATTAACATTCCAATTATATGAATCAGTGGTAATTAGTTTTCAAAAAGAACAAAACAATCACTATGGTGTAAAATCACCGTAATTCAAATGCAACTGCCATGTAATTAAAGTCAGTGTCTTATAAGACAGTGGTTCTCAACCTGGGGTATATGGAACCTTGGGGGAGTGCAGAGATCTTCCAGAGGGTATCAACTTTTCTAGATATTTGCATAATTTTAAAAAATGCTACATAAAAAAGCACTAGTGAAGTCAGTACAAACTAAAATTTCATACAATGACTTGGTTATCCTGCTCTATATACTATGCACTGAAATGCAAGTACAATATTTTTATTCCAATTGATTTATTTTATAATTATATGGTGAAAGTGAGAACGTAAGCAATTTTTTCAGTAATAGTTGCTGTGACACTTTTGTATTTTTATGTCTGATTTTGTAAGCAAGTGTTTTTTAAGTGAGGTGAAACTTGGGGTATGCAAGACCAATCAGACTCCTGAAAGGGTTACAGTAGTCTGGAAAGGTCGAGAGCCACGCGAATAAGCTGTAAGTGGCGAATTCTCCCTAATTACTCTCTATCCTTCTCCACATTGAGCATTATACCGGCCTCTTCAGCCCAGTTGATGAAAGCCTCATGCTTTAGGCCTGGGTGAAAACCTTCAGTCACAACTTTTTTTTTTTTTTAATTTGGTAACTGAAAACTGAGGTTTTGACTAAACAAAAGTTTTCACAGCAAGAGCTTTCCTCAGCATTTTTTGTCAGAAAGCTGAAAACCCAGAAACTGAAAATTGATTTTGGTGTCTTTGCTAGTGTAACACATTTGAGCCCTGGAAGATTGAAAGGTGTAATCTCACCTCTTTTAGCTACATAATATTTAAATGGTTAAATGAGGTGTGCACTTAATGAATTAAAGAAGCAAACCACTCTTTCAATATTTGTACAAGATAAATCATCCAGAGGACTTAACTTTTCTTGCAAAATGCTTTGGGTTTTATTCATTGTTGCACTTACAGACAAGTTTTATATAACACATGTAGGTAACAGTAAAATAGCATCATTTAAAAAGATCACCACCCATCTAGAAAAAGCAGGAATCAGCAGCAGAGGGGATAAATTACTCCACTGGTGGAGAAAGACAAATAATCCTTATTCTGCTATATCTGCACTTAGGTAAGAGTAAGGATCAGTAATTCCTTCTTCTTTTTTTCCATACAGAAGGTGACATTCACCCCGGGTAGAAAGTGAAACATTAAATAGTCAGTGATAATAGTAAAGACTTACAAGCATCTGCATATGGGAGAATCTGTATCAGCTTTTAGGAAGAAAACAACAAGAGCTATATATATATATATTTAGACATAGCTTTAGTGTTGGAACTCGAACTTTCCTGATCTGTGGTACATTAAATTATTACAGCACTGACACCGTGATTTAATATTAAGGTTACACACAACAGCGCTTGGGAAATGTAAGATTCACCACACCAGCCCAGATAGTCTGTGCATCTATTTCAGTATCATGTCTCTGACTGTGGCCAGTGTATGATTTTTCAGTGACTGGATCATAATTTTACACCCAGAATTTCACGTAAGAGGTGATTTAACCTGCGTTGCATACTCCTACTGCCTGCCACTATATTACATCAAGATACGATTTCATTAAATTTCATATGTTGAGCCAGAACATAGGTTAGATGGGAGATTGCTCCCACAGGCTGGATGGGAGAATGCTAATTTCTAAGGGAAAATATGAATGTAAAGACAAGGATGTAAAGATAAGTTGAATTTTCCTGTTTAAAACTATCTGTATCCTCACCACATTACAATTTCCTCTCTGAGATCCAAGATAAAGAAACAAACATACTTAAGATGTAGATATAAGAGGCGGTTTCCCGTAGCAACGGTATGCTTCTGGAAACTCTCAGAACATTCTCCTTCCCACATGGGGCTATTTGGTGGCTCTATAATAATGCAGCGAGGGATAAGCAATTATCTATCTTAATACAGCATTGCAGAAGGGAGTAAAGCAATTGCTAAGGAATCTCCATTGTTGTGGAAGTGGCAGACACTCTGGTTCTTAAAGGTCTTGATTGCACTAAAGGAACTTTGTATGCACTGGAACACAAAAGCAAAACAAAACTATTTTTATTGCATCCAAAGGAAGAATAAGCTATTGCAGCGGTCAGAACCCTGTAGGTTCTGCAATTACGTGGCTGTGGAATTTGCTGCAAAATTGTGCTCCAAAATCTAATCCTTAAATACCATACACCCATTCTCATTCCACCTCCTGGAATTAACTCCTTTTGGAGCCACAAGGCCACTCCATAATTCTGTGGCAGGAAGCCTCTGTCCTCAGCTGCCATTCTGAACCTCATTTCCCCTCCCCCAACACTGCTTGAAGCAAAAGATGGGTCACGGCATCAGGGAAAGGCACCTTCCACCTAGGACAGAGAAGAAAAGAGAGTTTCCAGCTTGGGTGGAGAGGAGGAACCTTCATTCCAGGAGCCATAGACCCTTAGGCCACATCTACACAGTCTGAGAAGTAGGATTCCCCACCCAGGTAGACACAGACACAGTAACTCTGCTTGAGCTAGCACCTAAAAATAGCAATGTGGCCACACTGGCTCAGACTAGCCATCAAAGTATGTACTTAGGGATCAGATGGGATTGTTCTGAGGCATTTAGCCCAAGACACTGTAGTAACATGGCTATTTTTAGGCACTAGCTCAAGCAGAACTAATGCATAGATATCTACCTGAGCTGGGAATCATGCTTCCCAGCTGCTATGTAGACATACCGGTCCCTTAGTGACCCCTAGGTAGCTAAAAGAGAGCACTATATAAAGGATACTACAGTAAAGTAGGCCATACCAGTATCTGAGCACCTCACATCAATGCATTTACCCTCAATACCCCTCTGAGGTAGGGAAGTACTGTTACACATGTGTATGTGTGCACACGCGTGTAGCTAGCTAGCTAACACACATACAGAGATGGGGAACTGAGGTGCAGAGAGACTAAGGACCAGATTTTCAAAGATATTTAAGTACCTATAAATCCATACAGTTACCTAGTTGAAAGTCCTACAACACCTAAGCAAGTTAGGTGCTTCACTTCAGTGGGACTTAGGCACCTAACCTGCTTAGGCACTTTGAAAAGTGAGATTCTCTGAAACTTTAGGTGCCTAAATACCTTTGAAAATCTGACTCTAAGATGTTGCTATGCCTAACTGACTTAGAACCCTAAGTCTCATTTTCAAAAGTGATTGAGACTATTAGGAGCCTAAGTCCCATTGGCCTTAATTGAGACAGGTTCCTGACTGCCTAAGTCACTTTTGAAAATGACACTAGGGGTACATATTGTTTTTCAAAAAGATCTGCTCTAGGAATAATGCTGGGGAAGTTTTATACCAGAAGTCAGGCTAGATGACCACAATGGGCCCTTCTGGCCTTGGAATCTAGTCAGTTAGGGGCTACAATGCGGAGTGGAGCAACACTTAATTACCTTTAAAAATCTGGGCCTTAATAACTTGACCAAATTCACAAAAAATCCATGGCAGGGCATCAATTGGACACAAGTCTCGCTGTCCCAGGGTGGTGCCCTAACCCTACCCATTGGACTATCCTTCCTCCCAGTTAGAAAACCAGCTGGTTGCAATATTGTAACATCCCAGTATTCCAAAGGTTCATTTTAAAATTCCTGCTGCCAGGGAGGGGGAATGTGAAAGGGACTTGCTGGTTCATTTCTCTGCACCCAGAATCAAATGTTTGCCACCACGTCCACCTTGACAAACAGCAAAATAGCTGCTATGTCACTCATTGCATTGTGGAAAACTTCTCAGCTACTCCTTTCACCTATTCATCACACAGAAAATTGTGGAATTAATATATGAGAGGTCAAGGGTTTCAGAAATATGGGGTTTGCAATGCATTAACAAATGAAAAAATAGTTAATGTTAGTTGTCTACCATGCAAGAAGAATAAAACCATCACCTACCGAAAGGCCTAAGAGTTATTACTATTGTTCTTGATTTGTATTACCAGGGTGCCTAGGAGTGTTAGTCTTGGGCCAGGCCCTCAGGCACTGTATAACCAGAACAAAGAAATGGTCCCTGCCCCCAAAGAGCTTGCAATCTAAGACTTCCTCATGCATTCCTTGCCAATACTATGAAATAATCATTGGAAATTGGAAGTATTCACCTAAGGCCTGATCCAAAATCCAGAGTCAGAGGAAGTTTCTCCATTAACTTCAATGTGCTTTGAATCAGCTCCATTGCACAGTTACACCACCTGCCCACACCCGGCACACATGAGCACACACACACTCTCATCTGCTGAGGGATTTCTCTAGCCTCGCTCTCAGAACACAAAGTACCTAGGTTACCAGTCATAACAAGAACAATTTAAATTCCCTTGGCCTGGTAACAGCTTGGTGGGAGGTTCTTACCCCAGTTGTTCAATATTCAGTTTCTGACCCACAGAAAAGGAGCTGTGATGATCAGTAATATACAATGGGGGTTAATAACAAAAACAGACATCCCAAAAAATGAAAAGCAGGATTCAAATCATGGTGAACTCCCACCAAGAGCAGGAAAACAGTACATTTGTTTCTAAAAGTTAAAGATTAACTGGAAAGGCCATAAACAGGAGAGGTGCAGAAGCATGCACCATTTTTCATTACAGTTGTGCAAAGCCAGCTGGTTGTTCAGTGCATGAAGTATTAAGAGGAAATGAACATTAGATATATTTGTTGGTTTGTTTTGTTTTTTTAGCTATAGCTCCCCTGCTGAATGATTCTATACTTCATGCTAATGCTCCTACACAGAGGTGCATCCAAGTTATTTCTAACAAAACTGACCCAAGCACTTCTTGTACCCAAATGACAAACAAATATTTGATTAAACAGAGAGATAACATGCCTGGGTGATTTACACTGGTGTAGCTGTAGCTCACGCTGTATAATTGTGCATTGTTACTCCTCTGAAACAGAGGGGCCAGAACCAGAATTCCACAGCCAAACCCAGTCAGGGTTAGTAACTGTCCAACATGAGAATATAGGGGTGTTTTCTGTTTGTTTTTGAAAATATGACATGACATCTTTTGGGTAGGTTGGAAACCTTGGAGCCTGATTTTCAAATCAGCCCCACTCTCTGGCTCTTCACAATAATAAATTTAGCTCTCATACAGTATTTATCATCCATTGATCTCAAAATGCTTTAAAGCATCGTTATCCCCAGTTTACAGATGAGAAAATGGAGGTACATGGAGATAAAGTAATTTGTCCAAGGTTACACAGCAGGCCACTGGCAGCACCAGAATTAGAACCAAGACTCCTGAGGCTTTGTCTGGTCCTCTTTACACTGAGCTACACTGCTTCAAAATCAATTCTCTTATGTGCAATTGTAACAGCCCTTCCTGTTATGCATTACCCGAGTTTGAACCTGGAGCCTTCAGCTTTGCAGAATAGACTATCCACCAGTACAGTGCAACTTCCTGCTATGATGTCTGAGAAGTGGCCAACTTTGGATTTCCACCCAACAGCAGCAGGGGACAGGTGGACTGTGATGGGGCAGACAGAAGTGGACAGCACTCCCAACTCCTATATTAAATTAGGTGGCAAGCAGGGTAGGAACCATGGGAGCCTTCTCTCTGCTAAAGGTTACAATAGCTTTTCAATTACAGCTCTATTGGGCATAACACTAACCCTTCCATTGTTCTGCTGAGTGGGTGTCACAGAAAAAGGGAGTGCATCTGTGGTTTAAGTATGACCCAGGAGAGGAAGATATTTTGTTTTGTGCCATTATTTATTTATTTAAGATCATTCAAAAGCAAAAAGAGTTCTTGTATATCTCTGATTGACACACATCCTTCAAAAGCATTCTTCAGAAAGTCAAAATAAAATAATTTCTTGTGCCCTTTTGACTCAGCCTTCTCAATTCAGCATTGCGTCCGAACAGCCAGCCTTCCAGCTAAAGATGCCTGGACACAGTTCTCTCTGGAGCTGGTCATTGCCACTCCTGAGTCAGTCAGACAGGAGGATAGAATGCAGCAAAGGATCCTCCTTTTCCTGCAAAGAATGCAGTCCTCCAACCTCCTGATGGCCTGGGAACAAGGGGCTGAGAGTTTGAATCCCACACTCAGATCCCCTGCACTACCACCATTGCACAGAGACACTGCAGTTCTTAAAGCTCTGTACACACCACAAGTAAAACCCAGTCCTCTAATCAAGTCCACACAGGTAGATCTCTGCTTGGAGGCACTGAGGAATGCACAGTGAATATTTCTAACATAGACATTTTGTTTCTCATTCCAGCCTTTGTTTCCTTGCCACCAGATTAGCAGATGGAATCCATATATAAGCAAAAGTAAGTGCTTAGAGAACCTTCTTGTATAAACAACTCCAACAACTGGTTCATTAACTCAATCAACAAACATACTGGTTTGCCTTTTGCCTATACAAAACTGCAGGCAGATGCTTCTAGGAGCAGGATGTCTTCCCCCCCTTTTTATTTCACTTGGCATGAAGCCACCTACAACACCCTGATTCCAATCCTGTTCCGATTAATAGCAAAACTCCCATTTACTTAAATGAGGGCAGGATCAGGTCTCAAATGTCTTTTAACTTGTGAGGCCAGGTTGAGTTTGTGAAGTGTAACATGATCAACTGGAGAAAGCAAAAGTAACAATTATATGTCACCATCATCTTCTATTTCAACTTATCTGGAAACAAAATCAGTAACTGTTGCTTGAATAGAGACTAGTTGCTACAAAAGCTACTGTTCCCCCCCCCTCCCCAGTAGTCAGTTACCACCACTTAATCCTTACTAGGAAAACCGATAGAATTCTCCAGCATCTATTGAACACCTTTCATCCAGAAAGTTTCCAAGCTGATTTACAAAACATCTGCCAAATTCTACTCTCTGTTTCATCAGTGCAATCCTGTTGGTTTCAATTGTGTTGCCCAAGGCTAACTGAAAATAGATTTTCACTAGGTATACACAAGGATCACTCAGCCACCTCTGGGGTCTTAAACAGTAGCCATTCTATTCCAGGAAAAAGCATTCTGGAGATGTTGAAGAATTCTACTAGGTCGTCCATAATGCCACAGGTGACATAAAAGAGGTCTGTAAATTGACAGCAGCTAAACTGAGTTGGAAACCCCAGTCATGGCTTGGAAGATCAGAACTAGAGAAGAGAGACCAACATACAGAAATGGAAGAGCACTGAAAATACTGTGATCTGGTTCAATCCCTGTGGACCTGAATCAGGCAAAAAACCTCTCACACTTGTTTCAATTGGAGTTTTGCTTGAGTGAGGACTGCAGGATCTGGTTTCTTGTTATTTGCATAAAAGAAATATTGCTGCTATCCTGGCAGAGCAAGCTAGTCCACACTGCCTGCTACTGTGCT
Source organism: Gopherus flavomarginatus (assembly GCF_025201925.1). Taxonomy (NCBI): domain Eukaryota; kingdom Metazoa; phylum Chordata; order Testudines; family Testudinidae; genus Gopherus; species Gopherus flavomarginatus. Next base: position 129,208,245 of record NC_066617.1, read on the forward strand.
TTAGGAACTAGCTATAGAGGGATGAGATGATAATTTCAGAAGATGAGGATTAACCTAACAAGGGTGTCAGATTTGTCTCTTATTTACACTGATGCAAATTCTAATGACAGCTTCCCTTCAGCATGTAAGCACTCGCTCGCGTGCACACACGCACATACTCCATAGCGTGTGTATCTCTATTACACCTATATTTATACAAACACAGAGAAGAAGCATTGGTGTATGATTAGCAGATTTAAAAGTAAAGTTGGGTTTTTTTCCAGAGTTTTAGACAGACACTCTACTCCAATAGCACCTCGCGTTTTAGAGCAAGGATGGGTATAGGCAGGCTTGGAGAGCTACAGACAGCCAATTAGTCTCCTTCTTCCAGCGGCATCCAGCAAAATGGAAGTACGATACATCATTAGCCTTCTTTTAAAAATTTAGCACTGCAGTTGGGTAGCTCCCCAACAAGGATAGATGTCCAAGCAATCTTTGCACGTAGAGACAAAAATTGTCATGGTTCCTCTGGAATTTGGTGGAGATTTATGACTAAAGTATTGGGAGTAATTAACTCAGCCATTACAGTTTTTCCTTCAAGCTTGACCTTTGCCATAGTTCATCTCCAAAGATTTGGTCCTCATTGTCTTCTCATATCAGCAGCCTTTGGGTTCACTGTACTGTGTGTGGTTATTTGGATTCACAGTTCAGTTATGAATCTGGTTATTTTAACACCCTGTGACCATTGGACTTTTATTTAGTTTTTTCAGTAGTGCATATGTGGCACATATCCCTGATACAGGGCCAACAGGAGTTTGTCCTAAGTAAAGAGCACAGGATTTACATGAAAGTGACTATAAAGAAACAGGTTATCACAGTAGTTTCCCCAGGAATTGAAATTAGGGAAGGTGTTCGAATTTACAGGGGGGCTGTCAGGGCCAATGAGATATATAAAATAGATATGAATAAAGTAAATATTTTGTTAGAATAATGCCAATTTAACATAAGGATAATGCAAGTTACACCAAAACACATAACAATATAATTTTTTTAAATGTATTTAATTTAAATTGACTTTTGAAAAGTAAGCCATCATGGGATAAGAGGAAAGTCCTCTCATGGATCAGTAACTGTTAAAATATGGGAAACAAAGGGTAGGAATAAATTATCAGTTTTCAGAATGTAAAGAGATAAATAGTGGTATCCCTGAGGGGCCAGTACTGGGACCATTACTATTCAACATATGCATAAATGATCTGGAAAAATGGGCAAACAGTGAGGTGACAAAATGTTCAGATGATACAAAACTATTCAAGATAGTTAAGTTCCAGGCAGACTGCGAAGAGTTACAAAAGGATCTCACAAAACTGGGTGACTGGGCAACAAAATGGCAGATGAAATTCAGTGTTGATAAATGCAAAATAATGCACATTGGAAAACAATCTCAATTATACATACAAAATGAAGGAGTCTGAATTAGCTGTTAACACTCAAGAAAGAGATCTTGGAGTCATTGTGGATAGTTCTCTGAAAACATCTACTCAATGTGCAGTGGCAGTCAAAAAAGCAAACAGAATGTTGGGAATCATTAAGAAAGGGATAGATAAGACAGAAAATATCATATTGCCTCTATATAAATCCTACACCTTGAACACTACGTGCAGATCTGGTCACTCCATCCCAAAAGAGATATATTGGCAATGGAAAAGGTAGAGGGATGGTCAACTAAAATGATTAGGGGTATGAAACAGGAGGAGAAATTAAAATGACTGGGAATTTTCAGCTTAGAAAAGAGACGACTAAGGGGGGATATGATAAAGGTCTATAAAATTTTGACTGGTATGAAGAAAGTGAATAAGGAAATGTTATTTAATCCTTCACATAACACAAGAACTAGCAGGCTTCAGATTAGCAGCCATGTTAGTCTGTATCAGCAAAAAGAACAGGAGTACTTGTGGCACCTTAGAGATTAACAAATTTATTTGAGCATAAGCTTTCGTGGGCTATAGCCCACTTCATCAGATGCATAGAATGGAACATATAGTGAGGAGATATATATACGTACAGAGAACATGAAAAGGTGGGAGTTGCCCAATCAACTCTAAGAGGCTAATTAATTAAGATGAGCTATTATCAGCAGGAGAAAAAAAAACTTTTGTAGGGATAATCAAGATGACCTATTTAAGACAGTTTGACAAGAAGGTGTGAGGATACTTAACATGGGGAAATAGATTCAATATGTGTAATGGCTCAGCCATTCCCAGTCTCTATTTAAGCCTAAATTGATTGTATCTAGTTTGCATATTAATTCAAGTTCAGCAGTTTCTCGTTGGAGTCTGTTTTTGAAGCTTTTCTGTTACAAAATTGCCACCTTTAAATCTGTTACTGAATGGAGAGAGGTTGAAGTGTTCTCCTAATGGTTTTTAAATGTTATGATTCCTGATGTCAGATTTGTGTCCATTTATTCTTTTGTGTAGAGACTGTCCAGTTTGGCCTATGTACATGGCAGAGGGGCATTGTTTGCACGTGATGGCATATATCACATTGGTAGATGTGCAGGTGAACGAGCCCCTGATGGTGTGGCTGATGTGATTAGGTCCTATTATGGTGTTACTTGAATAGATATGTGGACAGAGTTGGCACTGGACTTTCTTGCAAGGAAGGGTTCCTAGGTTAGTGTTTTTGTTCTGTAGTGTATGGTTGCTGATGAGTATTTGCTTCAGGTTGGGGGTGCTGTCTGTAAGCGAGGACAGGTCTGTCTCCCAAGATCTGGGAGAGTGAGGGATCATCTTTCAGGATAGGTTGTAGATCTTTGATAATGTGCTGGAGAAGTTTTAGTTGGGAGATGAAGGTAACGGCTAGTGGCGTTCTGTTATTTTCTTTGTTGGGCCTGTCTTGTAGTAGGTGACTTCTGGGTACTCTTCTGGCTCTGTCAATCTGTTTTTTCACTTCAGCAGGTGGGTATTGTAGTTTTAAGAATGCATGATAGAGATCTTGTAGGTGTTTGTCTCTGTCTGAGGGATTGGAGCAAATGCAGTTGTACCTTAGAGCTTGGCTGAAGCTCTAAGGTACAGATATGTGCTGTGTCCTGGGTAGAAGCTGGAGGCATGTAGGTAAGTATAGCGGTCAGTAGGTTTCCGGTATAGCGTGGTGTTTAATGTGACCATTGCGTATTAGCACAGTAGTGTCAAGAAAATGGACCGCTTGTGTGGATTGGTCTAGGCTGAGGTCGATGGTGGGATGGAAATTGTTGAAATCTTGGTGAAATTCCTCAAGGGCTTCTTTTCCATGGGTCCAGATGATGAAGATGTCATCAGTGGCCTGGTCTACACTACGTGTTTATACCGATTTAACGCCGCACCCGACCACACTACGATGCCCTTTAAATCGGTTTCTGTACTCCTCCTCAACAAGAGGCGTAGCGCTAAAATTGGTATTATTATATCGGATTAGGGTTAGTGTGGCCGCAAATCGATGGTATTGGCCTCCAGGCCGTATCCCACAGTGCACCACTGACTGCTCTGGACAGCTATCTGAACTCAGATGCACTGGCCAGATAGACAGGAAAAGCCCCGCGAACTTTTGAATTTCATTTCCTGTTTGGCCAGCGTGGAGCTCTGATCAGCACAGATGACCACGCAGAGCTCATCAGCACAGGTAACAATGCAGTCTCCTGAGAATAGAAAAAGAGCTCCAGCATGGACCGCACGGGAGGTACTGGATCTGATCGCTATATGGGAAGAGGATTCAGTGCTAACAGAACTCCGTTCAAAAAGACGAAATGAAGAAACTTTTGAAAAAATTTCCAAGACCATGAAGGAGAGAGGCCACACCAGGGACTCAGTGCAGTGCAGAGTGAAAGTGAACGAGCTCAGACAAGCCTACCAGAAAACCAAAGAGGCAAACAGAAGGTCTGGGGCAGGGCTGAAAACATGCTGCTTCTACGCTGAGCTGCATGCAATTTTAGGGGGCTGCGCCACCACTACCCTGCCCCGTCCTTAGATTCCGTGGTGGGGGTTGTAATCTCAGCAATGCCTGAGGATTATGCAGACGGGGAAGGTGAGGAGGAGGAAGAGGAGGACGAGCTTGAAGAGAGCACACAGCACTCTGTTAGCCCCAACAGCCAGGAGCTTTTTCTGACCCAGACAGAATTACCGACCCAGCCCTCCCAAGCCACTAGCCCAGACAGTGAAGCCATGGAAGCAACGTCTGGTGAGTGTACCTTTGGTGAGTGTACCTTTATAAATGTAAAACATGGTTTAAAAGCAAGCTTTTTTTAATGATTGATTTGCCCTGAGGGCTTGGGATGCATTCGCGGGCAGTAAAGTTACTGGAAAAGTTTGTTAACATGTCTGGGGATGGAGCGGAAATCCTCCAGGGACATCTCCATGAAGCGCTCCTGGAGGTACTCCAAAAGCCTTTGCAGAAGGTTGGGCAAGGCAGCCTTGTTCCGTCCACCATGGTAGGACACTTTACCATGCCATGCATGTAGCAAGTAATTGGGTATCATTGCATGACAAAGCATAGCTGCGTATGGTCCCGGTGATTGCAGGCATTCAAGAAATATCCGTTCTTTATCTCGCTCTGTTATCCTCAGCAAAGTGATATCGTTCATGGTAACCTGGCTGAAATTCAGGAATTTAATTAAGGGGACAGAGATGGCCTTTTTTCTACAGGGGTGTTTGCCTGTTGCTTACAAGAAATCCTTCCTTGCATGTAGCCAAGCAGTGGGAGGGGAGGAAGGATAGCGCTGAGCTTTCTCGTGTTTGGCTATCAGGAATCTTCCCAGCTACCGGCCACGCGGTGGGGGGGGAAGCGGGGTGATTAGCAGTGATCTTCCATGATACCAACCATGCGGTGGGGGGAGGGGGTAAAGCGATCATCCTAGAGAATTGGAGGGGCGGTGGGGGTGGCTTCTGTGAATGGAAGTGAAGGCTGCTGAAGCTGAAAGACAGTGGCTTACCATGGCCGCATGCAAGCTGAATTCTGATGCCCGGACCTGCGTCTGTGAGATCTGTAACACCAGAGCCCAGGTTCTCAAAGTTAAGATTCAAAATGTGACTTTGTAGTGAAATCACATGTGCTATGTAAGGTGAATAGTGTTGTTCACTGTGAAAGAGTATAACCATTGTTCTGTACAATGTATCTTTTTAAATACTTCTCTCCCTTTTTTCCCTCCCTCATGCAGCTGCACATTTTTCAAGCCTCCCTACTCCATCCCGAAGGCTAGCTCAGATAAGGCGGAGGAAGAAGAGGACGCGAGACGAAATGTTCTCAGAAATCATGGAAGTAACCCGCAGTGAAAGAGCTCATCTGAATCAGTGGAAGGACATGGTATCAAGTTACAGGAAAGATGCCAGTGAACGTGAGGACAGGAGGGACCAACGTGAGGAGAGGAGAGACGCTTGAGATGAGAGGTGGCGGCAGAAAGATCAGCAGTGGCGGAATGAAATGCTGGGGCTGCTGCGTGATCAAACTGACATCCTCCGACGTCTGGTGGAGCTTCAGGAAGAGCAGCGAGGTCACAGAGTGCCACTGCAGCCCCTGTGTCACCACCCTCAGTACTCACCATGTTCCATATCTTCCTCACCCAGACGTGTAAGAACGCGTGGGGGAAGGCTGCGTGCACCCACTCACTCCACCCCCGTGGACAGCCCAACCAAAAGGCTGTCATTACTTTGAAATGATTTTAGTGGCCTTTTCCTTCCCTCCTATCCTTCTCCCAAACCGCACCCTTGCCAGTTCTCTCCTTCTTTTTATAATGAGCTTTTTAATAAAGAATACATGATTTTTAAACAATAGTGACTTTATTTCCTTAAGCAAGCTGTAATCGAAGGGGGAGAGTGGGTTGCTTACAGGGAATGAGTCAATCAAGAGGGTGGGGCTCATCAAGGGGAAACAAACACAGCAGTCACACCGTACCCTGGCCCGTGATGAAACTCATTTTCAAAGCTTCTCTGATGTGTACTGCTTCCCGGTGTTCTCTTCTAATCGCCCTGGTATCTGGCTGCGCGTAATCAGCGGCCAGGTGATTTGCCTCAGCCTCCCACCCTGCCATAAAGGTCTCCCCCTTACTCTCACAGAGACTGTGGAGCACACAGCAAGCAGCAATAACAAAGGGGACATTGGTTTGGCTGAGGTCAGAGCGAGTCAGTAATATACGCCAGCGAGCCTTTAAATGACCAAATGCACATCCTACCACCATTCTGCACTTGCTCAGCCTGTAGTTGAACAGCTCCTGACCACTGTCCAGGCTGCCTGTGTATGGCTTCATGAGCCATGGCATCAAGGGGTAGGCTGGGTCCCTCAGGATAACTACAGGCATTTCAACATCCCCAACAGTTATTTTCTGGTCTAGGAAGTAAATTCCTTGCTGCAGCATTTTAAACAGAGCAGTGCTTTTGAAGACACAAGTGTCGTGAAACCTTCCTGGCCATCCCACGTGGATGTTGGTGAAATGTCCCTTGTGATCCACCAGTGCTTGCAGCACGATTGAAAAGCACCCCTTGCGGTTTACGTACTGGGTGCCCTGGTGCTCCGGTGCCAAGATAGGGATATGGGTTCCATCTATCGCCCCCCCCACAGTTAGGGAATCCCATTGCAACAAAGCCATCCACTATGGCCTGCACATTACCTAAAGTCACAACCTTTTGTAGCAGCAGCTTAGTGATTGCTTTGGCTACTTGCATCACAGCAGCCTCCACAGTAGATTTTCCCACTCCAAATTGATTCCCGACTGACCGGTAGCTGTCTGGCATTGCAAGCTTCCACAGGGCTATTGCCACTCGCTTCTCCACTGTGAGGGCTGCTCTCATCTTGGTATTATGGCGTTTCAGGGCAGGGGAAAGCAAGTCACAAAGTTCCATGAAAGTGCCCTTACGCATGCGAAAGTTTCACCACTGCGAATCGTCCCACACCTGCAAAACTATGCGGCCCCACCAGTCTGTGCTTGTTTCTCGGGCCCAAAATCGGCATTCAATGGGTAGAACCTCCCCATTACCAGCAGGAGCTCCAAAGTGCAGGGGCCAGTGGTTAAGGAGAATTCAGTTTCCATGTCCTCATTACTCTCGTCGCCGCGCTGCCGTAGCCACCTCCTCCTCCTCGCCTGCCTTTGCAGTTCATGGTTCACCATAGACTGCACGAGAATGCGTGAGGTGTTTACAACGTTCACGATCACGGTGTTGATCTGAGCAGGGTCCATGCTTGCAGTGCTATGGCGTCTGCACAGTTCACCCAGGAAAAAAGGCGTGAAATGGTTGTCTGCTGCTTTCACGAAGGGAGGGGTGAGACTGTACCCAGAACCACCCGCGACAATGATTTTTGCCCATCAGGCACTGGGCTCTCTAACCAGAATTCCAAGGCGCTGGGGAGACTGTGGGAACTATGGGATAGCTACGGGATAGCTACCCACAGTGCAACACTCCAGAAATCGACGCTAGCCTCGGACCACGGACACACACTGCCGAATTAATGTACCTAGTGTGGCCGCGCGCAATCGACTTTATACTATCTGTTTTATAAAACCGGTTTATGTTAAATCAAATTTATCCCGTAGTGTAGACGTACCCAGTGTAGAGTAGGGCCATTAGGAAATGAGAGCTAAGGAAGCGTTGTTCTAAGTCAGCCATAAAAATGTTGGCATACTGTGGGGCCATGTGGGGACCCATAGCAGTGCTGCTGACTTGAAGGTGTATATTGTCCCCAAATGTGAAATAGTTATGGGTGAGGACAAAGTCGCAAAGTTCAGACACCAGGTTTGGCATGTAACTAGTTCATAAAACTGGGGGGGGGAATTCAAGGGGGTGTGCACCCCCCCTGGGGGGGTGTAGGGAAATCACTGGGTTATCATCAAGCAGGGACAGTCTAGTATTTTCAGCTTGTTTTATTGTTTTAAAAACAAAGGGTTAAGCTGTCCTATTATATCTCTGTTGTGCTGTGGGGGACAGAGTGAGGAGTATTTTTCCACTCCCTTTGAGGGGATCAGCAAACTCATTCTGTGTGGTTGGCCAGCTGTGCCACAACTCTGCCTTCTACCCTCTCCTCTGAGTGAAGAAACTATGATACTGGGCAGTCCTTATGTAGGCCATGTTAGAGGGGGTGAAGGCACAGGGTCTTCTTACTCCTTGCCCTCCCACTCTTCGGCCACATAAGGGCTGGCTACAACTGTTGTGCTTACCTATTTGTGCTTAGACGTCATGGGGAGGAATGCAATAAAACCCCTAGATTAACAGAAACCTAAAAGTAGCTAGAATTTAACCACAAAACAGTGTGTCACAAAGCCACAAATGTAATACATAGCAACACAAATATGAACCCGATATCACTTATAATTAGGGACGGGGAAACCTTGTGGAAGTCAAGCATTTGCAAATCTCACAGGCTATTCTGGGTTTCTTTTTTTTAAAATGGTTTAATTTGCAAAATCAGCATCTCTCTCACCTCCCTGCCCACCTACTCTAACTATCTAAAAGTAATTTTTTACAGCAGTAACTCAATTTAAATACATTTTTTTCTTAGCTGAAGGAAAACTTGTGCTATCTTCTACCCCTCCCATCTCTGCTTCATTTCTCAGTTCCTTCTACACAGAATGCAAATCCCATAATGATCAGGTTAAGGGAAGCTGAATATCCGAATCCTCAATATTCAAACTGGTGTGAAGTTAAGCAAAAATAGTTTTCCTGTGCACCATATACATACAAGGAAAGCCCCTGTCATTTTTACACATGGCACTTCCTCATAATGTGTTAATGACAAAATAAAGAAATTATGAATAATTAAACCATGTTACAAGCCTAAAATAAATACTTTATCATGCCTGCAAATTTTTTTTAATGATTTCCTATTCGGAGAACCATATTGTAATAAACATTATTGGGTGAAATACACCCCCAGCACAAAGCCTTTGCACCTCTTAAGCTCTCAAAATAGGGATCTCCAAACAGGGGTAAATTTACCCTACCACGAATATCCATTTCACTTGTACCTTACTTCCAGAATTGTAATGGTTCTGTTAAAAATTGGACTGTTGCAGTCAATTCCCCAGTTGCATAATTTCTTAGGCTTCCTCCCCAACGCAAATCAAAATGCAAATAAGAGATCCAAGCTCTGTGGCTGGTCAGTCTCTTTTCAAAAAGCCAAATAAGACCTTGGATAGGAAGAGTCCCAAACTTTAAAAAGGTTTGGATCCCCATGTAAATTCATGAACTTAAGCTGAAATTATGACTGAAGTATGTTTGCCAGACAAGTCTGAGGAGCGGGTAAACCTGTTTCTCAAAGACAAAGCTGACACCTCTAGCCAGGTGTCATCCAAACTGATGGGGCAATCAGCCATCAGGTAGCTTTGCTTTGGCAAGGAAGGTGGGCAGGAACAAACATCCACATCTTAGCAAACAGCAGCATGAAACCTCTTTCACCACAAGATGCCTTGTCTCTGTCCTGCCAGTGGGAATGCATTTTACGCAGGGGTAACCCACAGAAAAATGCATTACAAGGGTGACTGAACTAGAAAAATGAGGGGCAAAACCACCCCAAGTTCTATCTCCCTAACCATCTCTCGCTCTTTCACCTAAGAAGAGAAAAGACACCAGCCTGTTTAACTCTGGGAAGAGATCCTGACTGACATTTGGGCAGCCCTGTTGCTGGAAGCATGTGGTAAGAATGTTATTTTGATCCAAGTGTAGCTTAAGTTTAGCACTAGTATGTGTTTTATCTTTATTTCTCTTGTAACCATTTCTGATTTTAATAACTTATACTTGCTTAAAACCTCTCTCCTTGTACTTAAATCAACTTGTTTTATTTTTTAATTAAAACTAATGCTGTGTTGTCTTTAGACTGAACTGTGGGGGTAACTCCATTTATGGAAGCAAACTGTTGTATATTGATTCCCTTAGAAGGGCAATGGACCTAACAAATCTAGATTGTCCAGGAGAGGGCTGGTCAGTGCAGAACAGACATTTTAGGGGGGGAATGAGGGATGAGGAGTGTGTTGGACCAGGGCTGTGGCTATACACACACTCAGGGTGTGAGCTGCATGCTGTTTAGCTGTTTGTGAGCAGCCCAGGTTAGAAGCTGCAGCAGCAAAGCATTGTGAGGCACCCCAAGTTGCAGAGCAAGTGGTGACACAGTCCCTCCCTGGCCTGGATTGCACCCCAGAATGTCATAATGTCCTAGGCCCAACTCCAGTAGTTTTCTAACCTGTGTATCCAGGATCCATATGCTGCTTTCTCCACCACAGCCATACATTGCTAGCCCATAATAGCAAGCCTCATTTTCCCTCTTCACACGAGCAAACACCTCGCCCCAGACAGTGCCACGGAAATCCATTTTTTTAAAACCACAGTTTCAATTGTTCACAATGCCATTGCTATCCCCACACCATTAGCTCAAGTCCCTTTCCTTATACATCACAAGTCCTATATCATAATCCCAAATCCACTGCTACCAAAGTCAGCAGTTTACAACTCAGGCTGCACACTTCTGATGTAGGCATGAAACGGCCCCCATCCAGGATCATGAGCCAGAGGTTGCGATTCCCAGATAACACACTTATTTAGGTTAATCTCGCAATAGCTACCCTCTTGCCTGAGGCTGACCTGCACAGCAGAAATTATGAGCAAGCCTATATATCAAACTGACACATGGAAGTCAGCACTAGCTGGGCTGCTCTTCAGGATGACTGTCTGGTAACAAATGCAAGTGTTAGTGTTGCTGTGGCCACTGACTGGAACAGCGAGGAGTTGGAGGATGAAAAAGTACTTGAAACAGAAACATAAATGAAAGGCTGTTTATAAAAGTACTCAAATATTTGTATTGTACCCACCTGCACAATGGCACTTTGTAGCTACTGAAAGCCTGTTATGAAAAAAAAAATGTACTGGAGGGAAAAATTATCAGCAGGAATTCTGTTAATTGTCACTGAGAGCCTTTAGCTAAATCATTTCCTGTCTTCTGAATCCAGCTGAAAGTGTTAGCCGAGCAAGAAGTCAGCTGCATAATCACACAGCCTGATCAGTCCCTGCCAGACAAACAGAGGAAACTGTGTTCTATCATAAATCTGTCAGTCATGCCCCAAGCGGGTCTATGACCTAAGGAGTTTGGGTCTGATCGTCACACAGACAAATAGAAGCACAGTTTGGGGATATACAGGCTCTATCACAGACACTTCCAATGGCCTGATCCTGTAAGGATTAATGCCATAGAACTACCTGAGGTAGAGTGACTCGCTGGGTAGGGCTTTGAACAGGGACTCAGAAGACCTGGGTTCTATTTTTGGCTCTGCCACTAGCCTGCTGGGGAAAGTCGTTTCACTTCCTTGTGCCTCAGTTTACACATTTTTAAAGCGAGAATAATACTGTGCTCCTTTGTACAGCACTTGGAGATCTACGGGTGAAGAGAACTCGCTGTATAAAAGGGATGGTGGTGTTATTGTCAGAAAGCATGTGGTTCATTTTATTAAACGTATGAGGATAATTATCATTTTGACAGCTCAGAGTGTGAACACAAAGTAGGCACCAGGATGAACGATAGGAGGATTAGAGTTAAACTCTTTTCCTCAAAAGCTGTTGGGGAGTCCTTGCCAAAAGAATGTCAAAATTTACCTAGTTGCCCACAGTGGTATTAGAGACAATTATTGTTCTAATCACACTATAAAATTTTCAGGGCACTGACTATCTATACAGAAAACAGGCAGGGAAGGGAAAGTGAGACACAAAGGGGTGAAGTGACTTGACCAAAGTCACTCAGCATCTCAGCGGCAGAGCCAGGAATAGACCGCAGCTCCCCCGACTTCCAGTCCACTGCCCCATCCACGAGACCACATTGCTTCTTACGCTACAATATTTGTCTATATTCTAAGGAGGAAATGATAGCCTTATTTTGGTGTGGTAACTGCTGATAAATGGCTTTTTAATAGTGGCCACTGTATCAAAGAGCACCATACCTAATTTTTCAAGTGACCGCACACCCACAACCATGCAAAAAGAGGCCCACAGAATCAAGAGCAAGATTTCCAAAAGTAGGACCTTAACATTAGGCTCCTAAATCCATAAATCCTTAAATAAATGGTTTGCTTTACAGAAGTTCTGCGCAGACAAAGCTCCAGACGACCTCATTGTTGCATGCTCGGCTTCTCTGAAAAGCCAGACCTCTTATTTGGTGCCTCATTGTGGATTTAAGAGCCTATGGTTAAGGCTTCCACTTTTGAAAGTCTTGACCCCATATGGGAAGTGTTGTCCTTTTGTGAAGCTGTTTTCTAGACCTAAATAAAGATGTTATCCCATTATTCTGCTTCAGACAAAAAGCAGTTATGCAAGTCAAAACTCATCTGATCGTCCTCCTCACCCTAACCATTCCCTTTTGAGGGCTAGGTGCAAAGGGTTATAGCACTAGCCTTTGCCTGTGGAAAAAAGAGTGCAAATGGTAGCTTAGGTCACAATATGTTTGGTGGCCACATCTTAGTCACTATAGGTGAACATGACAAAAAACATACTGCACAAATGGGCACAATTCAGTCTTTTCTCAAGGATAAATCAACTGTAGAAAAGCTAGTATCTATGATTGAAAGTGGCCAAGACAGAGGCATTGATAGAGCTCTGTCGGGGAAGATTTCAGAGCACCCGCTTGTGTTGTACATGGCTCTGGCCATTGTTAGTCACTTACTTTCATCAGCACTAGATTCACCCAAAACAATGTTAAGCAAAGGCCACTGACAGTACCCTTTTTCTGGTGGGTTTACTGTTCAGGATCCCCCTCATGTTCGGATGATCCCTGATTAAAGATCTTTGAGCAGCTCATGTCAGTCATCCACCTGTTCACTGCTGCTTACAACAGAAGTCCAAGCCCACTCTGAAATATGACAATTATTTTCTCCTTTACTCATGCATTACTCTTATTTCATCAGAAACCAACTATGAAACTAGGCCAGGAGGTAAGTCACAATTTTCTTGATAGTATGGATGCAGTCTGCTATGGCGCTATCTCTTGGTAAGCCCCAATAATTCTGAGACCATTGTATTAACTCACCAAGAGGAACATTTCTTTGACTGTGACTTACCTGGGCAATCTGCATGGCTACACACAGCTGAGAAGAAACTGGGATGCACTTTTCGAAGAGGAAATGATGCAGATCATCAAGGAGCAAGTAGTTTGCTGAGTTAGGGAGGAAGAAGGGAGCAGAGTGATTACAGGCAGGAACCAAATCCCACCATTGATGAGAGCATCATTGCACTTAGGTAAGCCATGTTGAAAATAAATGTCAATCATCTTCATATAAATGGTCAACAAAAAGTCTGCCACTACCACAAACAGCTTACAATATTTTGATTTTAAGATAGCCTATAAATGACTTTTTTTAAAACTGAGTTTGTGCTTTTTTTAAATGATAAAGACTGTCTGAAATGTTTGTTATAAAGTTTTTAATATCACTGTGGCATTACACCCCATATTCTTCATAGAGATATTGTTATGATTATGCTATAACTATGATGCATTTTATACGAGATAGGTTATGTGAGGTATCATGGAAAAGGTGATAATTTACTGAATAGGATTATCCTATCTGCATGCATGTATCATTTTTGTATCTGAAGTTAGGAATATTGTCTATGCATCTATTACAAATGTGTTTACACCTGGGGAATGCCTATGAGACAGAATGCAATCAGTCTGGATGGCTCACTGGGAAGGGCCATTAGGGAAAACAATAGGTCTTTGAAGATGCTAATCTCCAGGAAGCCTTTATGGGGACACTACAAGCAGCCTCTGAATTATTGCTGCAAGGACATGTGACCAAGTCACCTGATACTGGACTCCATGATAATACACTGCTACCTCGATATAACTCCACCCAATATAACACCAATTTGGATATAACGCGGTAAAGCAGTGCTCAGGGGGGTGGGGGGCTGCGCACCCCAGTGGATCAAAGCAAGTTCAATATAACACAGTCTCACCTATAAGGCGGTAAGATTTTTTGGCTCCCAAGGAGAGCATTATATCAAGGTAGAGGTGTACTAGTATTTTTCCACTGATCGGGGGTGGGGCTCACACTAGGAGACAAAGGATTGCTGCCATATGCAAAAACTATTTAAGGCAGGGGAGTGACATCATAGTTCGTTCTTCATTGACTCCCTGCCCAAGAAAGAGGACTGCTGGAAACACCTGAGAACAAAAAGACTGGACTGAGCCCAGACTAGAAGTTTGTCTAGCCTGTGAAAGAAATATCTGGTGTTTTATCTAGCAAGTGCAGCTTGCCTTCAAAACTCTCTGCCTAAAACAACATTTAGGGAGAGCCTTTGCTATTTATAACCAGTTTCTTTGGTATATTAAGCTTAGAGTGTGTGTTTGTTTTGTTTGCTAAGTAGTCTGCTTTGTTCTGTTTGCTATCCCTTATAATTACTTAACACTTACCTTTTGTAGTTAATAAACTTGTTTTGTTTGGTCTGAAGCCAGTGTGTGGAAGTCATAATTTGGGGCAGAAAACTACGTATATTCCTTTCCACACTGAGGGAAGGGCAAATTTCATGAGTTTATGTTGTTCAATTCTCTGTGCAGCACAAGACAGTAACATTTTGGGTTTACCCTCTAGAGAGGATTGTGCTCTTGAGTACTGGGCAATTCCTTCCCATACAGAGCTGATCTCAGCATCTGTCTGTATAGCCACAGCTGGTTGTTTTCCTACCTGTGTGTGTGCTGGAAAAGTGCAGTCTGAAGCCTGGGGAAGGGTTTGACAGGTTGCATAGCAGTACAGTGTAAAGGGAACCCAGACTAGTGGGTTAGGTGGGCTCAGTGGTACCCCAGTCCCAAAAGTAGGGGGAGGAAACCGATCACAATCAGGCATGTCAAATTCAGCCATTCCTGGTTTTGCTGGAGTAGTGGTTCTCAACCAGGAGTATATGTACCCATGGGGGTATGCAGAGTTCTTCCAGGGGGTACCATCAGCTCATCTAGATATGTGCCTAGTTTTACAACAGGCTACATTAAAAAACACTTGCAAAGTCAGTACAAACTACAATTTCATACAGACAATGACTTGTTTATACCGCTCTATGTACTATACACTGAAACGTAAGCACAATACTTAATTCCAGTTGATTTATTTGATAATTATATGGCAAAAGCCAGCAATTTCTCAGTAATAATGTGCTGTGACTCTTGTGTATTTTTATATTGGATTTTGTAAGCAAGTAGTTAAATGAGGTGAAACCTGGGGTACACAAGTCATCAGACTCCTGAAAGGTGTACAGTAGTCGGTAAAGATTGATAGCCACTGTGCTAGAGGATCCATGAGGGAATCAAGGATTTTTATTGTGAATGCCTGTACCGTAATTGAATGGAGCTTTAACAAAGGCTTCTTTCATCCCAAATGTTAAATTAATGATTGAATAAATGCATTCATCAAACCATACAAAAATAAAGTATCAGAGGGGTAGTGGCGTTAGTCTGGATCTGTAAAAAGCAGCAAAGAGTCCTGTGGCACCTTACAGACTAACAGATGTATTGGAGCATGAGCTTTCATGGGTGAATATACATCTGTTAGTCTATAAGGTGCCACAGGACTCTTTGTTGCCTTTTACAAAAAATAAAGTTACTTAGAGTCCAGCTGAAAATCTCTTCCCCTCCCCTCTCATGGCTTTTGAGATGTTACAGTTTAACTAAACTCTGCCAATGCAGAAAGATCTGAAATTCTAAGGTAAGACAACCAGGGGATATTTTTATAAACTCTTTAAGATGTATAATAAAGTCCTGAAAGAAGCAACTGCAAAAAAGGAGTGGGCGCAAGTCCAATTTCCTCATCCCTAGTTGCAGGTCATCTCTATGGCAGTTTATCAGCTACTGAACTGCATTGCACTCTGTTCTGCTACATGAACCTGTCACCTTTTGGGAAATGTTGTTTGATATTTATTTCTCTCGTGGTTTTCAGAAATTGGCCAGCATCCAGAAGTAACATTGTTCGTCAGAAAGGTCTGAAAATAACAGCTCATGGGAAATGTGATTTCACTTCTTCCCAGCAGAGGAGATAGGAACTGTCAAAATGAAAATGGAACTATGGCACAGCCAATAACAGTGGCCTCTATATTTCAGGATAAAAAAATTACAGCTTTAGCTTTGGGAAGGGGAGTGGAAAAAAACTCCTAAAATTACACCAAATGTTTGAGCTAAATGCAGACCTGATGCCAGTGGGTGGAGTGCTGGCCAATGGAGTCACATCCTCTAACACTGGGGCTAAAATTTGCACGCCAACTGAGACAGAAACATAACTAGGATATTACAACCTATTTGAAAGTCTGCAGTGGGGAGCCAGAAACGCCAAATGAATATAAAGCGGAGCCCAGTCACAGCATGTCCATTATAAGCCCTGTTTCAGTTGTTTCGTACACACCCCACCCATTTAAAATCACATAAGGCTGAAACTTGGCACACAGGTTCCCATCCTGTAGCAGTGTTTATACAAACCTCTGTATAGTTCAGCCCTCTGAACTTTACAAAATGGCAATTCAAGGAAGGTGGGTATGTTGCTAAAAGCTGGCAGTTAGCAGCCATGTGGGCCATGAAGGACTGCTCTGAACAATTGTAAAACTATATGTTTCTGAGAATTCTTTTGGAAAGGTTATTGATATAATAAACCAAGACAGGGAGAGACTAAGTGAGTTACAAAGTCAGCCAGTGAATTAGTGACAGTGAGGAATAGAACCCAAAGACTTGGGTTGCAGCCTCCTCTAACCACTAGTTTACACACCCTCTCTCCCTATTACAAATAGGGCCAAATTAAAAGCTTGCAGGTTGCAGCAATATAATAAAACACTTCCCAACACTGTGTACATCTCCCATATCAGACACACTTCAGTAAACCATTTAATCGATGAAGATTGTAACCAAGAAAAAGCCAGATGGCTTAGCTCCCAAATTTCTAGGCTGGTTGAAATTTTATCAAAGTTTTTTTCCCCACCAAAAAATGGGGTTTAATCTAAAATAAAACATTTTTTCATGCAAAATTTCTCTTTTTTAACATTTAGTTTCTTTTTCAAAAAAATTTAAATGGAAATATTTGTCAAAGTTTGCTGTTTTTGAAAAAACTCATTTCAAAATATTGGAAAAATTCTCTCTATTTTTAAGTTCTCCCCCAAATTCACCACCCTGGAAAGAGTGGAGAGGCAGAGGGATAGTTTGAGGAGAAAGAGAAAAATTGAGGAAGTTTTACCAGTTATATCAGTATAATTATATCAAAGTAGATAAAATGATATAGTTATAAAAAGGCCTAATCCCCCTGTGTATGCTCTCAGTTCAAAGGAAGAGCGGTTTTTATCCGTTTAGATTAAACTATTTCTGAAGCAACAGAAGCAGAACCAAACAAAAGGCATTCTTATATCAGAATAAGTGTCCACATGATGCGGGGGGTTTATTCTGGTGTATCAGTTTAAATTCATACCTAGCTTATATTATTATTCATACCTTAGCTTAGCTTTCCCATGTAGACAAGTCCTTAGAGCAGTAGTTCTCAACCAGGGGTATGTGAACCCTTGGGGGTATACAGAGGTCTTCCAGGGTGTACATCAACTCAACTAGATATTTGCCTAGTTTTACAACAGTTTACATAAAAAGCACTAGTTAAGTCAGTACAAACTAAAATTTCATACAGACAATGACTTGTTTATACTACTCTATATACAATACACTGAAATGTAAGTACAATATTTATATTCCAATTGATTTATTTTATAAATTATATTGTAAAAATGAGAAAAAGTCAGCAATTTTGCATTAATAGCATGCTGGGACACTTCTGTATTTTTATGTCTGATTTTGTAAGCAAGTAGTTAAGCAAGGTGTAACTTGGGCGTACTCAACAGAAATCAGACTCCTGAAAGGAGTACAGTAGTCTGGAAAGATTGAAAGTCACTGACCTAAATCATACATTCACAGCAGGAATTGCTAAAAATAAACACTTTCAAGGCAACTGAAGTAGAGCAAAAATAACTGGAAAATTAATGCATCTAGTGCCCTGAAGGTTCGTGTACTTGCATTATAGGGTGTGTTGACTAGGGCTAGTTCTGGCTAGCCTATAGCACTGAGAACTCCATCCAATTCAGAAACAAAAGAAAATCTTCAGTACACAGAAGCAAATAAAATTCTGCCCTTGTGTTTCATGTATCTATGTCAATTGTTACTATGTTTCTGTCTTGCAGGATTATGTTTATTGCAACAGTCCAAACAAAAACTTCTCTGATATTTCTCACAGGAATTAGCGTGTTTAGAAAGTTCTTGCAATGAGAGAACCAACCTGCAGGTACCTTTCTATATGTTACCAAGCAACTCAAGCACAGAGGCCTCTCCTGGAACATGCTGAAAGTAAAAGGAACCAGGTAAACAAACTTTCCAGCTTTTCTGTACTGTGCAATTCATCCAATAAAGCATTGTGACAGGTCTTCCTAAATGTCCTGTCACTGCAAAACAATGTGAAACAGCCACCCTAATTATCCAGCTGTGGGATCTGTGGTTATCAGTTTTGCCAAGCCAAAGCATTTCAAAATCATGAGTCAGCCCTCCCTATTCCCAAAATGAGGATTTTTTAAAAAAAGAAAATACATTTTGAATTCTTTTTTTATTTACCTTCTGGTTCCTGAGTATTTGGGGTACACTAGCTTCACAGTTTCAAGCTTTTCTCTATATGACACGAGGACAAGACACTTCCTTTGAAATGAAAGCCAAGATTTTCAAGCAATCTTTTGGTTCCAGCCACTGCGGCTTTCAAAAAGACACCAAATATTGTGAGACTTGTGAGAGTTGTCAATTTGGGACTATTTGTATTGTGATAGCACCTAAAGGCTCCAGCCCCATAGTCCTAAGCAATGCACAAGCATCACAAAAAGTTAGTTCCCATCCCCAAAGAGTTCATCATCTAAGTGTAAGATGAGAGAACAACAGATGGATACAGCCAGACAGGTGGGGGGAGCACAGGAAACAAGCAACTTAATAATGATTTCTATTTTATGAGTCTGTTTTCTTCTCTCTTTTTTGATCCTATGTAATCTTTTGGAAAAATTGTGGTGTAGCTCGAGTGTATTTGATAGAGAAGATTCATCCCTAGTGAAAAAACGATCTCAGAATCACACATATGAAAATGTAAAGCTGACACTTAGGAAAAAGCACATATTCATATCTAGAAATGGAGCAGTGGGTTTGTCCAGTTTTTTTAATAATTTTATTTTTTATTTCATTGCAAGTACTTATGGGTGAACACTCTAAAAGATTTAGATTGGTTCAGATAAGAACCCAGAGCTCTGGATCACATTTATCCATCCTTATCTAAAATACCTAAACCAGCTGAGTCTGCAAAATTGGGCAGGATGTCTTGTGAGAATAGGACTATTTCATGAGGTTGCTGATATTATCCAGACTGACCAGAAATAACTTGCTTCTGGTTACGCCAGTTTTACCCGAGACATTTTGTCACTTCTGGCCTTGAAAGGAGACAGTGTAAACAGACGTGTTTTTTTTTCTTTTGCGTTTGATAGCACTTTGTACAAGTTGTCTTCTGCTTTATCAAATGGCATTGACCTAATTCAGGCCTATGTGCCACTTTTACAATTTAAGTGTAAAATGAAGTATGAGCTAAATGAGCTCAGTGATTGTACTGCAACAGGAACTGCTGGCAACCTCCCGGAGATTTGATTGTCTTTTCAGCTTCCTTACCACCTTCATACAAAGGAACTGGCATATTTGCCTTTGGAGTATGTCATGTGGGTAAATATGTGTCTGTACATTTCCTGCTGAATGGATCAGTAGCATTTGAAACCACAAACAAAGCAAATTGAGAATAAGCATTGTTTGCTACAGTCAGCTCGAGCAGGTCACTAATTAGATTAAAGAGGGACCAAAATAGGGGAAACACCAGTTTCAACTCCTCCCTCCCTGAATTTCAGGGTTTGGATTTGAAACCCTGAATTTCAATTCTGCTCTGTGATTTTATGTCCAAAACTCTAAGGGGCCTCTTTTCTGGATTTGGTTTGGATTCAGCCCAAAATGGCAGAAATCTTGTGACAACTGGGCATCTCACAAAAATCCCACCGTTTGAAAGGGGACAGATGACCAGTATGTTATTACATAATGGTTACTAAACACTCAGGAGCCAGATCAGCTAAGAAAGGAGGCACAGCACTTTTATGCAACAGCCAAGACCCAGTTCATTCTGAGTCTGCTGAGCCATCTGGAAATATCTAGTTCTTAACTGGGCATGATCAGGATTAATAGATATGTTTGCAAAGTCACTTCTATATTGACATGACATCATCTCATTTGCATAGCCACACCCATACTAACACAATGTCATAGCTATTGTATCCTTACAATGCTGAACAAAATTGGGCATTTAACAAAATTTAAAAAGTTTTAAAATATTACAAATATAGTGATGCTATAGATCAGTTTTGATTGCCATTCCAATGGACCAAATACTTTTTCATAGCAAAGCCTTCAAAGAATCACCAATCCCAAGCATTCAAAAGTCATAAATTAGCCCCCTGCCCTGAATCAAAAGATTGCTTTAAAACAATCTAATTTTTAAGCCAAATACATTTTCAGTTCTTTTTAGTTGCCTTCTGTTTTCTGGTCCTTTAGGAAATGCTTGCCCCACATTTTCAGGCTGTTCTCTCCAATCAGGAGGGCTAGGACGCTTATTTATTTAATGAAATCTGAGATTCTCATGCAATCTCTTGTCTGTAGGATCTGGGACTTTAAGAAAAAAACCAAACCCAATATCATGAGACATGTTATAAAATTGCAAGACTTATGTGCGTGCTTAACTTTTGCCCTGCAAGTAGCCCCATTGAAGTCTATGGGACTATTCACACGCTTAAAAGGTAAGCATGTGCTTAAGTGTTTTGCTGGGTCAGGGCCTCTAGGGGACACCTCCTTATGCTATATCTAATTATAAACAAACAGGGTTTCAGTTTCCAGACTTGTCAAGCCAGCAGCTTTCACAAGCACTAAATAGTTTAAATAAAAAGTCTCACGTCTAACTAGTAGTTCCACCCTCCGCCAAATCACTTCTAATAAAGTAAATTGTTTTAAGGGGATTATTGAAGGATACCGCTGAGACTGGCAAAAACAGAAGTTGCGACACTGAACTCACTTTCTCAAAACAATTAACCGTAATCATAAAGAACAGAACTTTAGATTTAGTCATAGCCAATCATGGCTTTAACTAAAAAAAAAAACCTTGCAGTCAACATTTAGTTTGATCGTAGATCCTTTTAATTCCAAAAAGAGTCCTGTAATTCTGCATAACCTCAAGCATATTCACTGAGCGGTATACAGCTAAGTAATAGAGTAATTAAATATTGCTTTGCTGCACAGTGTCACCTATAACAAATATAACACATTGTGGGCTCCAGCAGCTGAACATACATATCCATGTCACAGGATTTTGTGGTCTTATCTACGAATGAATATTAAATTTATATTTATATAGGATCTTTCAAAGGATCCCAAAGCTTTTCAGAGAATACCATTGCTAAAATACAGGCATCTCTAGAGTGGAGGGTAGCAGGAAGGCCAGCAATTGATACAAAGCTCAATGCAAAACCAAAAATGTTGGCCAAAGACGGCAGGGCACATCAGTGCTCTCATGAAAAGTGCCACTGGGTTGGGTTCTCTCAACCATTTTTTTTTTTGGTGGCCTCAGAGTGCGGACACCAACTCTTGCTGGTGGCTGCTCTGACCAATCTTCCTAAGATATAATTAACTTTAGGAAAAACAAATGGATATGTGCATAGCCATGTCCAAAATCATTGTAATTTATTTATGTAGGGTGGGGTTTTTTGGAAACTCAATAATAAAAATAACGTACAGTTGTATTTACGTGCCCCTAACCCCCACTGCCTTCCCTGACCTCCCACCCATAGCCTCTGGTTCCTGCTGCCTCCCCGACCCCCAGTGGATCCTCCCTGACCCTCATTGCCTCCCTCAGCCCCACTCCAGGTTACCTATTGCCTCCTCCGGACCCTGCTGCTTCCTCCACCCCCCCAATACCCCAAGCTCCCTTCAATGGCCTTGCACCCCAAGATCACCCCACTCCTTGCCTCTTGATCATGCTGGCAAGAAAGTCTGGCCCTGCTGAAGCCCTGCTGCCCTGGGGTGAAGCCCAGAGCTGGAGCCAGGAAAGAGGCTGAAGCCTGGAGCCTCGAACTTAGAGTGCTGGAGCTGTGGGGTGCTGAAGCCTTGCCACCCTGGGGGTGGAAGCCCAGAGCCCTGCAGTGCGGGGCTGAAGCTCGGATCCTGCCACCAGAGCCTAAGGCTGTAGGTGGATTAAGCCCACCCCCTTAGCCCTGCGGCTTAGTGGGGGCAAGGGGGTGAAGGGAGAGGCTGAAGCCCACCACCGGAACCTCTGGCTGAGCCAGGGAAGGGGGACTGAAGCCCAGCCTTTGAATCCCACGACTGAAGATGGGAGGGAAGGACAGATGCTCTTCCCTGGAGCCCCTGGGTGCTGCTTTGCCCCCTCCCTCAGCTCTGCCCAGGAGTCTGTAGAGGCTGCAGGAAAACTCCCTTGGTGGCCATGACCACCATGGCTGCATTTCAGAGATGCAAGAATGCCTATGCAGAGGGGACATCATCTTAGTTTGTAAGACTTCATCCAATCCACACTATAAACCACTTAACTTATTAAAAGGATGAAAGACTGAGTCAGCCCTGATAGGATCATAACCAGTGTTTCCAACCACAGCAGTATTCTAAAGATCTCATCTACATTGGGGAGAAAATGGCAATAACAGACCATTGTAAACATCATTTAAGAATGGTGCCTGTACTCGTTTTTTTAATATGCTTTGCCTGGCCACCAGTACAGACCAAACATATTGTAACTCTCTCTGGACGAGTAGAACACATCTTTTACACCCACTGACAGTTCCACCTTAGCCAGGTAATCTGCATCAGCAGGAACTATTTTATGCTGTGTTACTTGTAATAGTTTTATCCCCAGTGAAAAAAGGTACCTCAAAACATAATGAATCTAATTTATCTCCACTGCTACTCCAGTACCCTCAATGGGTTGATATCAGAGATGAAACTGGACCAACATGTTAACCCTTGAACTGCATCGTGTCCTGTAATAATGCCTTTCCCCATCCTACCATTAAAAAAAAAAAAAAGGCTGCCAGGTCAGGTTACTACACTGCAGTTTCCCAGGCGCTTCTCTAAGCCATATGTTGAAGGCCCCCCTCAGGAGGCCCTAGTCTAGCATTTCACCCCCTAGAGACCAGGTGGTCTTTTCTCATGACAGAGGCAGAAATGGGAGCATCGTTGTGTCTAAAGGAAACCATGTTAAAAAGCATAAAGGGCTGTTTGTGGCTCTATGGTGTTTTTCAGTAAAGACTTTTGAGCTGAGCAGTAACAGTGAGTATTGTGGCTTTTTAGAGCTGGCTTGAAATCTGTAAACCAATCAATCATTTTAGTTATTGCTCATCTAGAATTAAACAAGTGGGTTCTAATTAACACAATCTAAGTCTTAGGAAGTTTTAAATCTTTCTGCTTCCCCACAAGCAGCCGACGACTAACTGTAAATGTGTTTTTTTCTTCCCTCCTACAGCTCTGAAATGCAGTGAAGCAGAAGCCTCTGGTTACCTCAGAGGCACATACATACAATGTGAGAGAATGGATGCCTTGAGGATACACACTGGTACTGATGACAAGCTTCTTGTCTCTGGGCCCCATCTGCCCCTGGAGAGGCGAGTTTTACCAACACTACTGCTTCTTGCACTGGTACCTCTCTCAGGAATCATGCCTGCTGCGGTTGCCAAGGAATCAAACAACACATGTGAAGAGATCCAGATCCTTCAAGGCATCCCAGACACAATAGCCTTTATGGGGAAAGTATTTTACTACCCAGTACCACCATTTGCCTTTCAGGGAAAGATAACCCAGTATAAGGTAATACTGAGTTAAATACACTCCTCTGCATAATGTATTATTTACTTGAGATTTTTGCAATAGTTAATTACAATACAGCTCAGGAATACCTACATGCAGAGGGATTTTTAATAAGACTATTTTAAAACCTAACTTCAATTTCAGCATAACAATTAAATTAATTATATATTAAAGAAACACCCAAAAGACATTTTAGGCACTAAATAGTCTTTAATGTCAAATATGGCTGCTGACTGCAGTGTCAAAAACATTTTTTTTAAAATACCGTCAGCTTTTCCAGAGCTCTCCTGACCTGCTCATTTAATGCTCCAATATCTACATTTTAGACAAAAAGACAAATTTATTTTTTATTGTTAGCACACTACTGGAAAAGCGTGACTTCTCCTCCAATGGAACGGTGGCATAGTAAAATATGGACTGTCCTTGTAATGGAAAAGCTTTCACACCAAGAACGTATGCAAGAGATAGGCCAAGAGGAGGACAGGTTTTTAGAAATCTGGTTACCCTTTTTACTGTACTTACAGGAGGAGGATTCCCCAGCCAGCAAAACAGAATCTTTAGCCAGTTTCTTTGACTATTAAACTGATCATGACTAAGCAATAAATGATGTAGTATGTTAACATTTTATTGTAACTTTGGTTTTTTGTCTTGTTTTGTTTTGCAACTTTTTATTAAGGCAATTGCCATTAAATAAAACCCTATTGATAGCTTACAGCTGTGTTTAAGAACATCTGCAGCTGGTTCTGTTGACTAGCTTAGTCTTTTCTGCACAAAGCTTTTGTTGTATAATTTTCTGCTACAATAGCTATGTCCATGTGCTGCTCCTAGAACTCAGTATATCTTCTGTCTTATTATGGAATAGATTACGTTGGCTAATGGTGCAGATTTGCCAAAATGGTTGGAGTTCAATCCTAACACAAGTACATTGCAAGGACTGCCAGTGAATGAGGAGAATGGAGAATACCACCTGAATGTAGCCGCCCATAAAGATGGGTGTGTTCAGAAAACACCAAGAGCCAATGTAAATTTCACCCTTCATGTTCAGGACAGCATTCTGATCCCAGAAAAGAAGACTGGCTTAAGTCACATGCTCAAGGGCAATATGTGAGTATCCTTAATGTCAGCAACTTACAAATGCATTTGGCCAAAAGGACCCAAAAAATGTGGATGTGTATCTACCTGATGCAGGATTTGTTTATTAAGGAAAAGCAAAGCTGAAGAAAAGGATGAGGAAGTGTGGTTGAATGGAAGGAGGCAGACACAGGGCCAGATTTAGTACCCACTGACGTTAAAGGAGTCTTTCCATTGACTTTAGTGGGCACTGGATTGGGGGCTGTAATCATCAAGGAAGCTGGGGTCTAAGAGGAACATATAGGGTGAGGAGTGTCTCAAAAATTAACACTGGGGTGGAGAGCTAAGAGGTAGGAAGAGAAGAAATACTGTTCAGATTTTCATTTCTTAACCTACAGATAAATGAACAGCAAATACATGGGGGGGTGAGGGAGGGAGGAAACAGTGACTAGATGAGTACCACACTGTTGTATGACCAGAAAAGAGCCAGGACCTATTCTGACCTGGGGGTCAGGGAGGGAAGAGGACGAGTATGGTTGATAAGCTGTTTATTGTGAGATCAGAACAGGGGATCATGAAGCTAAATATAAACAACTGTAATTATATACAAATACTGCCTGAATGGAATGGGGACCTGAAATTTATCCAGATAGGAGGGAACTTGGCTAAGAGGTAGAGTTTCCCCATGTAACTGATGTATGTCAGGGGACATTTCCTGTTGTTTGAATTTAGGCTTTTTCATGTAAAAGGGGGTCAGATAAAAGGAGTTTTACTGTCTACCTTTTTGGACTTGCAGCATCAGTTCTGAAAGATGCTCAAGGGACAGTTCTCTCACCTCTGCCGAGATCATCATCCATGCTGCAGCTGAATCGCTGGATGTTCAACAACGCCTCTTTCTGGTATGCACCATGGCAGAATATCTCCATCTGGATCCCACCTCATTGGCCCTAAATCCATATCAGGGTTTGATACACAGAAGCAGAAAGAACTTAACAATACTGGCTGAAGATATTAGACATGTCAGCTTCATGGAACGCCATTACATAGGACTCTATTGGCCTGTTGGATGTGGAGTTTTTGCAATGCTCTATGAATTAATTCAAGTTCTAAGACACAATGTTGATTCACACCATCTCTCTCAGCTCTTAGGATATGAAATTGCAGGCTGGAGAATAATTAAGAGAGAAGAATTTGAAAGAAAACGTTCAGGAAGACAACACAGACAGTTAATGGTTACACCAACACCTACACTGAAAATGACTGAAATGATGGTGAAACCAACTGGAGAAGATGTATTCACTACTTTGCCACCAAATTCACTTGTTTACTTACACACAGACACTGTGGTATCATCTATTCAGACTTGGTTTTCCTTCCACAAAGCAAGCACAACTGTCACCAGTTACACTGATCTCATACCACTTTTTGTAACAAGCCAAGGGAGTTTAGAGGCCTTAGAAATGGGCCCATCACAGAACTTTCTGAGTAAAAGACCAATGTCTAGGACTATTTTTCAAGACCTCTCTGCTTTTGCTTTTCCTGAACTTTCACCTTCTTTGATCATTACAGAAACCTCTCTTTCAAGAGAATTTAAGGGGCTGCAGAATACAGTTTCCAGTATGCCACTCCTCTTAGAGCAACCACAATCTCACGTGCAAGAGTTGGATGCATTCTTGCAGTCTGGCAAATCAGAGCCATCAAGGCATCATTTTCTATCAGTCCTTTCTTTTGACATCACTGAGCCAACTGGTAAAGGCCAGTTTTCAAGACCCATTCACACTTTAATGACAGAGACACATTATGAATGGCCTCTAACTTCTCCAGAAGTATCTCTTGTTAAGACAGCACCTCAAACACATTTTCCAGAAGAAATATTAATGATGTCGGTTTATAGCCGTCAGGAAGATGGCATCTTTGGTTATCCCCATTTTCCTGAATTTGGAATACCATCTAATGCAATCATCTCTCCGGAAAAGCTGCTTTCAACATCCATATCGACTTCAGTACAACTGACTACGTTATTTGGTTTTACACCTCCCGCTGATGACATGTTTCTACTTTTGTCAGGTGGTAGCCATCTGAGTCAAGAGCTATTTAATGGCTATGAATACATGTCTAATTCTTTTATGACTATCCCACAGACAGACAGACTTCCATTTACTGAAGAAGAAACCTCAGTTCCTTCTATAATCCACATGGACACATTGATTTGGGATAGAGAATCCAAATTAAGCTATGTTACCTCAATATTGGATTCTTCTATTTTAAGTAGCACTTTCCCCAGTGACGCTGGACTTTCTCATGAAACAAGTCTGACAGCGCAGTCCTATCCTGATAATGCTCCATTGCTTACTCTGCCTACAGATTTTGCTGGCTTTGACAGCTCTGAGCTGTCCAGACCAACAGAGATATTTACTTCTTATGACGGCAGCAAGCTCAGAACACAAAATCATTTTCCAAGTGCTTTACCTAGTGACACAAAGGATTTAAATTCAGACAAATCTCTTGGAACTAGAATGATTTTGCCAAACGTCACAGTGTTTACCTTGGAGTTGACTAAAATGTCAAACATCCCATCCTACACTGCAGAAATATCTGTGAGAACTATATTTAATGCTACTTCTCATCTGTACAACAATGCACAAGGTACGTTTAAGGTTTGTGTCTTGTCATTCATGGTATTTAGGGAAATGCCGACTAATGTGAAGGGGGTTGGTGGATTTTTTCCTGATTCTAGCAGACATGAGCCCACATTCACCATCAAAACACCTAACTGTAGGAACCTGAGGAGAGAGGATAGCAACTGAATGGACTCAGAGACTCTACTATACCCTGGATCTTGAGGTGGTACATTTCTGAGGCCATTTGAAGAAGCTTGCACTGCCACTGCTCATGCAGCTTCCTTTGTGGATAATAATTTGCCTGTAAAAAAAAACTACAAGTGGTAATTGTGGCAGATCTTAAAACATTAGAAAAATTAAGTGAAGCATTTTGGTTGTCAAAATATTTATAGATTTTGGAATGAATTGTGTGCTGTGACAAAGTTCCTCTTCTACCTTGGTGGATCCTGCACTTATTGGCGAATTTGCTTGCCTCACACATTCACCCTGTGGGGCGGGAAACAGCCCAGAGACCTTCCCCTCTGGTAGAAGTCACAGTCCAGGTCAATTCCTCCTGTGTCTGATCAGGAGTTGGGAGGTTTGGGGGGAACCCCAGCCCACCCTCTACTCTGGGTTCCAGCCCAGGAACCTGCGGATTGCAGCTGTCTAGAGTGCCTCCTGGTACAGTTGCATGACAGCTACAACTCCCTGGGCTACTTCCCCATGGCCTCCTCCCAACACTTTTTTCCTCACCACGGGACCTTCCTCCTGATGTCTGATAATGGTTGTAGTTCTCAGTCCTCCAGCAGTATGCCTACTCACTCTCAGCTTCTTGCACAGCTCTTGCTCCCAGTTCCTCGCACGCACTTCCTCTCCTCTGGCTCACCCTGGCCTGACTGGAGAGAGCCCTTTTATAGCATCAGAGGGGCCTTAATTAGAGTCTGGTGCTTAACAGCCTCACCTGACTCTTAGCAGGTTAATTGGAGTCAGGTGTTCTCATTAGCATGGAGCAGCCCCTGCTCTGGTCACTCAGGAAACAGAAAACTGCTTATCCAGTGGCCAGTAGATCTCCCTTCTACTACTCTGCTGTTACCCACTGGCCTGGGTCTATCACAGGGCCTATGCCAGTCTGGCCATTTTCAATGTACCATCCAGTAACTGCCCTTCACGAACAGGTTTTTGTAAAGCTCAGTCCCTATTTTGATGCACTAGGAATGAAAATTTGTAGCTCTAACTATTGAGGCTGTCAGTGTGAAGTCATTTATTAAAGGCCACAGGGGAGCAACACAACCCTAGGGAGATTTTCCTGCCAATATGTTTCAAAGGACATGCCATTCGGTGCTTTTCAAAAGTATCTTTCTAATCCAATGATAGCAGTCATCCTGGTGACTGGTTCAGTCAGCAGTGTCTACAGGAGGGGGCGGGGAGGGCATGTGCTCCAGAGTCAAGAAAATCTCCCATTACACTTTTCCTACTGAACACTTGGCTATACATATTTTGAACTTGAGACCAAAGAGACCTTTAATATCAACTCACTGCATAATAAAATAAATTAATGCCTCACATCTATAGCCTTTACTTATTCAACTAATTATTTGATTCTTAACACCACTGTTGCCACCTGGCATCACCTCCATTTTAAGGATGGGAAATCAAGATGGAGAGGTTAAGTAACTTGACCAAGACCACACAATGAATCAATGGCAGAATCAGGTAGTTGCCACTCATAAATGGGGAAATTCACATTCCATTCTTCTGACTTTTTTTTTGTTTTTGTTTGGAAATCACATGGTTAAAAAAAGTCTTCTCAGTGTTACTAACACTGGAACGTATTAAAACAAAAGCGGGTTTTTTTTTAAAAAAAGTCAGAATATCTCATCTAATACAATAATAAATATTAATCATTTCATTTTCACAGAGCTGGTACAGATGTCATCTTCATTGGTCTACCAAGATACAAGCAGCTTGCCATTCCCCACATATGAATCACTGCAATCTACACATGTTCCGTGGGTTTGTCCTCTGTTTTCTGTGTCACAGGTGCCTCAGGACGTAACTCCAGGTAATATACACAATTACTTTGGAAAGCAAAAGCATAACAAAAACTTCAGTCTCTCCCAAATGCAGAGTAGCTCCTCCCTTCTAATGTCAGCCATAGTCAGAAGTTGGAACATATTTTTCTAGTCTTGCAAGATCTCTCTGCCTCCCTGCACTTTCCAGAATTCAGATGTCTCCTTCCTACTTCTTCATGCTCCACCATGGAATTTAAAATCTCTTGCCCCTCTCATCTAATCTTTGACTCTCTCCACACAGGGTCTCCTCCATCTGTACAGCAGTCCCGCTGGAGGACAAGGCTGGGGGCGGGGTTGGGGCCGTACAGCAGCCATGCCAGAGGAGCTGCCTTCATGGGACCACCTGGTGGCCTTGTAGTTCAGGGCTCTCCTGGGAACTGCAGCTGGGAAAGGGGCAGAATGCCAGTAGCTCCTTCGGTGGCTGTACCACCTCCAGCCCCGCCCCCATAGGGCTCTCCCAGGAACCGCAGTGGGGAAAGGAGCAGAACATGGGGCCACTGGGCAGCCCCACTCCTGCAGCTCCTCCAGCACAGCTGTACTACCCCCAGCCCTGTCCTCCAGTGCAGCTGCTGTACAGACGAAGGAGACCCTGTGAGGAAGGGCTGGGAGAGGTACAGCTGCACCGTAGGAGCTGCAGGCAGGTGTGGGGCTGCCCAGCGGCTCCACATTCTGCTGCTCCTCTTTCCGGTACACCGTACCAGCTAAAAATATCTTGCTGGTACGGCTTACCAAACCATAGTGCCCTATTTGCACTGCTGAAAAAAAGGGAATATTATCTCCCGTTCTTTCGCTGCCCTCTTGGAGTGTTGCA
Organism: Gopherus flavomarginatus; assembly: GCF_025201925.1. NCBI lineage: Eukaryota > Metazoa > Chordata > Testudines > Testudinidae > Gopherus > Gopherus flavomarginatus. Next base: position 129,238,700 of record NC_066617.1, read on the forward strand.
CTGTTTTCCAACTCCTCTTCCCTTCTCCCATTTGTACCCACCATTTGGAAGCACCTCATAGCCTTTGTGCTCATAATTCACTGATTTTTTTTCATGCCTAACCCTGGCACTGATAAATGCACAAGAATCCCACCTAAAACATGCCCTAGGTACCCCACTATAGCTATAGCTTCTACTTGCATGCAATACTGAAGTCACACAATTGTATTTAAATGAAACCCATCTTAAGCAGCCACACGAGAACAGCCAAAATTGGTTGCCTAGTAGAGGCAATGTCTTAAAGGTCAAACAAAATTGCACTGGAAACCATGGGAGTAAAATGGTTGCAGAAATGGGACTTCATACTGGTGATGATCCCTTATGCAGGTTTCACTGCAAAGCATGCTGTGGCAAAACTCTATGAAACCTTTCATACAAAAACACATTTTATTGTAGTAGCCAGGTAGTAATATTGACTAGAAAGTAACAGTAATTTATATATTACATATAATTATTTTATATTATATATGTATATATATAATACACAGAGAGAGAGGGAGGGAGGGAGGGAGAGAGAGTTGTGGTTTTAAAATTACATGCAAATACATGGCAAAACACACATGCAAAATTCTTGCTGAAGTATACTACCGACAAAATTTCAGTGTCATTACAGACCAAAGTTATAGCATCAGTCAAATCAACCCATAAATGAGGTGAGTCTTTTCCTCAGTTAAAGCCTCCAGTTGTTGGTGGCCCCTATGTTGATGACCAAAAGAGAACAACCAAGGACATATATCCCAGAAGGGAAGTTCAAAAGACCCTGCAAGGTGGTTGTCAGCCAGTCATTTAAAAACCTGTATAGCCACCCAATGTAATGCAGATTAAAAAAGTGAAATAGCTCTTTTCCTGTTGAAATGGTCTGAGGAACTACTATCACTAGCGTAAAGGAAACAAAGAATGTAGACAAAAAAAAAGTCAAACCTGAAACCAATAAGAAGCAATTAGAGAAGACTCAAAGCAATGAAAAGTATTCAAGTCTGGGATTTAGATTTTGGGTACATCTGTCCCAGAATATGAAACTTGAATGAAGGCTGTATGTGATGCCCAGATCTTTCAGAAATTGATATTGCTTTAACGAACATGAGCCATTCTTCATCTAAGAAGATATTTGGAGGTTGAATCATACCTTGCCATGTAAGATTAAGTGACCCTCCTAGTTAAGGGGAAGGTAGTTGTTAGGGATATTATAGAAACTCAAGTGCAACGCTATAGCTTCTTGATCAATCAGTAAGAGGGGAAGTGACTGAAAGGACTTCAGGCTATCTTCAGCATGGGTACAAGCATAATTTTGCATGTGGTAAAAGTTACCTATTTCATAGGAAAGAGTCGTTTGTGGTGCTCAAGAAAGGCTGGGTCAAGGGATGCACTGGAGAGGGGGCAGGGCATACTTACCCCAGATAAAAATCTATGAAACTAATTAGTTGCCATAAGTTTTACACGGTTTCTTTATCATCATTCACTGTCAGCTAGGCTGTTTATTTCTTGTAACTTTCCCTCCCGCTTACTTCATCCTTTGCAGGTCAAACAAACACTTTCCCTAAAGTTGTTAACTCCATTAAATTCATAACAGCAACTATTGGATGCAAGTTCCATTTTTCAGTACCTGCTGACACATTTTATGATCAGGAAGATGGCAACTCAACTCAGTTGACCCTTGGAATAAACCCAGTCGACGGCTCACCATCAGGGCCAGAAAGCTGGCTTCAGTTTAATGCGTCTCTCCAAGCTATGTATGGCTATCCACTCAGTACTGATTTTCAATATTCACCTCAGGAGTTTGTGCTATCTGCCACAGATTCAGGGGGTCTGACTGTTTGGGAACCTCTCATCATTGAGCTTTTGAGGCCCACCAGCATTCCATGCCATATTTATACCATCAGAATGAAAAATAGTTACCACTCATTCCTGAGAGAGAGAGAAAGGGCTGGTTTATTCCTTGACAAGCTTTCTAAATATTTAAACTCCAGCAGTCTTAAGAGCATCACACTGACTGCCCTCAGACCTGGGTCCACTGTAATCTCATGGTACAACAGGTCTCTGTGTACAAGCAGCAACAGATCACTGAGCTGGTGCTCAAGAGATGAAATCCAGGAAGTGCTGAATAAATTAAGAGTATCTGATGGGAATGTCAGCCCATACTTTGCTGAGGTAATGTTGCCAGAATACAAAATTGACATCGTTGAGAATGTTTCATATGGAGGAATCTGCTTGCCCACTACAAAGCCATTTAATGGATCCTGGACTTTAAACAGTACCTTCCCTACATATAAAGAAGAGAGCAATTCCTGGATTAGAAATGTCTTACTAATTAGCTTATGTGCAACCATCATGGTGGCTCTGATAATTGTTGCCCACCATTGTTGTAAATATCACAAGAAGATTCTTGAATCACAGTCTATGACTTTTCAGGGAAGACCCTTATTTGACTATGTTGACCTGGAAATGGACATGCTGAAACCCCGCAAAGCACCTGTACTTCAACGGGAGGTTCCACCCTCACCACATTTATGGATACCTGTGCCACCTTCTTCCCAACAGCAACCTTGCAGGCCCAATGTAACTTTTCTTGCCTCAAGACTGCCTCAGTCTCTACCACCTTTCCAGCCTCCAAAATATCAACTCCCACCTCATTACAAAGTAGATATTACTAGCCGCAGTGATCAAGGCAATAGTCACACGAGAGATTACCCTGAATCTGGATTATACTAAGAATCTGTCTCCAAAGAGGCACGTTTGTCTGTTACTCAGGAAGAAAATGCACAAATGATAAACGTCTTAACTTTGTATTCGGTTTTAAATTTGAAAAAGATGTTAAACCCTAAAAGTTAAGGTGATAGATATCACAATACAGAATTCTGGAACTAACAATTAATGCAAGATGCCAAAAGAAACAGATTTAGTTACAAAACCAAAAGGTTAGTGGTTTGTTTTGTAGCTACAGATTGATATGGAAGGATTGCCAAGAGGCAAGTATTGACATAGCTCAGACTGTGCCTATATATAGGGCCTACCAAATTCCTGGCCATGAAAAATGTGTCACGGACCATGAAATCTAGTCTCCCCCTGTGAAATCTGGTCTTTTGTGTGCCTTTACCCTATAGTATACAGATTTCACAGGGGGAGACCAGTGTTTCTCAAATTGGGGGTCCTGACCCAAAAGGAAGTTGCGGCGGGGGGTGTGTGTGTGTCAAGGTTTATTTTAGGGGGGTGTCGTGACCCTGCCACTCTCACTTCTGTGCTGCCTTCAGAGCTAGGCAGAAGTAGAGTGGTGGCCGTTGGCTGGGCACCCAGCTCTGAAGGGAGCGTCCCACCAGCAGCAGTGCAGAAGTAAGGATGACAATACCATACCATCACACCCTTACTTCTGCACTGCTGCCTTCAGAGCTGGGTAGCTGGAGAGTGGTAGAGGCTGACTGAGGGCCCAACTCTGCAGGCAGCAGTGCAAAAGTATGCTATCGCCACCCTTACTTCTGTGCTGCAGCTGGCGGCGGTGCTGCCTTCAGAGTTGGGCTCCCAGCCAGCAGCCACTGCTCTCTAGATGCCCAATGCTGAAGGCAGCGCTGCCGCCAGCAGCAACGCGAAAGGGTGGCAGTACTGCAATGCCCCCTACTACAATAGCCTTGTGACCCCACCCCCAACCTCCTTTTTGGGTCAGGACCCCTACAATTACAACATTGAGAAATATATATCTTGATTTAAATGACCTTCAGGTCAGAATAGCATTTCTACAACTCTAGGAAAGATTTCTCCCTCTTTATTAATAACAAATACTTCACATTCACACCTTTTATCTGAGGATCTGAATATATTTTAGAAGTCAAGCCTCAGAACAGTCTGAAAAACTGGAGTGGAAATATCAGCCTATTTTACAGAGTGCTTAAATAACTTCCCCCGAATCACACAACAAGTTGGTGATGGCAGTTAGGAAAAGAACCCAAGTCTCTTTCTCTAACCATTAGCTCATAAATCATACATTTTTATAGATATTGGGCAAGCTTTTCAAAAGCACATAAGTGACATTAGCCTACATCCTCAAATATACTTCGACTCCTGGAATTTAGGAGCGTAAATACCTTTGAGAATCCAGGCCCTAGAGCCTAAGTTTGACTTAAAATCAATAGAACAAAGGCTCCTCAATGCCTGTTATTTTTGAAAATGGGATTTAGGTGCTTTTGAAAATTTTACCTGTTACTTACTCATCTCAGACTTGGGTGAAGCAAGAGAATCTCTTGGAGACTCTGGCTATTTAAGTGTTTGTATCCCAATCTGTATTAAACCTGTATTAAAAAAGGTATTTAATAAAAATACAAAAACCTCACACACATTTCATAAACTAGAGCAATGCAGACTGCTTAACTATAAAAGCAAAGCAGTGTTTTTAAAGGAAAATCATGGGGAATTAGCCAGTGAAAACTGCATAGGCTCACACTCTCCACTGTGGACCAGACCAGCTCAAGATCTTGGTTCCAGTGCCACAACATATTAAAAGAATTTATATTTAAGGTGTATATCCAACAAACTGAAAGTTCACCACACAGTGTTATAACCTAACACACAAGATATTTAAATCGTTCACTAATTCACATATACCTCTGTAGACTTGTAGAAATTCTCCCTCAGATTAGCATCTCCTTCCATTTTATGCTTTTTGAAATGCCATAGGATCACATTATAGAGCACTCTGGGAAAGGACGCATCCATGAAATGCACTCTGCTGTGAGGTTGCACCATGCTAAAAGAGTAGTAAAGATTTTGATGGAAAAGGGCCATGAGACCCACTGGCATTGTAACTATGAAAAATATATGTCTATCCTTTACATTTACCAACAGCTACAAAGTAAATCATCTTAGGATAACTATTTGTTCTCTGCCAATGCTGTGCTCTTGTAAAAGTAATGATATCTTGCACTTAGAACACAATGAAATAGCTAATAAAAAGAACAATCTCGACAGACCTATAAAACATGGATTAATATACAAGTAACAAAACTTGCTTTTATAGCTGAGGGTGAAACTGGCTTTTTTCAATTGGCACGAACTATAAATATAAAAATTTCTTCATCAGTCTATACATTGCGACTGCACATACCAGGTTCATTACGGAAAATGTACTTCCAGAGCTAACGATAATGTATCATTAATTTATATTGAAGACTATTGGAACAGCACCACGGTTGCTGGTGCGGACAAGAAGCATTGAAATTGTTGACAGTATCATCCTATACCTACCCAATGAGCTATGGGGTTTTTTTTGTAACAGCAGTTGAATCATTGTGACTGTGGCCGCAATAGTCTGGTTTAGAATCAAGGATGATCTTCTGTACGAATTGATAGCACTGCTTCAGGATTATAGTGTTGCATTTATCCACATGCTTCTTCCTTAGGACAACTGCTGAAATACCTACAAGAAACCAACCAATTGGTTACCAGGTCTCCAGTTGATGTAAATCAGAATAGTTCCATTGAAATTAATGGAGGTATGCCAGTTTGCACCAGCTGAGGACCTGGTCCTCTGATTGGTAGGCTGAACAACATTTGGGAACGTCAGATGATTTTGAACAGTCAACATGTACCTGAACTCGTACCACTGGAGTGAATAGGAATTTTGCCATTGATTTCTATGGAGCAGGATCAAGCCTACGCAACCACAGGATCTTATCATCCCTCTCCCTCTTTCTTCCTTTTATTCAGTACACTCACATGGGGAGTCTTGTTTCAAATTGGATTGTTAAGAGCTTTAGGGCAAGGACTAAGTGCCTACGCATTTGCACTGCATCTGGCACAACGGGGCCACAATCCTGATGGGGGCCTGTGAGTGCTACTATAATACATGTATCTATTTGTAAATTATAATCATGGGTGAGGGAACTGTCTTCATGTGTTTCTTATGCAGCATCAACCATGCTGTCGGCACTGAGATAAAGCATTGTACCTAAACCAACAATAATTATTTTATTTATTGAACCGCCATTAAAATGTTAAAACAGGTTAAAATGTGGTAAAATTTTGGACAGAGTCACCCGAACCTTTAATTTCTGTTAAAAGCCCAGAATGCCATCTCTGCTGAGTGCTCAGCTCTAGGAAAAAATCTAGCTATTTATTTTGGAGCCCATGTTTGAATATCTTGACCTAAAAGACCATCTCATACAAGTTTATTAAAACCTCTCCAGAGAGGAGGAATGAGGATTCAAAGGTGCTATTGCAGGGGAAGGGTGGGGTTGGGTAAGCATCGAAAGGGCAGAACAAAGATAATTAATATAGAATATAATACATGTAACAAGCTCACTTACCTCACAGGATTGTTGTGAAGCTTAAAATGAAAGTATGGCCCCAATTCAGCAGGAAATGTAAGCATGTCTTATTTTGAAGTTTATCAATACCTTAATTAATTCAATAGGATTGCTCATGTCCTTAATATTAGGCACATGCTAAAGCACCTTGGAGAATTGGGGCCCATTTGTTTGTAAAGTGCTTTGAGATCTTGTATGGCAGGTACTTCAGAAGTGCAAAATATTTGTATTGAATCATGTGTAGCTATTTATTTGGGTTGTTTATGAAGTATGTTTGTTTTTAATAGAACATGCAGGATTTCTCTTCCTGTGATTAAATAGTCATATAAATATTTTAAGTGTGCAGCCTAATATTAATGGAACATTAGGATGGGACAGGTAGAGAAAGTCCAGATACAAAGGATAAGCACTTCTGCTTGACGTTTCTTTACAAATAACAACAGCAACTAATGCTGAATATTGACATTTAAATGCTCAGCTTCCAGACTTAAAATCTTCTTCAGTATAGATAGGAGGAAGTTCACATCAGATAGTGGTTTCAGGCCAAGTAAATTTTAAGATGGGAAACTGCCATAAAATTTTAGGTGCTGCAAGAAATGAGGCTGGCCTAATTTTAAAGCCCATCTTGAACCCAACTAACCCACAGCTGACCCAAACTCATGTCAAGTTGCTTTCAGACATGACTAATACTTCCCCCAAACTTGTGTTAACGTTGTGGCTTCATCCTTTAGATTTGGCCTGGTGGAAGCTTCCTGCTCCCCACATCTTGTGGCTGCAATCTGTCTCCAATTGTCTCCTCCCTATGGGGTTGGCAACGTGGTGGCCCATGTGCCCTGCTCCTGCCTCACTTTTGTGTGTGCACTGTGGAGTGAGAGGTGTTGTAACTTGTTGGCATGCTCACTCTGCACAACACTGAGAGCAGCAAGGTGGCAGCAGTCAGTGGGAGCAGGGCATGCAGCCGCCACTGAGCTGCCAACCCTAAGGGCAGCAGGAGATGATCAGAGAAACCCAAGTCAGAGAGTCAGGTTGTCTTCACATCTGAGCCTGATACTTGTAATCAGGTCTTGTCAGATTGCAAGGCTCTAGATGGCACTTTTCTTTCTGCATCAGCACTGAATCAATGCCTCAATATGGTGGTAGGTGACCCTGTGCTGCAGGACATGCTGGCTTTCAGATAAGAGATGGAAACAAAGGACTTGAGTATTTGTGGCCTTTAAAGACTCTAACACTCAAGAGTAGGGAGTCTTTGCAGAGATCTTTCGGATGAGTCCTTATAAACAAACAAACAAAAAAATCAATCCTGTCTGCTCTGAGAGGACTTTCAATATCTGTAAGCCCTTTTTATAAATGCACAGATTTGCTCCAGCATCTTTGGTCAAAGTTTTCCCTCCCTCAGCTGTTATGAAGTGCTGTGAAATGGTTGCCTTCCCATCCCAGAGGTCACTGGATTTCAGCAGTGTGACATCAAGCTTTGAGAACCTCAGCAATCGCCATGTAAATGTAAAATATGACAGACAAAATATCATGCAAGTACTCTTTATTAACGGATACTATGGATTACTTAAATAATTACACCAGGTGACTCTAAAAGTAATCATCATATATCAAGAAAGAAATAAACCATGTATTTACTTCATAATTACATTACATTATACTTGCTATGTAATCACCTTGAAGCTCTGTATTTTATTTCTATCCCGCTAAATGGTCAGCAGTTACGAATGTAAGTAAGGAGTACTCACATGATATTTGTGTTCTGATCCAGCCATCATCATCTGTGGCTTTCATATTTTTCCCAGTTGATGAAACTTGGCTATGTGACATACTAACTTATTTAGAAGAAACGCCTATGTGCCAGCTACCCTTCTTCCTAAAGTAAGAGCATGGTAACCACATCTTGCACTGTAGTATACCCAAGTCAGTTGTTTCTATCGGCTGCCATCAAGCAAAAGGAAGTTAAATCAGCAAAGGTTGGAGTAACTCTGCTGCATGACCGCAGACAGAATAATTGATTGGACCCTGCTCTCTGAACTCGGTTTTATTTTACACCCAGTAGCCTCTTTCTGTACATTCCTGTGGATGGCAAGTTGAAGGTAGCAGACAGTTACCAGTTAAAGGCAAGGATTTTTGTTTTATTAATTCTGGCATAAATAGCTACTAGAAAAGCCTTGCTTTCAAACGGAATAATTCTCTTGATGAAATTAATAATTAATCTTGTTTAAGAAGTTCAAGCCCTTACCCCAATCATTTATACTCTAGTGAAGGTTTTAAACCATTTCTCACCCTACTGCCCAACTGTTGATCTGGAACTGCACACTCTCAATGAGGAACTCCAGATTAAGAGTCTGTACTTCATAGGTATTTTTATATTTCTCCTGTCCTAGAGCATGGCCTCTTGAGGAGTTTCATACAGATCTAAAAATGTTATCATCAATACAACAGAAAAAAGCCCAAATATATTTTTTTAAAATGCTTGAATATTGTGCTTTTCAGTATTAAACAGACCTAAAAATCAGATTGTATCATTTCACAGGTTTGCTTGTGTGTGTAGCAGGAGAAACATCCTTTCATCCTAAAATATAAGATACTTCAAGACAAATCCAATTTGCACACAATTCACTGAATGTAATATGCAAATTTTACATTTAATAGAAAAAGGATAAAATCAGAAAAATGTAAAACCAATCAAAGCAACAGATCTATACAATCTGACTGAAATGGTACCAGTATCATATCCAGCATAAAATATTCATGAAATATGGCCAAGCACAGTTCTTAAAAACCAACATTCATTGCCGGCTGGCTTTTCCATTTTCTGTTGTTTCCATTCTGAAATACAAAAATAGGTCAAGATAATTGGTCAGTTAGAGCATATCGTTTATTTGTCACGCACTCAAATGATTAAAAATAAAAGGCAAATCTGTGTTTTATATAAACATTTCTTTATACTTTTCTGGTACCCTAACCCTATTTTTTAAGAGACCTCATTATGCCGTAATCATTAAACCAGAGGAAAGTTTGCTTTCAAGGAACTTTCCATTTACAACTAGGGTAAATGAGCAATAAGTTCCATATATAAAATCACAGATTAGACTGACATTACATTATTGACTCCAGCAGTGGTTAACAAAGGCAAGACAAAAAACAGACTCGTGTCTGACTGTGGAGGGTCTGCTCCTCTGAATCTCTAGAGCTGAAACAGTTTCTGTCAAATCCTTAATAGTATTTAACATTTTTCCGTTTTTACCCTTTTGCTTAATTTGTTGGCCACTCCCATTCTAACAATTACTTGATGGCTGCTGGATTTATGGGGATGCAAGAGATGTTATTATTCCTTTAATTTGTAGTACAAGATGCAATGGTTTTATCTTCGCCATGTTTGATTTAGCTACTTTTATGGAAATGCTGTTTTGGGGAGTTTGCGTCTTAATCTCGTTTCCTATTTGGCCCCCTACAAGCATAAGGAGGATTGTGTAAGAAGCAATCCAAGAGAACAGGTTGGCATTCAGCCCTGCTCAGTTAGGGGGAGGGTTGCAATGAAGCAGGGGCAAATAGATGAAAACTGAGATGATTAAATTTCTTTCCCGTAAAAAAATGTTTTTTTAATTTTAAATTAGTGCAAGAGGTAAGGAATCCTTTTAACAGATTAATACTATGACTAATTTACTCCTGTATGTAGAATATATTATGTATTCAGCAATACTAACCCGTTTTCCTCTTTAAGATGTTGATACAGCTCAGCTTTATTGTTGACAGAGTTCAGACGACCAATAAATTCTTGGTGTTTTCTGGAATTGGCTGTATTAATCCTATTGCTCCACAAAGACAGCAAGGACATTGGCCCTAGGATTAGATTTGAAAATAGAATCAAGGTGATTTGATTAATGAATTCTCAAATATTAATTCAATATAAATTTACAGAACAAATTATACAGCACCAGCACAGAACATTAAAGACCAATGTAAGACATGGTCCCTATCGCAAGAAACTTACACTGTAGGTTAGATGAACATGACAGCGGCAAACAGGTGGGAGGTTTGGATGGTATAAGGTTCTGAGGTTACCTTTTCCCACATTATGTTAGTTCCATATGGTTTATTTTATGGTTTCAGTACATTTGACCAAAATGGATTCTATTGTTCTGTGGACATGAAGCTGGGCCAGGCTTTATGCCTATGCAGAGCAGTAAATGGATCCGAAGGAGGCAAACCCCATCCTGTTCACAACCCGTAGCAGACAAGGAATTGCTCTGCATCAATCAAACCTTGTCCCAAAGGCAGAACTGAAGCAGTGGCTACTTTACTGCAATATATGGTAGTGGGGCCATCAAAGGAGGCAGTTCCTCCCCTTGATATCCCAGCCTGGTCTCTCTAGCTGATTGACAGAGTGTCAAGTGGTCACTGTCCTTTCAGCACCAGCCACTGCTGACAGCTCTGAAATACAGCTGTTCAGCCAGCAAGAATGGTGGCCCAAAAAAAATCCCCACCCAGAACTGACAAGGACAGTGCGCAGCAACAGAGCGTGCTGAGCTTTCCATCAGCATTTGTTATATTGGCTGAGGGGAACCTCAGTATGCAAACTACCCCATCTCACTCTTTATCTTTTGTAGACTGCTCCAGGGAGTACTCTAGCTCCAGGTCTGCATAATGCAGCTCTCTCTAGAACCTTCAGACCACACCACAATATTCTATTTTACATAGCATGTCAATTAACTAATACAGTGATTTTCAACCTTTTTTTTCATTTGTGGACCCCTAAAAATTGCAAATGAAAATGTGGACCCGCTTGGAAATTCAACCAGCGGTTTGCAAACCGCCACCACAGAAGCCTTGGCCTGAAAACTGATATTTTATAAATGTTGTACATGCTCAGCATGGCATTTGATGCAAAATGAGAAAGGGCACTAAAGTGTGGGCATCTATGGTAATGACAATACTTCTGGGTTTGACCTGTAGGTGGGGGTATTCAAATACTCTTGATTGATCAGAAAAACAGGATGCCTTTTCTGGGATCTGAAACTTTATTCTCATAGTCATCTTTTGTGGACCCCCTAGACATCAACGTATGGTCTGGGGGTCCACGGGTTAAAACCACTGATCAATAGATTATACACACACAAAAATCAGAAGACATCTCTCAAAATTCACTAAAACTAACTTTTCAAATCTCTCCAAGACTCAACTCTTCTGCAGTTGACACCTCACTCTAGGATAAAACAATTTTATGTCCGCTGCTAAGGCTTGTTCATTCTCTCTTAACTTGGCTTTTGTGGCCTTCTTTCCCATATAGGTGTACGGTGTACTGTATTCCACCTCTATGCCTTATTTAGCACTTTATTTTGGGGTAGTGTGTCTTTATAGAAAAGAACCCTCACCAAGTAAATACATTTTATATTTTCTAGTAACTCTTCCGCTCTCTTCTGTGTTACTCTCATGGCTTTTTATTCTACATTAGTGACATCTCCATACAAGGAAATGAATTTTGAACCCAATAAATGTACTACCTAGATTAGGATGAGACTGAGATTTTTGTGCCCATTGAGAAGCTACTACTTCAAATGTAATTCCACCAAAATCAGTGGGACCACATACAATGTAAGGTACTAACCACATATAAAACTATCACAGCCTGGCCCTTGATGAACAGCAATCAATCAGATTGGAACTCAAATCAGGAACATAGAGGTTTTGTATCAGTCCCCTGAACCTTCAACCTCACAGCTCGTTTTTCATTCCTCCACCTGGACCAAAACTGTTCAACTCATAGTAAGATTCTGCTTGACCCCCTCTCACCACCCACTTTGTGTACAAAAGACTTAGTCATGACTCTCATTAGCACTGAACGATTAAATCTGCACACAGGATATTCAAGAGATGCACCTTTATCTTATTCAAGCAAATATGAACGGCTGTGACAACCGTATATGAGATCTTGCAATTCACACCGATTTGACCTGACTTACTATTTTTCAAAATCTGTTGCAATCATTTTGACTTACCTTTTGTTTTTTCCACTGGAGGTATTTCATCTATTGTAATAAGAGGCTTTTTGTTGGGTGGTTCGGGAGAATCAGGAGAATCTTTTATAACTTCAGCTTCTGTCAGTTCCTCTTTTTCGCGATCCAGTACACCTTTTAATCTTAAGTGGGGAAGGGAGAAAAAAAGGTGAGACAGCAGAGAGCATCAACAACACACTTCTCATTTACAGTGCTCTTCAAGTTTATTCATATAACATCTGTCCTAGTATAACAACTGTTTTTTGTTGAGAGTCATGAGATGGATGAAAATAACCAGAAAAGCCACTGGCTAAGTATTTTCTTGGATGCAATCCAAAAGGAAGTGGGAATGACCTGAAACTCAATCTCATTTCATTTAGTTACCAATATTTATACTGCACTCATTATTGTGATAACTGGTTGTGCCAGAGATTTAAAAGTGCAATTGTTGCTAACCATCCGGACAACACAAATCTACTGCTGATTCCGGGTTTGAGCCTGAACCAGTTTGCTGCCATCTGCATCCCTACCTTTGTCTCACACTAGGAGAGAAAGGAAATCATAGTATTGGACTTGACCACACGCACAGGTAGGTCTAAGTGCTTGGCTACACTTAAGAGTTACAGCGCAATAAAGCCACCAACAGCGCTGTAACTCTCTCCCTGTTCACACTGGCAAGGCACATACAGCGCTGTATCTCTGCGGTTACAGCGCTGCTTGTACTCCACCTCCCCGAGAGGAATAAAGAGTATTGTGCTGCTGCTGCTGCGCTGCAGCGCCAGTGTGGCCGCCCAATGCGCTCTGATTGGCCTCCAGAAGTATTCGGCAGTATCCCACAATGCCCGTTCTAGCCACTCTGCTCATCAGTTCAAACTCTACTGCCCTGACCTCAGGTGACCAACCGTCAGACCAGCCCTTTAAATTCCCCAGGAATTTAAAAAATCCCCTTCCTGTTTGCTCAGCCAGGTATGGAGTGCTATCAGTGAATCTTTCCAGGACCATGCCTCCATGCGCCAAATGAGCCCAGCATGGAGCAATGGCGAGTTGCTGGACCTCATCAGTGTTTCGGGGGAGGAAGCTGTCCAGTCCCAGCTGCGCTCCAGCTGTAGGAATTATGATACCTATGGGCAGATATCAAGGGCCATGACAGAAAGGGGCCATGACCGGGACGTGCTGCAGTGCAGGGTTAAAGTGAAGGAGCTGCAGAGTGCCTACCGCAAAGCGCATGAGGCAAACCGCCGCTCCGGCGCCGACTCCATGACCTGCCATTTCTACAAAGAGCTGGACGCGATACTTGGGGGTGACCCCACCTCCACTCTAAGCACCACCACGGATACTTCAGAGTGGGGGGAGGAGGAGGAGGAAAGCGGGAGTGAGGGTGCTGGGGTGGGGGGAGACACCCCGGAATCCCTGGAGACATGCAGCCAGCAGCTCTTCTCAAGCCAGGAGAAAGGTAGCCAGTCACAGCAGCCGGTACTTGGTGGAGGACAAACAGAAGAGCAGGTTCCCGGTAAGCGGCTTTTATTTTCAGGAAGGAAATTTTTCAGGAGAGGAGGGTTAGGGCTGCATGCATGCCTAGATGCAGAATAGCACACTGATGTGGTCTATCACATCATGGTAATCGGCCTCGGTAATCTCTTCGGAAGTCTCATCCAGAACGTGGGCAATGCGCTTGCGCAGGTTTATTGGGAGAGCCACCGTGGTCCTTGTCCCAGTCAGGCTAACATGTCCGCGCCACCGTGCCATGAGGGGCGGGGGGACCATTGCTGCACACAGGCAAGCTGCATATGGGCCAGGGTGGAAGCTGCATTGCAGTAGAAGACCCTCCCTTGCTTCCCAGGTCACCCTCAGCAGCAAGATATCTTTCAGGATAAACTCCTGTGGAAAATGTTGGGACAGTGTTCAGTGTAGGTGCCCCCTGCAGCTGTTGGCTCTTTCCAAGACACAGAAACCCAGAGGACAGTACAGCCCTGAAACAATCAGTCCCCCTTACTAAACATTTTGGGGCTCCCGTGGGTTATGTGCGCTCTCTTTGGGATGGGAAAATTATGCTATTGTGTAGACTGTGCGTGCCTTCCTTAAGTGCAGGGGAATCATTACTCTGTCTGGTATAAACAATGCTGCCTCTGTTAAATGTTGCATTTTGCCTTTACAGATGCAACCTTGAGATCTCAGCTGTCCGTGTTATCACCAGCTGAGAGACTGCAAAAACTCTGAAAGAGAACGCGAAAAAGCAAAAAAGATGACATGCTGCACGAAGTGATGCATCAAACTCTTACAGAGTATCAAAAAGCGCAAGAATGGAGGGAGAGTGAAAGTGGGATCTGCAAGGAAAATGCAGCGCACCGGAAGCAAAGCATCTTCACCAACCAGGCCTGAGAACTACGACCCTTACCCTCTGCACTCAACCCCTACCACCATGCAGAATAGCCATCCTGAAGTGCAGCACTCACTGCACAGCGCTCCAAACAGGACATACGCAAATCTGTGATTGTACCGTTCCCCACCCCACCCCCTTGCCCTTTCTGATTCCCAAACAGTTGTGTGTCTGTCAATAAATGAATTTTCTTTTCAATAAATGGATTTTTTGGCTTTGAAAACATTCTTTATTATTGAATAAAGTAAAAGATACCTTAGCCCAGGAAAGAAACAAGCACTGCAAATCAGCTTAGCAAATAGATTCCTACTAACATTGTAACCACTGCACTTCACTCCCGTGCAGAGCACCAAACATTACTGTTGGTTTTCAGCCTCAAATTGCTCCATCAAGGCATCCCTAATCCTTGCAGCGCTGCACTGGACCCCTCTAATAGCCCTGCTCTCTGGCTGTGCAAATTCAGCCTCCAGGCGTTGAACCTCGAAGGTCCATGCCTGACTGAATCTTTCACCCTTCTCTTCACAAATATTATAGAGGGTACAGCACGTGGATAACCCCGGGGATGCTGTTTTCGCCCAAGTCCAGCTTCTCATACAGAGATCGGCAGCGACCCTTTAAACGGCCAAAAGCACGCTCCACAGTCATTCGGCACCAGCTCAGCCTGTAGTTGAACGGTTCCTTGCTGCTGTCAAGGCTCCCTGTGTAGGGTTTCATGAGCCCCGGTATTAACGGGTAAGTGGGGTCTCCAAGGATCACAATGGGCATTTCGACGTCCCCTACTGTGATCTTCCCCTCTGGGAAAAAAGTCCTGGCCTGCAGCTTCCTGAACAGGCCAGTGTTCTGAAAGATGCATGCATCATGCACCTTTCTGGGCCAGCCTGCATTAATGTCAATGAAACACTCACGGTGATCCACAAGCTCCTGGAGAACCATAGAGAAATACCGCTACTGATTAACGTACTCGGATGCTAGGTGGGGTGGTGCCAGAATAGGAATATGCGCCCCATCTATCTCCCCTCCACAGTTAGGGAAACCCATTTGTGCAAAGTCATCCACGATGTCCTGCACGTTCCCCAGAGTCACAGTTCTTCTTACCAGGATGCGATTAATGGCCCTGCAAACCTGCATCAACACTATTCCAACAGTCGGCTTTCCCACTCCAAACTGGTTCGCGACCGATCGGTAGCTGTCTGGAGTTGCCAGCTTCTAGACTGCAATAGCCACCCACTTCTCCACTGGCAGGGTAGCTCTCAATCTCGTGTCCTTGCGCCACAGGGTGGGGGTGAGCTCCTCACACAGTCCCATGAAAGTGGCTTTTCTCATCTGAAAGTTCTGCAGCCACTGTTCGTCATCCCAAACTTGCATGACGATGTGATTGTCTCCTGAGCCCACCACTCAGTGCTTGTCTCCTGAGCCCAAAAATGGTGTTCCATGGTGCTGAGCATGTCCGTGAATGCCACAAGCAATTTTGTGTTGTACGCGTTACGTGACTCGATATCATCGGACTCCTCACTGTCACTTTGGATCTTAAGGAATAGCTCAACTGCCAAACGTGACGTGCTGGCGAGACTCGTCAGCATACTTGTCAGCATTTCGGGCTCCATTTCCAGCAGACCGAAACGGAACACAGATCGCGCTGCACAGAAACCGTTGAAAGATGGCGCCAAATGTGGACGGAAACACAGGGATTGTTGGGATGCGAAGCGATGCATCACGGGGCCTTGGGACAGGACCCAGAATGCCCCACACCCCCTGCACCCGTCCCCAAACCACAGCGCCAGAATGGGAAGAGGTGCACTGTGGGATAGCTGCTCATAATGCACTGCTCCCACTGGTGCTGCAAGTGCCGCAAATGTGGCCACGACAGTGCACTGGCAGCTGTCAGTGTGAACAGACTGCAGCGCTTTCCCTACTCAGCTGTACGAAGACAGGTTTAACTCATAGTGCAGTACAGCTGCAAGTGCAGCCATACCCTAAGTATCGTCAGCATGCTCGCAACACTGCAGGACAAAACATCCATCTTCCCTAGTGGCCGTGCACACACATAGAACAGTGCACACAAGTTGAGCTTAGAGCTGATTAACCATTTTTTCTGAGTCTCAACTTTATGACTTCTTTAGAAGAGACGTTTGAAAGAGGAGGGAAAAAAAGAGATATACAAGAAATTCATGACTAGACAGATTAACTGATCCTTCATGATCACGTGTCATATCAGCTAACAGGACAACTTTTTGTTTCTTAAGGCATAGAAAGCAGGTCCATAATCAATAAATCTTGATGCTCATCTACACAAAACTCAGCACAGAGAAACCTGGAGCATCTAAATGTCTATCAGCCAGAGTTCAGGATAAATGAAATTCATTTGTCTATAGTTTTCAGTCTCACTTCATTTTAGGGTTTGTTTATACAAAGTTATTAACAGATGTAGTATGTTACGGACAGATATATATCTAAACAGTAGAAAGTGCTATAGATAGTGAAGTCAAAGTCAAGCAACTTACTGTTATTTTGGCCATTATAACAATTGATTAAACATTACAAAATATGCATCTTCTTATCTCCCTTCTAAACTACTTATAAGTGTACCCTTAATATAAGCATGAAACTAAATGTCATATTTGGGAAACTTATCTTAACATCAGATAACTGGGGTTTTGATATTTATACTTACACTTACATGTGTGCCTTTTATAAACAAGCTAAAATCATGTTAGTTAAATCAATCACTTAACCCTTTAAAAATTCAAGTGCTAGACTGTGCTGCACATGCCGTATTACATACTTGTACGTGAAAGCATATATCAATTCAGAAAATTCACCTCTCTGATTCCTGCCAGGGTTTTTCCAGTTCATAATCTTTTCCTGATTTCTCGGACTTGTCTTCTTTTTCTTCTCTCTTCCTCCCTCGTTTCTTGCGCTCCTCTTCTTCAGGAGGTTTGCTCCTGCAAGCCAGGAGACACTCCAAGACTCGCTGGTGTTTATCCGAGTTACTTATATGCGCTCTAACAAGGGTCTCCAATTCATTCCACATAATCCGGTATTGTTCGTCTCTATCCACAGGCACAAAATAAAACCTTCACATATTTACACACACACACACACACACACACACACACACACACACACTCCCTCTCTCTCCCCCTCCAGCTTGTAAGAGCCATTTATGTATTAAATAATCAAGGTTCAAAACAGTTACTGTCTTGGGGATTGAGCATAAGTTTTTAAAAGAAGTCTCAGTAAAGTAGGTTTTCTCCAACTCCCTTTTACTGGAATTCTCGTCACTTTGTATTGTTTCATTCTTGGAAGCATCAGAGCTGCATAGTATGTGGACATGCTCAGTTGCTTCCAACAAACCTGAATTTGTAATTAAAATCTAATACCCTAATCTCCCCTTGAGTCATAATCATCAATTTCCCTGGGTCAAAGCTATTGTAGAGACGTTGCCAAAACCTATTAAAGTCACTTGAGTCAACCAACTCAAGAGGCAAGAAGAAACTCTCTTTTTCAACGCTGGGGCAGGTAGAAATCCATCTGTTCATTGCCAGATTCAAATGAATTTTAATGTTTTTCTCTTAGACAGACACTAAAGACAAAATATTAGAGAGTCACTGCAACATAACACTACAGAATTGAATAGTTCAAGTATCTTTTGTAGTTGACTTTTTTTTTCATACTCAGGAAACCATCTTGCCTAGGATTAGATTGAGGTACAATAAATGCAGATCATTATTCCAATGGATGGGATATCATAGACTTCCAAATCTGTTGTAAGGGAAGTTTCATCTCTTATAATAAAATGTTTCAACAATGGTATGACTACTTTTAAGATAATCAAATATTAAAAATACTTTAAATATACTTTGGAAGTGTCTGGTTTCCATGAGTCCAGTGGTGACCTGCATTTCCTCTGTTCCATCATACATGAGGCTCAAGATGGTGTTTTCTGTGTGACATTTTTTCCCTTTAAAAAGTGTCTTAAATATAATAAAAATATTATTCTTTGTAAGACGTGATTGAATCTGTTTCCAGTTACAACTGAGTTTTTTCTTTAACATGAAACCAGGGGAATAGGATTACAGCTCTAAATTATGCAGCCAAACAATATACAACATTTTGCACATGTAAGTAGTTTAGTGGACTCTAAATTACCTTTGATTGTCCAACTTAAAATACAAGGTTCATCTGGAATGTATGCAGATGTGATATATTTTTTGCAAAAGTACAATAAAATTAATAAATGTTAAACCTTTTTGGACCCTTTCCCCTGGTACCAACTGTTGAAATTGGCAGTGGATCATTTTTCCTCTCCATATCTACCAAGTTGTATATTGTTTTCTGACAATTCAGCACATCCTCATCTGTCAGAGCTTCTTTCACAATAACACTGGCTAATGGCACTACCTTCAAGACAAAACAAAACAGAACAAAATCTGCATTTAGTTGGTGGGTGGGGATTTAGAAGTATATTTGAGCTTGACATTAAAATACAAAAATCCTTTAATCTATATTTTGAAGTGTCCCCAGCATGCATTACTATATGAAGTCTCCCCCTTAACCCAACAGCTTTGCATCCAACTCAATTCTATGCAATGGGAGACATTTGGGTACAGAGTTATAGTTGTAAAATATACACAAAGTACTTAATCAAAAGTGAAAGCCAAAACCTTATTCTAACCGATTTTGTTTTTGTTGATTTTTCTATACTGTGCTATCAGCTATGCAGTTTTAACTGATATTAACTCTTCTCTAAGTACAGTTTTAAAAACTTACTCCAGAACCGAACAGAACAGAAAAGTTATAAATCCATGACCACTTACAGCTTGCATGTTGAAGATGGTGGTTTGCGAAATAATCATAGGCCAGTAACGAGTATGTTTCTCTAATTGATCTTTTGCTCGTTCCAAAGGAATCTCAAGACTTCCATCGATCTTATATCTGGGGTCTAGAAAAGGAGTTAATCTGTTTTCCCTCATAAATTCACCAAAATCCTAATGATAACCAAACAAGATAAAATTAGGAACTTCTCTAATAAAGTAACTTTCATTGAATGGGTCAAAACATCACTACCTCCATTATGAATAATGCAGAAAGGAAAAGGAATGTAGCCCTAAAAACTACAGGTCTGTGTTCAATATTCTTATTAGCAATTCTACTTTGAATTCATATAGAAAGCATTTAAGGAAGAGGTTTGTCAAATCTTAACTTCATGAAACCTTAACTTCAAAAAACTGTAGGACATGGGAACAAATGCTCTGCTTTGGATTGGTAATAACGAATTACATATGTTAAAGTTTTATTCTGTTTGTTTACAGTCCACTTTTTGCTAATGTGCACTGAATGCAGAAGATATCAAGTTAAAAAGAGTAAAATGAGTTTCTTTAGAGTGCTCTCTCCACACCTGAGTCTATACGCTCCAGCTCTTTTTTATCTGTTCAATCCAGCTATTCTCAAAGACCCTCATTATGACAATTATCCTTCTTATAGAGGGCTGGGTTCAGGGCTATATGGATCCAGTCCACTTCAAACCTTTGTTGAGATAAACAGTGTTTAAAAAGAGTCATCAATGAGAGTATTTCAGAAAGTTCATATTGCCTACAGTATGCAACCACAGATATGGGATAGCGACAGAAAGTTTCTATGAAGTGGACATGTGTGTGTGTCAATAAATGCTGACTATCAATAATAGAATGAAGAAATAGTTGATCTAGGTGTGCTCTCTTTTTTTAAATAAGTGACCTACAATTTCTTACGGTACAGAATGTCCATTTCAACCCACCTCACTCCTCACCCCTGAATTCTAATGAATTGTTGAGTAAAACTAAAAATATAAAATAGTAGTATCTTACTGTAATCCTGTAGTCTGTGACTCTCCCACCACATCCTTCGCTAATTGAAGGGGGATCTTCTAGAATTGATCGAGAACTGCTCAATACATGCAGGAAAATCTCTCCACCATGGCTACTAAGCATGTGGCTAATTACTTTAGAACCAGACTTGCGTGGTTGTTCCAACAAAACAGAACGACCTATTAAAATTGAGATCAGTTTGATTAGCTACTGAGTACAGCAATTTACATTTAAAGGTATTCTACAGGTTTATATTTAACCACCCAGCCACCCAACCCCGAGCAGTGTTAATCTAATATAGGTCTCTTACTAAACTCAAATTAGAAGATCTACAATTGTTTCCTATAGAACTTTAATTCCTGTCTTTAGGTAGGCTATTATGGAACACAACACTCTTGCATTATATAGAAAGGGCCCAAACTATGTACTTTATTTGTTACCTTTTGATCATTCAGAAAATACAGCTCTTATGGAGATAAATGTTTGTAAAAAGTAATGAAAGTCTTATACTGTATTTGGATCATTATTTTCAATAGTTTACAATATACCTTTGTCAACCAAACAGTGACCCAAACACATAACTTGTTCTCACTGAAGACTAAGGACATGGTAAATATACAGTTTAAAAAACTATCTTGTATATTATTTGAGCACTAGGGTATCTTAAATTTCTTTGTTTCAAGGGACACATTTTCACAAAAGTAAAAAATGGCTTATTTTCTTGAAATTAAGCGTATGCATGAGAAAACTCTACTAAATATATTCTTTTGAGGGTGAAGGTTATGGTAACAGTTGAATGATAAACTGACTAACCAAATCCTTGGTTGACCTCAATGCTAATTAGTATGTCAGTTTCAAGCAGGCAAAATGCCCTCCTAGTATATGAAAATAAATGTAGGAGGTCACATGATTACATAATTGATTCAACTGTGGGTGGTAAAGATAGTAGTCACCAATACTTGATTCTGTCCTGATTGCCGACAGCTGCCTATATCTTCTCTATATGTGACAGAATATATCATTGCTACCTTAGCTCAAAACTGGATTACACTTAAAATGAAAGTTAGCAAGTTTACAGAGTTGAATAGCAGGGAAGGTATTTTTTAATCTCGTGAATGAGAGACAGTGAGGGAAAGAGAAACACATTGAGAAGTTCCTATTCTGTTATGAATCTCTGCTGCATGTTTCAGAGAAACTTGCAAATGCTTGGCAATATAGAACAATTTCCACTTAACTTATAAGAGCAAGAAAACCTATTTTCCAGTTTTCTGACGGAAGAACCCTTAGTTATCACATTTCTATTTGGAAAGAATACTCAACACTATTAAGCATTGTGATCAAACATATTATCAGCTATACTGTAATTCAAGAACAGATGTAATATTAAAATAAATGTATATTACTAAACACAGAACCTATGTTGAGATTCAGAAAAAAAAACAAACAAACAATCAGGATTCCTCTCTTTCCCATCTCTTCTCCCCTTTTCTAGGTTTAGAGTCAAATTGTAATTTTTATTCCATTTGTGTTCAAATATAGTTATCAGTCTAGATGCTTGTTGGACTATCTTGCTTCTGTATTACTGTCCTTTACACAGATTAGGTGTTAATATGACATTGGTAATAATGTGAATATCTAACTTTTTAACATTTTGTACAATGCGGATATACCTACACACTTTTAAAAATGGATTTTCAACATTAACAATTTTTAAAATATGTTTAACCAAGAAAACAATTTACCATTGAGAAGAAAGTTTGTAAGACAGGAGGAAGGTCGGCTATTTACATCAACAGGTGAGATTCTGTATGCTCCAGTGCAATAATGCAATTCTGAAAAATAAAATGCAAAAAGGTTTTTAGCTTAGTTCCAAAGATAGAAAAGAACACACTACACAGAGGGCCTGAAGCTACTCTCTTACAAAATGCCTAAATTCTTTCCTGAGTGCTGGCTGGTGAGTCTTGCTCACATGCTCGGGGTTTAACTGATCACCATATTTGGGGTCGGGAAGGAATTTTCCTCCAGGGCAGATTGCAGAGGCCCTGGAGGTTTTTTGCCTTCCTCTGCAGCATGGGGCACGGGTCACTTGCTGGAGGATTCTCTGCAGCTTGAGGTCTTCAAACCACAATTTGAGGACTTCAATAACTCAGACATAGGTTAGGGGGTTGTTATTGAAGTGGATGGGTGAGATTCTGTGGCCTGCATTGTGCAGGAGGTCAGACCAGATGATCATAATGGTCCCTTCTGACCTTAAAGTCTATAAATTAGTTGAAATGATTTGTTTGTGAAATTTCTTTGAGAGAGGGAGGGAAGAAAAAAGCTGCAGAGCAATGTTACTAGAGAATTATAATAATTTACAAACTGCTGATGCAAACCACAGAAAACTAATAGAGGGGAAAATACACTATCTGACTAGGAAATTACGGAATACTTTTAATTAGCGAACAAGCAGTTTGCTTGGAAGAGAGAGAAAAATCCTCGTTTCCCCTCTCTCCTACATAAATAAGTCAGTGATTAGCCAGCAGCAGGAGCATTCAGTCTGACAAGATACTAACTATACGCATACGGTGGCCAAATCACGGCAGTAGATGTTGCAGCCTGTTTGGAGGCCTGCTGGCTGTAAAGTAGAGCTGTGGCAAGAGACACTGGGTATAGGAAACAAAAAGGAGAGGAACAGTAGTGCAATCACCAGGGAATAATATTTCTAATGTTTGGATGAAGTTGGGGGGGGGGAACCTAGCGCAGGACAGAAAGTGTTTCACAAACATTTACAGAAAAATACAGTACCTACCAACACTGTTTGTTCGTGGCGTGCACCATTTTAATGTTACAGTTTCTTTAAATGTACCCTCCCTGCTATTGCCACCTATATGATTATCACCTGCAACATCAAGTTAGAGAAAATGTACCATAATAAATTAGTCAGTAGTCTTTGGTTCATTACATTATAGAATACAAAAATCAAGCAATTATAACCTTACATAAATATACGATGGCACTGCACAAACCCTCCTATTATTTGAATGAGAGGTTTTAACACACAAAATGTCTTATCTGGAATCTGAACCTGATTTTGGAAAGAGAACATGATGATTTTTTAAAAAGTAAATATTCAAAACAAGCTTCAAAACATCCCCTAACCCAGAATTTTTCAGAAGTAACATTTACAATTGTAAACTTTGCAGTACAGACAAACTTGGGTGTAAGAAACCATGCATGTAAAATACACAGGTGTTCAAGTAGGCACGTTCAACATAACGGCTACATTGAGGCTCCTGAAAAGGTGTTCCTCTAAGTCTCATTTTATTATTTAAAGCAAAAACATATTTACAATACTTTTATAGTTGTAACAGGACAAGAAGTTTATTTTTAAAATGTCCAAGATATTCAAAGGATGGATAATGGCCTTCTGTGCAAAAATTCTGCACCTCCTTTGTTTTGAACTGAGCAGTTATAATTAAAATTTTATTTTAAACAGCATATCCCAAAAATCGTAACTGAAAATATATCTCAAGAACACATTTGACAAGTTGTATTGCTTTCTTCCCTTTTGCAAAAAAACAGTAGGTATTGTTCTCAATCTCTTTATCCTTTCTTATCCAATGCGAACACCTCTCATCATGTAGTTCTGGCCACGTGTATTAAGATACATTGCTAAAACACTTCCTCACAACCATCTTATTTACAGCTGGTCTGACAGGAAGCAGTGAATTACAGGAAGGCAATAAAATACATAGACATATCATAATACTTCCAAGACAATGCGGTAGATTCTTGCTAATTAGTGCTTTGCAAATCTGAACTTCCAATAATCTGCACACACTAAGGAAAGGTAAGACTTACATGAACTTTCAAATCACTGGTGTTGCCACTTACAAAATATACTTCAAAATATTACACTCTAGAGCAGGGGTCAGCAACCTTTCAGAAGTGGTGTGCCAGATCTTAATTTATGCACTCTAATTTAAGGTTTTGCGTGCCAGTAATACATTTTAACATTTTTTGAAGGTCTCTTTCTATAAGTCTATAATATATAACTAAACTATTGTTGTATGTAAACTAAATAAGGTTTTTAAAATGTTTAAGAAGCTTCATTTAAAATTAAATTAAAATGCAGACCCCTCCCGGACTGGTGGCCAGGACCCGGGCAGCGTGAGTGCCACTGAAAATCATCTCACATGCCGCCTTTGGCACGCATGCCATAGCTTGCCTACCCCTGCTCCAGACCAATAACTCATGGCTGAACTAGATGCAAGAGTCAATGGGTATATATTGGGTTATGCAGGAGGTCAGAATAAGTGATAAACACAGTCCATTCCGATTATGAAATCACAGAAAAGTACTAATGGGTCTTGCATGATCCATCCTTTACTTCTACAAGTAGTCTTTACCCACAAAAGAAAAAAATTACACTCAAGTCAACCCTGCAGGTTGTTGTTAAGGATAAGATAATGGCAACACTTTTAGATACTCAAATAGAGATCTTCTAAAGAACGTCAGTCAGATCTACTTAGTCTCAAATGTGGAGCAGCCACAATGCCTTAACAAAAAAAAAAAAAAAGTCTTGTTCAAATTGCCACTTTCCTGGTCAGAGTTAATGTTTTTAAAATTGGAAATGCGGCCTAGTCTGCTCTCTCCTGTCCAATATATTCCTATAGACGAGCTTGAAAAATTCATTTTGCTTCATAAACTTGTCCAAGTAAACTTTCCCAGGTGAGTGTCAATTGACTTCTACAGAATCTAGGCTTCTGTTTATAGCTGCAAAGAGAACATTTTAAATCTGGCCAGGAAATAAACACTGTTGTCCTGCTTTTCTACAGACAGACTCCATCTGTGATACTTCTCACAGCTTTCTCAAACTGCAGCAGACTGAAAACTTAACAGTACTAGCAGTGTGGTGGGGCAGTTGCCCCACACAGGGAGAAGAAGGGGTTAAAAGCAGCACCAGGGAGGCTGCGCAGAACCCACACATCAGGAAAGGGCTTATTAAGCTCATGGATGGGGGAAGGCTGGCTGGAGCAGCCAATCAGTGCCAGCGAGAGTTGTATATAAAGGGCTGTTCAGCCAAGCAGAGGGGAGTCTCTCCCTGGAAGGCAAGGGAGGAGGACTGGCTGAAGAAACACCATAGATAGAGCAGTGCTGGGCAGGAGCAGCAGAGTGTGAGGGTGAGCTGCTGGATGACTGCTGCCAGGCTGGGGCCTTGCAATAAGGGCTGAGAGCGGGCTAGGGCTACAGGGGAAGCGGCCCAGGGAAAATAGGCAGCAAATTGCAGGAGGGCAATAGATTGCTGCTGGCTATTGGGTCCCTGGTTTGGGACCCAGATGAGCAGGCCTGCCTGGGTTCCCTCCACTTGTGCCCCACTTGCCAGTGAGGAGGTGGCCGATATCCAGACTGCAGTTTGCCCCTGAGGCGAGGGGCTGGACCTTTGACTGCAGTTGGCTGCTGAGGCAAGTGGTGGGACTAAGGACTGCCAGTCCTCTTGAAGGGGGGAAGATACTGGTGTGGAGGCACAGCTGGAGGACCATGCGCAGAAGAGGACGCTGCGGTCCGGGGAGCGACGCGGGTCCAAAGAGTGGAGACAGTAGTGACAGCAGGTGTGACCCCACTAAGGTGAAGGCAGACCATGGAAGGGCCAAGAGCTAATTCCCAGGATGGCCAGCAGGAAGCACCGCGGTGGTAAGTCCTGCCCCCTTACAAGCACTATCACTAAATAAATTCAGAACCCTGGATCAGTTTCACTGTCCTGTTGGTTGGGAAGAGAGCAGTGTAGGGAAGTACCTTGTTCATCTTTGCAAAAAGGCTTTCAGATGAGAATGATCCTTCCAGAAGCCAAAGGCTTACTGAGGGAATTTCAAATTTTTCAGACACCTGACATCTCCCAGCCACAGGATGATATAAAAGATGGAGTCCCAAGGAAGTTTCAAAGACAGCACGCCATTAGAAAACCCTGCACTCCCACCTTTCTTAGTACCCGGGAGGGGAGGGGGCCAAAGGGTGTAGGCCTCCATATATATATAGATTTACACAGAGAAACAAGAAAAACCCCACATTTTACTGAACGGACTGCGGATGAAAAGAAAGGGGGTGGGGGGAGAAAAGAGGATGCAGAAGCAATTTTATTATTCATTTAAGTTCAGAAGACAAGAAAATACATGTCCAGATCAGTATAAATGCATTATTGTTAAAGATACAATTCTGTCACGGACGTCATGGATTCTGTGACTTTCTAGGACTTCTGGGCCTGAGCAGCAGCCGGCCCTAGGGCTGTCCAAGCAGCGGCTGGGGGTTGGATCAGCCCCCCTGAGGCTGCAGCAGCAGCAGGCTGGAGCAGCTGCAAGCCCTGGCAGTGCTTTGTTTGTCCATCCCCCCGCCCCAGGGTTTTTAGTAAAAGTAAGGGACAAGTTGCATGCGTCCATGAATTTTTGTTTATTGCCCACAAGTTGTCCCTGACTTTTACTAGATACCTGTGATAGAATCTTAACCTTAATTATCGTACATCCCATCATCTCTCTCTTCCCTTGCTGCTTCAATTAAAGACAAAACTCAATAACATTTTTGATTACACATCAAAATCTTTGACAGAATAATTGTAAAAGACAATTAGGTAATTTCTCCCTCACAGTAACCCAGGGTAATTCAGTCTGTTTCTAAAACACTGTTAGGCCTGAATAAAGATATAGCAGACAAAACCAGGTATGCCAACCTGACCAAAGTCAGGCTAACAGAGGTTTGTGGGTAATCCCTGAGTGGAAAACACTGAGAAGCAGCAGCATGTCTCACAAGCGCTGGGAAAAAGTGAGATAAAAGAGAAGCTGCATTCCTGGCATAGTACCAGATGTGCTGTGTTCGGGCAGCTCCTTCGAAGAACTGATAAGAGCCCTAGTTCCCCAGCCTCCTTGTTTTCACTCCCTGGTTTTGTTCTTTGTTTGTTTTTAACTCCCCTACATTTCTAACTTTAGGCATGCATGTATACTAAAGGTGTCTAGTTTCTAGTTGTTAGAAGAAGGGGGTGGGTTGCTCCAGTGAATAATTTATGACGTGACGGAACTGTCTATATAGGCTTATACTAAGATGTAAAGAGGGGGCTGGTTCTCTCGGGAGACGAGCTGCTCTCTACTGATGCGTGCACTTGTCAATAAAGAGCTTTCGATCAGACCTTGCTGGTGTTGCCTGTCTCTCTCGCGGTCAGACAACGAACTTTGCCGTCTGGGGTAGAGTCCCTGACAACACCAACACACCTCATTAAAACCCGCCACACACTTACCCCCAGGTCAGATGGTTCTAAATGAAAAGGGTGGGATATCTGCTTCATATCTTTCAATATTTTAAAGGTGGAAGTTTGTATCTGCTCAAAGTGAGTAAAATGTTTTAGTTAAAGCCAATTTTGGCCTTTCAGTATTTGTACACTAAATTAGAGCTCCGACAGCCAAACCCTGTTTCTAGACCACAATTATTCTACATGGCAAAGCTGTTCAAACTAAATGTATTTCTAAATTGCACTCGAGTTGGGTTGAACTTTATCAGAGGATAGTAAGAGATGAAACCAAAAGCTAAAGATCATACTGGAAGAGAAAGAGCTGTGGGAGAATAAGGTTCAATTCTCAAATAATCTCTGTCAATTTTAAGAGGAAAGAATTACTGTTCAGCCTAATATACTGCACTTGTCAGTTGTCAGTATTCTACAGGAAATTTAATCTAGCATACCCAGATGCACATCAAAAAGGATTATACTTTCATATGCACATTTGATTGTCTCAAATTTTTGGAAACAAGTCTGTGTGTCTGTCAGTGAAGTAATTGGTTGCCATATTTATTTAGACACTGACATGCAGCTACCTGGATAGAGAATACTCCTTATAACATCAAAGAATGTTACACGATCATCTTGCTCAAAAACTCCTTGAATTTAGTTTAAGCATCTGGTCTCTTAACTCAAGAACCGGCATTCTTACATCCAAGTGACAAATTGAAATGCATCTGGTTCCATCAAACACACACATTCTGAATGCATGTCTAATCTAGTTTGATGTTTATGTGTTATTCTTTCCTTCATTATGTCTCCTCTTTTTAAAAATAATCAGTTAAATGGAATATTCCAAGACCAATTCCTTTTACATTACATCTCAAATTGTTGTAAAGAAAATTTAAAGTTTCAATTAAATCTGCTATAATTAGTTAAATCTTGTCCTTGCTGAAGAAGCTTAAAGTTGGCACCAATTTAAAGCCCAGATCCTGAGCTTTTGAATGATCTTAAAACAGTTTTTATAAAAGTGTTCTACATTACATTTTTAATTCTTAGAATACTCCACCACTTTTTTTACATTTTTCCCTACTTACCACTTTTTAGAAAGTCTACATGTGCATCTTTGTGATGAAGAAGCTCCACATCATAATTGGCAGATGTGTTAGCATGTTGTTCTTCCTTTAAATAAAAAGAAAATTCAAAGAGAATCTGGTTTTTTTTTTAAAAAGATTGTGTGTTGTTTTTATAAATGGTGAATGATATTCTACATTTTACCTTTCAGTAGAAAATAAAATTCCAAGTGAATCAGACAATAAGGGGTTGCAACGTTGAAGAAACTGTTTGCTTTCTGATCTATTTAAAGATGCAATAGCCAGCTTTTTCTTTAAATCTATGATATTCCTATTTATATAAATGCGATAAATGTGCACAATGCCTAAACACACAGATAAAAGGACACTGACATAAATTCTAGTTTTTTCCCCTTCCTCTTCTTCTCTATATAAAGCTTAAAGATGTAATATAAGAAAGATACATAGTAGCATCTTACACCCAGAGCTACAAGAAACAGATTGGGAAACTTGTAATTTCTTAACCCGCACTCAGTAATTCTAACTACTAGAGTCTGTCGGCAGAGTCCCCTTTTTTTTTTTAAATCTTCTGAGAATTTCATTTTAACCTGAACTAACGAATGAAACCACTTACAGTAGCAGTTTATCATGTTCCTGTGGTTAAGAACTAGAAGCTATTCAATAGTTCTAACTGCAGGCATGAAGTTAAAGACTGGATGTTTGTTAAAAGAAGGACACAGCATCTTTAAACAGCTGCATTAGCAAACATCATATATAGCAAATTAGCAAAAACAGAACAGTAATCTTGGGGAATTTATTTTGAGTAAATAGTACACAGGGGACCCAACATATTCTATTCCTAAAAAAGACAAAGGTAGGAGGAAGAGGCATATCAGCAGCACACAGGGCAGTAAGTTACAAACAAGGTATTTGTGAAACTAAAAGAAAAAAAATATATCACATTTACACTATGATACATGTTAAAGCTGAAAGTTGTCAAAACAAACTGAAGTATCAGTTTACTTAATTTAACACACACAATCCATACACTACTATTATTTATTCATTTTAAAGAAGTCAGCACTGGGTAATAACATTTTTCCTTTTGTGCATTCTTTAGTTTTGCTAATAAACTTCCCTTCTTTCAATATTGGTGCTCTTGGTCTGACAGTAAAACGTAATTGAAGCTGGGGGGTTCCTACTTACTAAAAGCCAATTAAAATTTTTAATTACATTGACTGTACTCCCAGTGGCAATGAAGATTAATTAAAAAGAAAAATAAATGAGAAGTAGGGATGTATGTAGCTTCTGGGGTGAGGGGAGGAGGGAGTCGTTTAATATCTTCCATTACTAGAGGCAAATGTAATTTTCCCCTCCCCCTCTTGGTTAAGCAGCTCAACATCAGTTGAAAAACCCTTATCCTTTGGTCAGAAAGTATTAGTTACAAACACCTTTATGGTTGGGTGGGCATGAAAATGACACAGAGGAAAAAAGACTCACTAAACCACTAAAATGCACAAAGGTCAAGAATATCTAATGAACACAATTGCAAGAGACAAAAGAATCACAGACAAAGTAATTTGAATAAACAAGATTGTATTTATATAAAATAATATGAAGTGGACTGAAATAACACTTGTATTGCCGAATCGAATTGCTGACATAGCAATACAGCATTTTGTTCTGTGATCCTTCCTTTTTTTCCTTCTTAAAATGTACTAACCTGGTCACAGACATTGAATGTGGGCTAATAAAAAACAGAAAATATGATATGGAGAGAAAAACAATGTAAAAATTCAATTAAAATAAATATTAAAATTTCAAAACAATTTAAAATAAGTGATTCAGCTACTTATCATAAAGCTATAGATACAATATTACCTTCATAGGGATATTGGTTATTGTGGTTGAAGCCAGATCGAAGTGCTGCTGTACTAAAACGTTCAGTTTTGTAGCCAGATGCCGTCCAGCACGGACACTATGTACTTCACTGGTTAAGACTGCAGAAAGCTTTAAAAAGACATAGAATGTACAGCATCAGTGTTTTCAAT
The DNA here is from genome assembly GCF_025201925.1 of Gopherus flavomarginatus. NCBI lineage: Eukaryota > Metazoa > Chordata > Testudines > Testudinidae > Gopherus > Gopherus flavomarginatus. The sequence continues at coordinate 129,269,612 of NC_066617.1, forward strand.
CATCAAAATTTTAAGCTTGGTGACTCGCATCACCAAGTTCAACAGAAATTGTGACATATGGTTCCTTAGAAGAAAAAAGTCATCCTAGGTGCAGAGATGTTATACAGATCACTTTGGTTCTGTTAGTCGTCATAACTTCGTCAAACACGCTGAACACCAGAGAGTTGTTAAACTGTGACCCTTCCTGCCAACAAGAGGCCACCTTAGTACATTGAGATTAGAATCCAAGAACTCCTGGATCCTAATCTTAGCTCTGCCACTGATCTGTCATAGGGCGTGACATAAGTCTGTCTCCCTTTCCCAATCTGTAAAGTGGGGACAGTAGTCTTTTATCCATCTACCTCATGTGTATGTTTCAAATACACTTATATAACATTCTGAAGAGATAAAGAGCTAAATGTCATGAGCTGATATAATGAGCTGCAAGGAAGTCCTGTCTAAATTTCCTTGGGCAGAGGACTGTGTTATAGAGGGGAACCTCAGAATATTGTGAAGGAGTAAGAGTACTCTCTGCTTCTCATGCCCATTGCATAAATATTTAATATTCTATACAAGGGCTCTGTGAAGTTTATAAAGCATTTGGAGGTTCTGTGGCAGGAAAAGTGTAATATTTATTTTTACTCCTACAATGAGATATAGAGTTGGATTTATTTAATATTCAGAATGACAGTTTAAAAAATAAATTTGCAGATTTTTTTCACATTTTCAATTAACTCATTAGTTTCACTTTCATCTGGTCATTTTAAAGGGACACATTCAAACTAGAAAGCTTTCTTTAAAATAAATATATTTTCATTCCTTTACATCTGTTACAGCTAACACCTTATGATAATTAAAACAGAGGAGGACTGAAGAACAGCAGAGCACAGTGGCACATACCACTTGGTACATGCATGGTTTTTGACTTACAATCACTATAAATACACAGATTGCCCAATAACATGCACTTGTAAATAAGCAATGAAAATATCAGTGTACAGAATGATTTTAACTCAACATGTCGATATTATTTTTAAAATACAATTTCTTCTTTTAGGACATTTATTTTATTGATATGTGGATAAATACTATAGGATTTTATCTACTCCTGAGACACCACAAGCAAACATGCAAAATTACCCCTTTGGAAGCAGATATTCTTTCCACTGACATTTAAATAGAAAGACACAAACAAGTCAATCTGCCAAGTTTAAAACAACATATTGTGAAATAGAGTTAGGGCTTGGCTACACTCAAAACGTCAAAGCGCTGCTGCGAGACTGCTGCCGCGGCAGCGCTTTGAAGTGTGAGTGTGGTCGCAGCGCCAGCGCTGGGAGAGAGCTCTCCCAGCACTGCATGTACTCCACCTCCCCATGGGGATTAGCTTGCAGCACTGGGAGCCGTGCTCCTAGCACTGTGGCACTGTTTACACTGGCACTTTACAGCGCTGTATCTTGCAGTGCTCAGGGGGGTGTTTTTTTCACACCCCTGAATGAGAAACTTGCAGTGCTGTAAAGAGCCAGTGTAGCCAAGGCCTCAGTCAAAGTACTGACAGGTTGGTTAGAATAATATATATGTAACATTTAACAATATTCATGCTCTGGTAGGCTGTCAAGCTCAGCAGCAACAGAAATTTGTATGGGGAAGAAGAGGTTCCTGGTGGCCAGCAAAGTGTTCTTCCATGGATACAGGAAGTCCCAGTGAAGTAAATCTCTCATGTAGGCCTTGTTTTTTCATTGTACTATAATCTCCTTCCCACAAATTAAAACTAACAGTTTTCCTTTCAAGAGGTCACTAAACAGCTCAATCTGCAAAAACTATAAGATGAATAGCTTTACTGCAAAGTCAATAGGTAGCAAAAAAACTCAAGCAGGCTGACAAGAGATACCATAACTGCATGCCGATTGCAAAATGAGGGGAAAATAGTTATCAGAAACAGACACTGAAAATGTCAACAACATTTCTATGATGTCAGCTTCTTCAGAAACTGTCACAGATGCCTCTTCCTTTACTGATAGTTTCCCAGAGACTGGATACTCAAAAAACATTACTGATAAATTTTCCGCGTGTATTTGTCTACCTAAGGCCAGGACTACAGGACAGACCTATGTAGGTATAACTATGTTGCTCAGAGGTGTGAAAAATCCACATCCCTGAGCAACAGTTATACCAACCTTAACCCTTGCAAAGACAGCACAAAGTTGACGGGAAAAGCTCTCCCGTCAACATAGCTATTGCCTCTCAGGAAGCGACAAGAGAGCTCTCTCCTGTTGGTGTAGGAGCGTCTTCAATTAAGCACTACAGCGATTCCTCTGTGACAATGCAGGGTTTTAAGTGTAGATCTGCTCTAAGTTGGTTTGTGACATTCAGTACAGTAGTACCCTTTTTTTTTAAAACAATTTAAGCTCCTTACCTCTTTTTTAAGGCGATCTGAAACAAGGCTATCTTCACCAACTGGATAGGTGTGGATTAAGACCAATTCACACTTCTGGATCTGCATGAGGCTTAGAAATCAAATGTTCTATTTAGTAGGTCAGCAATGAAGCTGTATGCCACATAATTCATGTCAACTCTCTTCCATGCAAGACTAACTTGATTTCCTGAACACTGCACTAGTCAGAAGCACCAAAGACAAATTCTGCTTTTGAGTAAGTTTTATCAGGACTTGGTGTTTGTTTATTCCATTTTATAAGCACACAAATCTCCGTCAGTGGAGATTTTTAAGAGCAGGCTAGACAAACACTTGTCAGGGATGCCATGAGTGCAAAGGATTGGACTAGATGACCTCCCAAGACCCTGTTCCAGTCCTACAATTCTATGAATTTATAATTGAAAATATGGTAAGATTTCCAGCTGAGAGTTTTGAGGTGCGAAACAACACCGTACTTCTGTAGCACCTTCCATTTAAGTATCAATGGGTTAGATAGATTCCCAGGTAAAGTAAGTTGTCATAGCTCCACAGAAGTCGATAAACCCATAACAAAACCGATACCAGCTGAGGATCTGCTCCTAAAAAAGTTTTGAAAATATCAATTAATTCCCATTAGGTACAGAAGAAAAAATGGAAATTAAAAGCCTGAATGATGCTGAGCACCCTCACCTCCCAATTCCTGGAATTCCACACACAGACATTATCCAACTTGCCTGAAGTTTTCACAAGAAAACATTGGCTGATGGAAAAAGAACCCAATCCTCCATTGTGACATGTTTTAGTCACAAAATCTTTTCACCTTTACATAGCATTTAAATAAAAACCTTATTTCCTGGGACCCATAGTACCATTTTAACATTTATGAAAATGTAAAAATGCAAATGGTGAAATGAAAGTTAGATGTAATGGGGTGGATTATATTAACAACGTTTATTTGTATTGTGAAAATGTCTACAGCCAACCAGGATAAGGCCCCATGTACAATGTAATAAACAGTTCCTGCCCTCAAGAGCTCATAATCTAAATAGACAAGATAGACAGAAGATGGGGAAAAGGGATTTAACATATGTTATGTTAACATAACATTCCTTCCCCCTAGTAATTTTGTTTCTCAAGTTTCAATAGAGATACCAGGCCAAACAAACAAACAAACAACTATTTGAAAACTAAAAGCAATTTCCAAGCACAGAAGCTTTTGCAGGCTAAAAGTAACCAGCATGTAAAACTATTCAGTGCTGCCACCAATATGCATTGCTCAAAGCATTAATCACCAGCAGTATCAGATATTCTTCAGATAAATGATTAGTTACAGAGATGTTTTCCACAGCTGGGCTAAATTATCTTCTTCACTCTTCTCTTTTATACCTCACTGCTTTAAGAGATATCAATCCAAAGAAGTGCAGTTTTGTGCAGGGCTATGGTACAGGAAAACATAATGGCTATAACTCAAGACCTCAAACTACAGGGTTGTGTTTTAGCATCTTACTCATCTAGTTTCCCCTCTCTGTTAAGTGTATCTTGAGGGGCCATCTGAATGTTCTCAATAAACAGCATCATATAGATCAGTGGTAGGCAACCTGCGGCCCATCAGGGTAATCGGATTACGGGACGTGATGACCCCCCATCTCCCAGTGGCCGTGGTTCTCTTTTCCCGGCTAATGGGAGCTGTGGGAAGCAATGGGCCACAGGGACATGCTGGCTGCCGCTTCCCACAGGTCCCATTGGCTGAGAACAGAGAATCATGGCCACTGGGAGCTGTGGGGGGCTGTGCCTGCGGACAGTTAACGTCAGCAATGTGTCTCACGGCTCGTAATCAGATTACCCTGATGGGCTGCATGCGGCCTGTGGGCCAGTTACCCACCACTGATACAGATCAATATTTCATAAAAGGCACATCAAAGTTGGCATATGTGAGATAAGAAAAACTGTGCTTGCAGATTGAACACTCACTGATCTGAATTAGCTGCAAGCTTGTTATGCTCATGAATAGTTTCCTGGACACAGTCTTCAAGCATTCGAACATGGCTGTCACTAAAAGAAGGGGGGGAAAAAATTACCTTAGAAAAAGAGAAAAAAATTAACCCAAATACTTTAATAAATGGCTTATTACTTTTACAGGTCAAGAGGATTTTGAAAAACTTATGTGGCTATATTTGTTTCACTAACATATTGCTCTTACTGTTTTGGCATGTAGATGCAGCACAAATAAGAGCAAATGTCAGTTTAAAAATTCTTCAACAAAAGTATAAATACGTTTTGTTTTGCAACATTTAAAAAAGTCCAAGTATAATTTTAATTAAATATACACAACCTTATATTTTTTCCTAGATGCTTGTACAATTGAACAAAATTTCAAATCTTGTACACTAAGCCCCAATCTGCAACTTTTTATGCATCTGTGGACTGCTCTGCCTGTGAGCAAGGCAGCAGTCTTGGACTTGTCCTCACTTGAAAATTAATTTGGATTAAAATATGTTGTGAATTTCAAGCACACTAGCTATTCAGTAATGTACAGACACCCTTCCCCGTTCCCTTATTCATGAATAAGAGTACCTTCTTCCAATTTAGCTTAATACACTCTGATGCCTGAATAGCTCCATGTGGAGACAAGCTTTAATTCTGTATCAAAATTATTAACCCTTCATAAACCATTAATCCCAACAGCATTACGCTATTATACTCCTTAGCCCACCAAAACTCTTTAACTAGCTCTCTCCTGGAAACTCTCTACCATTAATGCTCACTTATGTAAAACAAGCAGCTGTTATCTAGAGTGCCTCAGCTGACCTTTCCTGGTGGAGTACCTTAGGAGAGAACTTGTCTGTAAAATACTGGTAGCCAAAATCTAACTATTAAAGGGATTATATGTCAAAATAAAAATACTGAACTACATAAAGAAAAAAAAATAAGAATCAGAAGACAAAGGATCCAGCCTACTTATAAAACCATTACTTTCCAATATATATATAAATAAATAAAAAATTGTATAATCCTGTAAACACCTTTTGGCATTTGTAATGCAGATTATTCTTCCTCTGTTTCCAACACGTTCTGCATTTTCCATTAGTATGGTTCGGGCCTCATGCTGGTATTCTGTGATTTTGCAGAGCGTTTCTACTGCTGCAACCAAACCATGCAGAATGCTGCAGCATTCTGGGTCCGCACGAGGATTAGGTGGTCCGACAGCTGCTAGAGCTGCCATTAACTGGTTAAAAAGAAAAAAAGGTTTTGTTGTGAAGTTATGATCTTCGCTATTACAGTAAAACGATCTGTTACTAGAAATCATTAATTACAATTTATTCTACATACAAATTAACATTGTCAGGGGAAAAAAATAGAGCAATATTCAATGGATTTTGACCCATAATCAACTTGCTGGGCTGAATATTTAGCCCTAAACTGACCGCCTCCAGCAGCAGCGCAGAAGTAAGGGTGGCACGATATGGTGCACTGTCACCCTGACTTCTGCACTCCTGTGGAGCTGGGCCCCCAGCCAGCAGCCACTACTTTCCAGACACACAACTCTAAAAACAGTGCAGAAGTAAAAGTGGCAGTACTGTGATCCCCTCTATGATAGCCTTGAGCTTCCCTCATGGGTTGGGATCCCCATGTTGAGAAATGCTTACTTAAGGGCTTTACATGTTTATATTTTGCTGTCTTTAAATACACATTCATGCTTTGTTACAACACTGTGAAATTCAAGATTTTAAAATGTTACGAGCATGAAATTTACAAAAATGGACAATGAATTTGTTAAGGCCCTAGCTATTAGCCAAGACACAACCCCATGTTCTGAGTATCCCTAAGCCTCCAACCGCCAGAAGCTGGGACTGGACAACCATGGATGGATCACTTGAAATTGCCCTGTTCTGTTCATTCCCTCTGAAGCATCAGACACCGGCCACTGTCAGAACTAGACGGATCACTGGCCAGACCCAGTATGGCTGTTTTGTTCCTAAAGTTGCAAAACCATTTCCATTACCTTCCTTTATTACACACTTCTAGTTTTCTGAAAGCTACTTCTTTTGGGCTGAAAACATAATTTTTATTATTTCACTAATATAATTACGACCAAAAAGAGGCTCATCTGAATTAAGATTTTTATGTAGGTCTTGACAAGGATATTCCTGATAGTTCTTTCTTACCAAGACTATGATCATTTGCTATTTCTGATGGTAAAATTAGACCTTTGATAGTTTACTTCAGACATTAAAATTAGAGCAGACCAGGAAACAGGAAATTTTTTGGCCCAAACTGGGACAAAAAATTGAAAAACTCAATTTTTCATGGAACTAGGAGTTTGTTTTATTTTGCTTTGGAAACCAAAATGTTCATCTCAAGGGGAACATTTTGGCGATTCCAAAATGAAATATGATCCCCTAGGTCCCAGGCTCCCTGGAAGCTCTGGGACCTCCACTCTGAAGTAGCCTGCCCAGCAGGCAACCTAGAAGCCCTGGTTCCAGGGCAGCCCACTAGACAGGCAGATTTGAAGTCAGGAAGTCCTTTGAACCCCAGCCTCCCAGAGGAGGGAGGGGATAAGCTTGCAGGAAACCAGCCTGGTTTGCATGTTTACAACCAAATTTTGACAGAATCAACATGTTCCTCTAGATCTATCAAATTATTTTCCAATGAAAAACTGTTCCATCAGAAAATCTCTAACCAGCTCCAGTCAAAATGCAAACGGAGTATGTGATAGCGTCTACTAGGCATTCTCTTTCCCAAAGCTGGAGATGTCAACAACTTCCTTCTCAGACTGGCCTACCTACAAGACTTACTCCTCCAGATGCTTAAAAGGACCAGCGGGAGACACTGACTAATCGGGAGACAGCAGGCCAGTTTAAGGCAGCTTGCCTGCTTCTGCTTGGTGAGACTGGGAAAGAGGAGTTACTTGGTGCTCTCTCAGAACCCCAGGGCCAGGTAAGGGCCTTGCTTTCAAGTGCTGCAAGTAAGTGCTTGCCTTGGCCAGACAAATAAAAATAGACAAATTTTGAATTTGTCAACTCTTTTGAGACTGACCCTGAGCTTATGGCACAGACCTCCCTACTCCAAGCAGGCGACTACAACTTATAGACCAGTGGTTCTCAACCTTTCCAGAGTACTGTACCCCTTGCAGGAATCTGATTTGTCTTGTGTACCCCCGAGTTTCACCTCACTTAAAAACTACTTGTTTACAAAATCGGACATAAAAATACAAAAAAGTGTCACAGCAACTATTACTGAAAATTTGCTTACATTGTCATTTTTACCATAGAACGATAAAATAAATCAATTGGAATATAAATATTGTACTTTCATTTCAATGTACAATATATAAAGCCATATAAACAAGTCATTGTCTGTATGAAATTTTAGTTTGTACTCACTTCCCTAGTACTTTTTATGTACCTTGTTGTAAAATTAGGCAAATATCTGGATGAGTTGATACCTCTGGAAGACTTATAAGTACCCCCAAGGGTATATGTACCTCTGGTTGAGAACCACTGTTATAGGCTACGTCTACACTACAGCATAAAATCGAAATTACTAAAACCGGTTTTATAAAACCGATATTATAAAATTGATTTTATGTGTCCACACTAGGGCACATTAATTCAGTGGTGTGCGTCCATGGTCCTAGGCTACCATCAATTTCTGGAGCGGTGCACTCTGGGTAGCTACATTAAAGGAATGAGACCATTAACTTCGATTTCCGTCCACACTAACCCTAAATAGATATAGCAATATCGATTTTAGGGTTACTCCTCTCGTTGGGGAGGAGTACAGAAATCGATTTTAAGAGCCCTTAAAATCGATTTAAAGTGCCTTGTAGTGTGGACGGGTACAGAGTTAAACCGATTTAACGCTGTTTAAATTGATTTAACTGTGTAGTGTGGACCAGGCCATAGACTAATGCAGAGAGTGCTTACAGTACCATCCCTGGCCCTGTAGAGGGTACTACAGAGAAGTCAAACCTGTGATGGAGTACCTTTTAATTTTGTCTTTAAATTACTACCTTTTTTCCCCTTTGTATTCCCACTGTGTTTTAGTGAATCTCTTTAAAAGATTATTTTGGAACTTTTTGCAATAAAGAGAATTTTACAGCTCTTGCCTATTTTCCTTTGTTAGTTACATGATTGTGATTTTAAAGGATGAATAATAAAAGAAACACCAAATAAAAATTCAAGTGAGTCTAAAAGAGGAGCTAGTTTCATCTAGATTTGAAAGAATACACAAATAAAATTAAAATTGACCCAAGAAAGCTAAAAGTTGTTGTCTCTATTTAAACCATTATCTTAAGATGAAAAGTTAGGTGAACTGCACACACACACACAACCTTATTCTGTGAGACACATACAATCTTGCTAAATCCAGAATTCTCCTTCAAACAAATGAATCAATTTAACACTTTCCAATTATTATTCTCAGACAAAATATACAAGACAAAAAACTAAAACATTGGTATGTCATACCATGATAAAATGCTGCCTACTGAATATATTAAGAAAGCACATTCTTTCACTATAATTAATTAGTTTAAATTAACCCCACAAAATAAATAGAGATATCATGTCCTAATCATACCTCCTGCAAGTTTTGGTCTTCTTGGGTCCAGGAATTTAAGATATGAGCCCCAGAATCACTTACAATGAAATTCACCTAAAAAGGTTACAAAGCAAATTTTAACGTCATAGTAATGTATTCTTTCTTCTTATACAATAATTGTCACATGCCCACAAATTGAGACTTGCATGGATACAAAATTTTTATCTGCACTCAATCTGCAAAAATGGTCTGCGCATATCTGCATCTGCGGATATGAAGTGGAAATCCGAGGCTTAGTGGGGCTCTACTAGCAGCTCCAAGGGTCACCATGCACCAGTGACACAGGCCTGTGCCAAGTCCCCAATCGCCACCCACTTCTCCCCAGAGATCTCCTGCCCTGCCTCCCACTCTGCCCTTGCTGCACCTCCTTCCCCAACTCCTGACAGAGAGGCTACAATCCTGGGCCCTCGTGTGTGGTGCCGCCCTCCCAGTAAAGGGCTCGGACATCCCTGCGCAGCCATGTCAGTTCTAACAAATGCAGACCTGGCCAGGACAGACAGAGGTGACAACTACTCTCCTCACAGCACCCATTGTTGCTACCCACTAGTTTAAAGTACAACAACACCTCTTTCAAAATGGCACTTGGCTCACTGTGCAGGAGCACATGGTTGTGTTCCCTTCTGGGAGTTGTAGTTTAAGCAAGTCTAAGCAAGCCGGGCACTACAGACGCCAGAATATTCAGCAGGCTATTGCCACATATCGCAGGCCGCTGCTGCAGGATTCAAAGAGCTGAGTGGGAACCTGAGGGCTGGGTGACAGCCGCTCCATTTGGGAAAGTGTGTGTTGCAGTCAGAGCTCCATTTCTACCTCCTCTACTCCACATCTGCCGTTGGGGCCTGAATATCTGCCTTGCCCCCATCTGTTACAGCATCACCCTGACTGCTGTGGGGAGATTCCTAGAGCCCTGCATCCAAGCCACGAGCCACCAAAAAGGGTCCATGAATATAAAGCACATATCCACGGATTTGCAGGCCTCCACCTATAAAAGGCCAGAGTATTATCTTTATAGGTCACTCAAACCTCATGTTATTTTTACAATCAAACTAACCTGTGACCACAAGTTATAACAATTGTGCTAAATCCAGACTAACATATCTCCTTTTTATTTTAAGCAAAGATCAAGCATTTAGAAGTGCAGTGATGACACAGAAAAAAATGTTCATGTACACTTAATTATCTTTTTAGAAAGTCATTATTAACACTGACTTCATCTCTTGTCTGTTAGTAGAGTATAAACACGAAGCGGATTTTGACTGTTAACACTGCTGTTACCACTGCAAGACTAACAGGAGAAAAAAAATGGAGCAACTCCCATAGTATCTCAGTTATATTTTCATTACCAATAGTTATCACTGAGCACAGATGTATTTTTTCTGTTATTTAATTAAACATGGCACTTAATCAGTGAGTAGAATTTGCTATCAAAGGAGATCATTGAGGTAAATACCCTAGTGAGAGATGAAGATAAAAGTTATCTAATCTATGAGTATGTGAAGGCTCATAAAGCATTTAAGCATGCACTTAATTCCCATTGACTTCATGTAATCTCCATCATGGGACTTGAGTACATGCTATGCTTAAACACTTTGCTGAATTGGGGCCTTAGAGAAATTACAATTTACTCTTAATAGCTGAACTGCCACTCCATTAAACTGGCACTGCAGAGAGCTACAAAAGAATTTAACATATTTATGACAGAAAGGAGTGGAACAACTTTATTACAATAACAGTTAAAAGGGTCACAAATGGGCCCAATGACAAATCTGGCATACTAAATCTTATAATTGTGAAGTGTTAATTAAAAGGCATAGTGCTTACTCTACAAAACAAAAAGGATAAAAAATTGTGCTCTGTGAAATTTCACTTTTAATTTCTTTAATAACTTACATTAAACTTATTTTTCTTACAAATACACATTGCCTGTGTCATGTTAAAAAGAGTTCATCTTTCTATTTATAATGTTTTAAAGAGTTCATCTTTCTATTTATAATGTTTTCAAGTAAGTTATCTCTGATTGCAATTCACAGTTCCTTTTCTCATTAAACACAGTGATTCTCTTTCATTTATGTACCAAAGTGTAGGCACCTAAAAAAACCCGTCTTAGTCTTAGATGCAAACAAGAGTCATGCTGGGCACAGTGGATTATGGCAGCTGGATGTGATGTCAAGCATGCACCAAGGAGTGCCATTAGGATTTCAGATTTCCAGGTTAATGAAGAAAAGGAACCATAAATCACAGAAGTGACTTGTTTGGTCTTAAAGGGATGGAAAGGTCTTAAATGCATGCCAAAAGAAAAACAAACAGATTAAGTGATCCACTATATACTCCTTAGTTTTGTCCAAAACATATCAGATTAACTCCAAAACAAAATAAATGAATTTGAGAACAAAAAGGCCTGCTCCAATTCTATGTTTTATTTACTTTTTAAATAATACAAAGACTCTGAATGAAGACTAACTTCTTACAGCAAGATAAATGGATAACATATTATCAATCCCTCAGCAAGACTGCATTTTCCTCTACCCCCAAAAGTGGAAGACCAGCAATACAGAAAGCAGCGCTAAAGCATGAAGCCACAGAAACTGTCTCCCATACTAAATCCTGCATACAAACAATAGACTGAGAGGGCAGTACATTTTACTGTCATTTCAGCAACAGAGTCAGATATGTCAATGAGGGCAATTATTCTATTTCTCTGCCTTGCTTTCACCGTTATCCCATGAAGTACCACTCCATATTTACTTGGAGACATCTGTGACTAATTATGTAAATGATTAAATAAAAGAGGAAAGTGAGTTTCTCCTTTAAGATGACATTTTCCTAGTAATACCAAATATTTTATGTTTTTTTATTTTTTTTCCCCATCAAATTTTACAAAAGTTATATCCAAGTCTGTGTAGCATCAAAATCTAGATTACATAAAACCTGAGACCAAAAGAAATGATTTAATGTTTAAATGTATGTCAGATAATAATTATTAATATTATTATAGTTGGTACGGATTTAAAAGCTCACCCATAGGGTTTGCAACCAAAGCAATGAGAGAGCAGATAACCAGAAAGTGAAAATGCTCATAAACTAAAATGAAACTATTTTCATTGTTCAACTGAGTGAAAAGGGTAATGCAACAGCTTAAATGGTGAAAAATTCAATTTTTAAAATTTCCAGTGTTTTTAATCGAAGACACCTGCTTTTCTATCTGACAGCATCCAAAAATAATTTTAAAAGAGCACCCATTAAAATGAGAATCTCTACAATAAGCAGTACTTTTAGAAGCACTTACCAGTTTTTTGAAAGGAAAAATATCATACATTATTCTACAGTATTCCATAGATGACTCCACCGAGCAGGTCCACAGTGATTTTGATATGGGTGCCAGGGGTATGATTCCTTGGGTCCGATTCTTTACTAACATGTCAAACTCAACATGTTGTCTACATGATTCTGCCATATACGGGCAGTGATCCACAACAAAAACAGTTTTATGGGACTCAGAGAAAATTTTCATTTTCCTCCTGAAATGAATAAATCCTGAAATGAGACAAAAAACTTACAAAGCAACAAGAAAAGACCACTATATGAACTTTGAGCCTCTGAAGATGTTTAGTGTTATTTTATTTAAATTTGTGCTCCAAATATTAACTTTATTAGAGAGCTGCTCTTGGTAAGATTTTAGTTAAAGGTGGGCAAATATTTCCACCATAAATACATATTTTCATTGTTTGTTTGCCTTACATATGGTTGGTATTTAAAAAGAAAATCCTTCTGAACTAACCACTAGTAATACTTACTTTTTTTGCAGGTCATCCTCACATAAGGATTAAAAATGAAATTAGTAAACGGTCAGTTTTTTTGCATGTATATTTAAATATACACCTCAGAATATTATTTCTGAAAATAACTAATTACAGAGCAATAAGCAATTTTTCAGCAGCCAAAGTAGTTCATTGCAGTGACCTGAAGAAGAGCTCTGTCTACCTTGAAAGCTTCTCTCTCTTTCACCAACAGAAGCTGGTCAAATAAAAGATATGATTTTACCCACCTTGTCTCTCTAAAGTAGTTCATATCTGTAGGTGCAGCACTCAGCACACATAGCAAAGCAAATTCAGTCAACCAAATGTAGCTTTCTCAGTACATTATTTTCACACCAGAAATTATGCTAACTTGTGCTAGCTATGTCAACTTTTAAAAAGCCACTCATCTGTATGGTTTTTTGCATTTTGTTTTTGTTTTTCTAACCACTTATAGTAATCTTGGGTGGTGGTACTTAAGACAAGCCGTTTTTAAGAGCAAAGAAACTTTTCTTTTACAGTTTGTTAGTTTGTGCATTTGACAACATTGTGCAGACTGTCAGTTTCTCTTCCACCTCTGCAGACAGAGATTTCCCTTTTGTCTGTATGGATCTTTCACACAGCAACAGGAAAGAAAAGCATTTTAAAGAAAAGGAAAATGTGACTGCAAAGTTAAAAATTGGCATAGAAACTTGGGGGCACAAATCTATTACCTGAAACTATTTTAAACTTATTATTTGAAATTAGAGATTAAGTTACCTGTGTTCTTTCAAAATTGTCATGAATCAAAATGTTATTTCTCTGTTCAACATGGAGAACTATTTAAACAAAACATTGCTAGCAGAAACTCTACTGTAGTCTCCCCATCGTCAGCATCAGGATTTTTGGACAGTTTCTAAATACAGCTAAGACACCATTTGTAACCAGGTTGAATGTGGATGCAAACAGTATTATAGCTGTGCTTCCAAACAAATTTCAAAAATTAAAAGGAACACAATTGTCTAAGGTTTCTATTCTGTAAGTAAATCAAAGAATTCAGTCCCCAGACTATGAACTATCTAAGACTTCCAAGCTTTTGTATCTGTCCTTACATACAGATATGTTTTTTTCAGAACCTCCTATTATGAACCATTCCAAATGAGTTAAAAGTATTCTTGATCGATGCTGACCAGACAGGAGGTCTTTTAAAAACTGAATTCAACTATACAGTGCCCTGTGATTTTACTACCACAATTCTCACACCATGTGGATGTGACACAATCTCCTTCACAAACAGATTTAAGATAGAAATCAAGATGTTCAACTTCTAAGTGCCAGAAGAGAAGGAACTCAAGATTATGTTCTACCAACCATGCTTCTTCATATTCTGGGCTCAACCTATGATCTCTGTATTTAGGAGTAAGTCATGCCAGTTAAGTAATGGAAAGGTTTCACAGACTCTTGAATTCAAGTTTTGTCTTCAGAATTAAGCCAATGTTAAAGACTTGGTGAAATGCTCAGTGTTGAAGATGGCATTTTTCAGAAACATCCATGCTGTCAATGTTCTGTTTTTCCACTATAATTTTGTTGTTGTTGTTCAATAGCATATTTGAGCTTGAAGATCAAAAAGAAACTCACTTTCTACATTTTTTAGAATGAGCACAAATCTTTCTACTTAAAATAAAATGTAAACATTGTTTTAACTACTAACAATCTGTTTTCATAACTTCAGTCCACTGAATCACTTATTTCTTACCATTTTCTTCAACTCTAGGTACACTAAGTCAGAAAAACTCATACTGTGAGGTTTCATGGCAGTTTAATAATCACTATTCATTATGCGCAGCACTGACCTGCGGAATTCAAATACAGTATGCTTACAATGAAAAACAAGCAACCACTTAGTGAATTCAGCACTTATGGCTAGTTCATATTTTTAAGTCAATGTTATATAGAACAAAGTTATCAGACGCATCCCCCACCTTACAGAAATTTTTGTATTCCAGCAAACCAAGCCTCACTAACAGTTAGCAAATCCCTATCCAATTTACAATAACTGGTCCCACACACTATCCATGTCACACTCCAAATAGTCCTTCCGATCCTATTCCCCTCAAGCCTTCTAAATTTTAGAGGTTTCCTGTTACATTAGGAACATTGATGTTCTTATTGTATCCCTTTTAAAAACAAGAAATGTTTTCATTGACAGTTTGATGTTAGAATGTTTTTAGAATTAAAATTATTCAAATATGTTTATGTAAAAACTTTAGAATGGTAGGTGGTTGAAGTAATATCTTTTGCCAGTAGGCTGACTAGATGTCCTGATTTTATAGGGACAGTTCCAATTTTTGGGTCTTTTTCTTATATAGACTCCTATTACCCCCCACCTGCTGTCCTGATTTTTCACATTTGCTGTCTGGTCACCCTATTTGTCAGACAAACTTCTGTTGATGAAAGTGACAAGCTTTTGAGCTTACCTAGAGCTCTTCTTGTCAGACCTGATGTTTGAAGCTGGTCTTGCTCACCAACAGAAATCAGTCCCATAAAATATATTATCACAGCCACCGTCTCTCTTGTATCCTGGGACCAACACGACTATAACACCACTGCAAACAAAGTTTGAATGACAAAGCAGCTTAAAAAAATACTACTCCTAATAATAATAATAATAAAGGAACCAAGCAAACCACACACACACTGGCTTTGTTTCCCTCTGGAAATAAACAAGCACGTTTTTCGGCCTAGGGCGGGCAGGGTCATACCGTGCTCCACCTTCACGTGAGGTTTTCTTCTTTCAGTCTCTAAAGGCTTATTCACACTAGCAAGCTCTGTCGATGATCTCAGCAAGAGGCGCAGCTGTCCAGATGTTAATAACAGTTTACTACGAGCACAGACAGACCTTAACCTCTACCAGCGCTGTGCGAAGAAGACTTGGGCCCAGTATTAGTGGAGGGAGCTGGAAGAGCCAATGGCAGAGCAAGGACCAGAACCCAGGAGTCCCAGTTCCTCAGGGAGACACACAGAGGGTGGGGGAGAGGGTGGGGGGCTCTCTTACTTTTGCCTGATCCTCTGCCACACAGGGGGCGCGCAGGCGCATTGGGCTTTACACCGGGACGAGAGGGCGGCGCGGCGGCCTGCTGCCTGCCATCCCCCTCCTACCGCCGCTGCCCCACAGCCCGCCCCTAATGCTGGGCCGCGCTGCGGCCCTGGCACCCGCGAGTAGCAGCCGGGCTCTCCTCTCCGCTCCGCTCCCCCCTCAGGCTCCGATACCCTGAAGCTGCCACTTAAGCCAGTAGCCCAGGGACCCGTCGCCGCTGCCCGGGCCTGGCCACAGCGATTCCTCACCCCCCGGGTCATTCACTCCCCATGCCCGTGCCTGACTACCGTAACCACAGTCATATCGCGAGATCACCCACCGTCCGTAGAGCCTCTCGCGGGACTTCCCCAGGGGCTCGCCTATGAAACTGACACTCTCGCGATATTTGGTTGCGGCACTTTACCACAAGCCGAGCAGGTGGAACGGTATGGAAGTCTCGCGATATCTAGTCTCTGTTCCCTCCTGCCTCTTCTTCCCGGCGGGTACCTGTGGCTGTGGAGCGTCTCGCTCCCGCTTCATGGGGTCTCTCCTCGGCCTGGCACCTCCCCCCGCACTCGCCGCTCTTTGAAGCGGCGGCCTGCGGCCGCTCCTGGCGCCTAGCGCTGCCAGAGCCACCGGCTATGAGTGAGTCGGGGAGGGCTACGGGGAGCGGGGCTGGGGGCGCTGTGCTCAGCCGGGGGAGGCGGCGTTTGTGACGTTCGGGCGCCTGTGGCTGTGGCCGTGCCCGGTGAACGTTAGCCAGGGAGGGCCTCGTCCACCTGCGCGCGCCCTTAATATCGCGATACGTTCCGCTGTCGTGAGGTAACATTATCGGGCGCTGCCGCCCGCCTTCCTGTCCCGCCCAGCGCTGCGGCACCAGAACAGCCCTATCGGGCGCGCGCCTGTGTGGCAACTGGAGCCTGCCGACGTCAGGCTGGGGCAGCCCCCCCTCGCCAAGCACCCCCCTGCCCCCCCTCCCCTCGGTTCTCCTAGGGTTACGGTCCCAAACACGGGTGCTCGCCCAGCGGCATCGCTTAAATATTTTGCTGTCCGACGCGGAGGGATTTGCCTGATAAATGTACGAAGGGGGGTGCTGCTCGCTCTGGGTTTTACGAGGGGTTGCGTGCAGTGCTCGCCCCGACGTGCCTTTGCCCAAGCTCTGTATGGTAAAACTGTTCCGTGTTTGAAAATTAGTCCTCAAAAGAGAGAGAAATTAGGAGAAATAAACCGAGCAGAGAGGTTTTTAGCAGAGATGGAGAAAGGTAGAAAGATACAGGAAGGTTGTGGTGGGGGGTTTGCGGTGGGGTTAGTATTTTGTTAAGGCAACTGAGTTTGATAAGATTCAAAGTAATTAGTTAGCGACTGGAAGTGGCAAGAAGGGAGCATGTAGGTGTCTGTATTGCTGTGCTGTCAGAGCTGTTGATCTTGTTCTGTGCTAACCCTGACATTTCTGAAATCAGTGAAAAGGCATCTAAATGGCAAGTGGACATCTCAAGCCAGGCATTTCCTTGGGGGAGGAGGGAAGCTGCAGTTGTTATAGAATCTAAGATTGTAAGTGTTAAATTTATTGCCCCTAATGGTTGCAAAGAAAACCTTCCAGATATATAGATTCAGTGATGTATTCCCAACTCTGTAGATAGACTGGTCACATCTCTGCTCAAGTTGAAAATGTTTTTTCTAAAGCACAGCCCAAACTGCTGAGTAGAAAGTCTCATAAACTGTGCTGTAGGTTTTATCCTTTTTTTTTTTTTTTTTTTAATGATTGTACAGTGCCCAGCCTAGTGGGTTCCTGGCTTATGGTTCCAAGAATGTCAGTCTGTGTGTCACTCTGAAAACTAAAACGAATGTACAGTGTGATGTGATGGAAGCAGCTACAAGTATGGTTGTAAGTTCACTATGTTTGGAATCTCAACCAGGTTCAGTCTGTTACTGTCCAATTTTTACTTTCTTAGGCAGTTTCAGCTGTTTTACACACATTGCATTACAAATTGCTCCCATGTGACAGCACAAGCTTTCAGCTATTGGTAAATAATAATCTCCCACTCAAAGACACTAACATCAGAACTGGGAGTACCTTCTGCAGCACCTGGGATCGCACTATTTTTGGTGGGACATATGTTGCTGTATTTCTCCTGGACTTGCCCCTAAATGTCAGCTGTGCACAAGAAGTCCCCCAGAGCTATGAAACCATACATCCTGCATAAACATTTCACAGGCTTTCTTGAGTCATTCACTGTAGTTCAGAACCTTGCTGGTTCTGCAACAAAGGAGCTTTTTACTGCAATGTAGGAAGGGCAAAATTGATTATTTGCCTAGAAAGGTGCATCAGCACTGAAAATTCCAGTAATGGTGTAGTTGAATCAAAGTTCATGATATATTAGCTCCAATATAGACCGCAAAAATGTTTCTCCTGTAAGGTGTGAGGCTCCATTCATAGAGGACTGGAAGTTTAAAAATTGTTCTTTCATTTTATTGATCTAAATATGGTTCTGGATAACCTTGCTTCTATCACAGTTTTGCCAGTCTGTGTGGCCAAACTTTTTGTGTTTGTTGTTATAAGTGTTCTCGCCTGGAAAGAACAAGAACACAGATTGGGAGTGGGGAAAAAAACCATATGAGCCAACTCTCCATTAATATTCGTAAAACACCTAATATTGGCCCGATTAAGACAAAACAAATCAATCTGATTTTATCTGGCAACGCACACAATTCTAAAGAACTTGGCTAGGTACCGCAAACGGAAAAGCATAACCCACAAGATTAACTGTTAAAGATGCACCTGTTAAACAGGAAAGACTTAACTTTTTCCTGTAAATGTTTGTAGTGTTAACAGCTATTTACACATTTAACAGCCAGCCTGCATCTGCCAGTTTTTAAGGGAAGCTTATTTGCTGAATAAACAAGTTTTTTTCCATTCTCTACCAATGGGATCCCTGAAAAGTCAGTTGCCTACCTTTACATAAATACAAAAGTAAACATGTTTGTATATTACATGTTGTATTCAGGGCAGAGAGGGAGTCTCTGGTGAGATTAATAAAATTAGAACTTCTGTATAATTTAAATAGATATCAAAATCTTTGCAGAATTAGATTTGCAGCATATTCTTAAAATGCAGGAACGCTGTTGAGCAATCATAAAATTATTCTCCCCCCGCCCCCCAATCGTAGTAAGGTAGGAATGGGGATGATTTTGCTTCATGTGTAAATGTTTGATTCATTGACTCATTCTCCATCTTAACCAGCACATCCTGGACTAGTCTGTCAGAATAATCAGTAGTGAAATAGGGGCTTCATTAGGATCTGCTTAAAATCTTGGCTGTGATTTTTCAAAGGGGCTTAAGGGAGTTAAGCTCCCAGCTCTTATTGACTTTTTCAGGGAAGTTTGGTACCTAAATGAGCTCTTGTGCTTTTGAAAATATCCCCCTAGGCAAGTGTTCGGTAAGCATGCTCAGAAGTTATTATTTTAGTAGTTTATAATTTTCCCCATGGCAAATAAAAGCCCTACTCTTCATTGAGGGCTACTACACCACTACCTCGATATAACGCTGCCCGATATAACACGAATTTGGATATAACGCGGTAAAGCAGTGCTCCGAGGGGGTGGGGCTGCGCACTCTGGTGGATCAAAGCAAGTTCAATATAACACGGTTTCACCTGTAACGCGGTAAGACTTTTTGCCTCCCAGGGACAGCGTTATGTCGAGGTTGAGGTGTATTATGCCAAGTTTTAAACTCTTGCTGTCTTTTTACTGTAGCTTTTTTTACTGCTTAAAAGCATGAGCAGGTTTTTTTAATGGAAAAAGTGTGTGGGTTTTCCTCCATACTCTGAACTAAAAAATGACTGAAGAGACTTTGCATCAAAATCTCCAAATAAGAAACCAAATATAATCTGAGTACCAAGACTAAAGGTATAAAATCTCATAACGCCAATGTTTTTCAAATTTGAATATATGCAGTTTTGCTACCTTAGCCATAGTGAGGGACTGGTCACGATGGCTGTAATGATAGATCACAACGTTTTAATTGATTTCCATATGTTCATTTTGTGTCCTAAACTGATGTGTTACTCAGTTCAGTTAAAAAGTCCATATTTTGATGTGAGGAAAGTATATGCAGTGGTAGCTGGAGCCACTTTTAGACATAGATAAAAATCATCTATTCTGGGCCTCCAAATTTTTCCCTGGGTGATTTCCTCTTGCCCGGTTAGTGGTCAGCTCTACACTCAAGATTGGTAAAAATGTACCTTTATTCCTAGCCTTTCAGCATCAGTTCTAGATTTCTCCCCTCTCAAATACATCACTGGGACCTTTAAAATTTATGACGGGGGGAATGACACAACTTTTAAGCTTCAACACCACAAGGTCTTCAGTAACCAAATTTAGAAATAATGTTTTATTTTCCTCTTTTCATATACACTTCCCAAAAAGGCTATTGCAAGTCACACCATTGTCTCTTCAAGTCCTCCAGAATTCTATCCTTCCTGCTTATCCTTCTTTGCAAGAAGTAGGTCTTCATGTGTCATATTGACTGCTGTAATACCTTCTGGAGAAACGAGCCAGAACAATAATCCAAAATGAAGGTGCCAGCTCTGAACACATCTGCCTCTCTTTTCTTTGCTCTAGTTTTCCTTCTCGTTCCATATTAAATTCCAGCTATTCTGCTTTCAGAATAGCAAACAACCTATGGTTCCATCTCTGCCTTGTATTACTGAATTTTATGGGATAAATTTAAATCTCAGAAACAGAACTCTCTGGATGTCCTTTGAACATAGTGTTCCATTATTAAGATTGCCAGGAAATTAGCTGCAGTAATCTGGTTGAAGTGTAAATAAAGGGGAAAAGTGCTATCCCTGTATTTTTGATGGCTTTTAATTAGGTCAGGGTTTCTCAAACAGAGGTCGCGGCTTGTGTAGGGAAAGCCCCTGGTGGGCCGGGCCCGTTCGTTTACCTGCCCCATCCACAGGTCTGGCCGATTGCAGCTCCCAGTGGCTGCAGATCACTGCTCTGGGTCAATGGGGGGCTGCTGGAAGTGGCGGCCAGTACATCCCTCGGCCCGTGCTGCTTCCAGCAGCTCCCCTTGGCCCGGACCAGCAATCCACGGCCACTGGGAGCCGTGATCGGCCAGACCTGCGGATGGGACAGGTAAACGAACCGGCCTGGCCCACCAGGGACTTTTCCTACACAAGCGGCAACCTCTGTTTGACAAACCCTGAATTAGGTGTCTTGAATTTCAGTTAATGTAACATAATTTTTGTAATTGCAAAAGTTTCATTTCAGTTCTTGGCTGTGGTGAATTTGGGGGATTAAAGGTGGGTGAAGAAAATGGGCCTCAGGGTTCCATGAGGGATGCAGAGTTTCCTTGTTCCCCAGGAGAAAATAGTTCCTGCAATGTGAGGATGTTATTCCTTATTTGGGGATGAGGGAAAGACTGTATCTGACTGCTTCTGAGTTAATGAAAACACATTTGATTGTGTTTGAGGTATGACATGGTGGTGATACAGCTGCATGATAAATTGTCCTTGTCTTGGAAATAATTAAATTTATTTTTTTAGAAATGAGTTGCACAATTGAGAAAGCCCTAGCTGATGCTAAAGCACTAGTAGAGCGACTTAGAGAACATGACAACGCAGCAGAAGCTCTTATTGAACAGACTACAGCTCTCAACAAGCGGGTGGAAGCGATGAAGCAGGTTTGTTTTCCCATTTTGCTTACTCACTTAAAAAGATAGTGTGAAAACACTTGAAACATCGCTATTTTAAAACTGGTTAAATATTGTCAACTCCTATAGTATAGTGCATTATTTGTTTAATATCCAGGACCTCCTCTGGTGATCTCATGGGGATTGAGATGAAATCTGTGATCCAATAGGTTTCTTGTCTCTAGTAATTATGATTCTACAAACAAATTACTTGTTGGTTACTATGACCCCACCTGCAAACATATACATGCTTAAAGTTAAGCATGGTCCTGTGTCTGTAGGATTGGGTTTTACGATTTATTTTGGCACTTTCAATGTCCATGTACTGCTCTTCTGTGAAGTAGTTAAATGTAGCTTAATATTTTTGTTTAATTTTACACATCTCAGCTAATACATTTTTGTATAGAGACTTGCAGAAGAACAATCTCCTTGTTTTACCTTGCATAAGTATTCTCATCTCATCTTTAGATTTTCTTCTGTGACAAAGTATCCTGTTCAGCTTATTTTGAGTGGGTAATCATTTCCTCTCTGCTGTTATCTTAACCAGTGGATATTACTAGATTCTGTGGGTGGGTCGGTGGTGATAAAGGCTCTGTGGTATCTACGTTTGGGAGACTCATCCTGTCATATTAACAATTTCAGTAAAGTAGAAAAACTAATAAATGTATTATCTTTTTAAAGTTGTGAAGTAAATGTTGCATCTCAGCAGAACCTTCAGACATAAGATTATTAAAAATTAGCTCTTGTTAATGGTCTTTAAATGTTTGTTAATTAATAATAAGCAGTGTATCACAAGGGCTATTTAATATTGGTCAGATTCCAACTTTGAAACTAGTCAGTCAGGACTAATACACCTGCTTGCCTTCATTTACGCAAGAAATTTTTGTTTTTAAATCTGTTTAATTCTACTAGTATCAAGAAGAAATTCAAGAACTTAATGAGGTTGCAAGACATCGGCCTCGATCTACATTAGTAATGGGTATCCAGCAGGAAAACAGGCAGATCAGAGAACTGCAACAGGAAAATAAAGGTGAAGCTTAATATTTTCTTCTTTAAGGATCTGATCCTGCTCCATTGAAATCAGTGAGAGTTTTGTCATTGACTTCAATGGATGTAGGATCATATCCTAAGAAATTTCTCTTCTAATCTTAAATTCTTCTAGTACAGGGGTTCTCAAACTTCATTGCACCACGACCCCCTTCCGACAACAAAAATTACTACATGACCCGAGGAGGGGGACCGAAGCCCGAGCCCCACTGCTCCAGGCAAGAGGACCAAAGCTGAAGCCCGAGGGATTCAACCCCGGGCAGGGGGCCTGTAACCCGAGCCCCACCACCCTGGCTAAAGCCCTCTGGCTTTGGCTTCAGTCCCGGGTCCCAGCAAGTCTAAGCCAGCCCGGGTGACCCCATTAAAATGGGGTCGGGACCCACTTCGGGGTTCCGACCCACAGTTTGAGAACTGCTGTTCTATTATAAACAGTCTCATACACTGGTTGTGTAGACATTTGGAGATTTGGCTTCTTTATTACAATGGTGAACAAAAAAAAAAACAATTCAGGCATACTGTTTTTCCTTTGAGATTTTTAAAATGTAGTTTTGCTGGCAATTTTCTATAGGTCTTATAACTCTTATTTATCCTGTGACTTGACTATTATTCACTGTTGTTATACAGAATATATCTATCTGTGTGTGTGTGTGTATATATATATATATATATATACACACGCATGTCTTACTGTTAAGAAAATAACTTATTTATGTACAGGGGAGGCTTCTACTTATTTTTAAAAAAATAGTCTAATGAAATGTCTTCTGACTTGATGGTTTTGGGGTACTCTAAGCAAGGGGGCACTTACAGATTCATATTCACCATTCTCTTGTCTCATGTAGGAAGTTATCTACCTGTTTGTAGGGCCCTAGAAACTCAAAGATCAGCCCTGTTTACTAAGTACAATTCCACTCCCTTTATTAATTTTGTAATGGTTAATTGCTTTGAGCCTTTGGTGCAGAAAAGCTTAGCTTTGTGAAAATTAACTGCTGGTGCTATATACTGAAGAATCACAAAATATTGTATCTCAAAACAAAACAAAGTTTTTCTCACGTTTAAAGTCAGACAAACTCTGCAGAGTTACAGATCAAAACAGTAACCTAAGTAGCTTCCTGGTGGACTCTGCACTGGGTGTTTTAAGTGGAGCACTAGGAGTGAGATCCTTACTCTTTTCTCTGGCCACTTGACTCCAGTTAAAAGGGCTGGAGCAGCATAAAGGGACTCAATAGGTTCTGGCTGTGGGAGAACTTCTCAGCACAAGCGCTATGCAGACTTTGTTTGGTGGTGTCTAAGAGCTTGTATTAGTTTTCTCTTATGAAGTATTTTTGCATGTATGTCTTGAAGCAATTTGTAATTGATATTGTAGAACTACGTACATCTCTCGAAGAACATCAGTCTGCTTTGGAACTCATAATGAGCAAATACAGAGAGCAGATGTTTAGGCTGCTCATGGCCAGTAAAAAGGATGATCCCGGTATAATAACGAAGTTAAAAGAGCAACATTCCAAGGTAATACGTTTTAAAAAAAAAATTCTAACTTGTAGTCATGTGTCAATATAATAAGATAATTGAGCAAATGTCATTTTGTATTTAAAAAGTGCATTAGCAATTCCCAAGTTTTATAGCATAGCCTACTTAAACATGGACAGGAAGCCTGTTCAGACTAACAGATCAATCTTACTAGATGCTTGTGATGTGTGTTTAGGCATTTATCAAATAGCATTTCATTACTACATTTCCATAATTCTCTTTTTCCTCTTGTAGACTTGGGGGATGGGGAGGGAGAGGCAGCTGTGCCATATTGGACTCTTGGCTATCATAGTCTCCAGTAATAATTTAGATCAGCTCAGTGTTCCAGCATGCACTTGTGACTTTTAATGGCTTCTGTGATCAGTGCTGGGTCAATAAGGTAAGCCTTGTTTTATTCAATATTCAACCGCTTTTCTGAAGGTATTAAATTAGTTTTGAAAAAATTCTTGGGAGAACCTTCTGAATATTGAATAACCAGGCTTACATTTCTTCTCTTCTCCCACCCCTTCAGGCAGGCTTCCTGTTTCAGCACTAATCAGAGATGCTATGGAGTAACCAGTGCATTGTAGGATGTCTGAGTGGATCTGGAAGTTGTCCATATTGGGTGAGCTGCTTGATTATCCTGGAAAGCTAGAAGAGTAAAGGGTTATTAAAAGCCAATGTTTTTCTAACCTGCCATCAGTAGGATATATATGTATGTATGAGGCTATTCAGCTCCTAGTTAAGGCTGACACATGTTATTTTGGTTCTTCACTTAGGCTTTGCCAGAAGGTGACAATGTTCAATTCATCTTTTTAAAGTAATTAATACATGTATTTAAGTTGTACCTTTTTGTAAGATGGCACAATAAACTCTTAATTAATGGCAAGTACTGCAATTGTTACAGTAAACTATTTAATTAGAAGAGCTGTTGAAATAGATTTTTACATACAATAGAATAATAAATGTTGCTAGGTACCAGAAGTAACTTCTCAGATAAATGCTGAGAATAAAACAGTGGGATATTCCCTCAGTTCACTTCTACTTGGAGTTTCCAGTTAACCTTTTGGGTTAAAAATCAGAAAAACTCCCTCTGTGGAAGAGAGAATTTCAAATAGAATGTAACATTAGGATTTAAAAAAATGTAGATACTATAAAGTGAGTTTTTGTGTCTAGAAAAGTATGAAGATTAAGCATTAAAAGCATTGCATTTGTTTCAGTAACAGTTTAAATCCTAAGCAAGGAAACTATACATCTCCCTCTGATTTATCCCAAGAGTATTTTGATTGTGGAAAGTATTATTTTAGCAGAGACATTTCAGGGCCCTCTTGATCTTTTTGGTCCAATTCAGTCCCATTTAGTATGTCTGTTGGGGAGACTTCAGTGTGTCTAGATGCCTGGAATTTCACCATTTGTACTTCTTACTAAGTCTGTATAATCAGTAATGGTGGATAACCTTGAAGTGCAGTCTAAGAGCATCCATCTCTTATGGGCATTAAGAATATAATTACTCCAAATTTTGTGTCCAAGGAATTAATCTTGCTTTACCAGTGAACACTGTTCTACCAAGTGGCAACTGTTGGCACTTGTCTACTGAAGTTTTCCACATTGCTTTCTGCAATTGAATTTTTTTTTCAAACAGAAACTGGAATAAATATTTTCAAATATCATATATACCAAAAAAAAATCTGTATGGTGTTAAGTAGTGAAAACTGGTCTAAATATGGTTGTAGAAGTATGCTCTGTTTCCTGCTATGAACAGTTTAATCTTAAACTTCCTAAAAACTGGTTTGACTATTTAAAAAAAAAAATTATTTTGCAGGCACTTGATCCTTGCTGTGCCATATGGTAACTTTTAAAACAACCAAATTCTTCAAACAACAGAGCTATTGCAACTCAAACACTGGTTACTGCACACCTTTTAACTTTTTTTGTAGTACTTTAAAATTAAAGTTTACATCCATATTAACATTGTAATGACTCTAAACTAGTGATTGAAATGTGTCCTTGTAACAACCCTGAAGGACTCCTCCTTGTCAGTGCATCTCAGCATGTCCATGAAGCACTTAATTATGGTCTGGAGAGAAGGCAGGTGGCAGCAAATCAGAATGTACATTTTAAAATTGGGTGTTTGTTTCCCCCCCCCCCCCGATCTTATTTAGTTTTACTTTACCTTTTTGAAAATAGTAAATAATAGAAGAATATTATTATTGTGACCCAAAACAAAAAAGAAAATTCCATATCTCTTGTAGCAGATGTCCTGAAGATCAGGCATATTTAGCAAGATCACGGGCTTTTTCAAGCCTCTGCAATACGTAGGCACAATGGGGCAAGCTAAAGATGGAATTAACTTTGTAACTTACTTATTAAAGCCTAAACGTTATTTCAACTTTTTTAATAGTTACGCTTTTGATTTCAACTTTATTTTAATATAAAACCTCCTGGGATATACAAGGAATTCCTTTGTTTTGGGGAATCATTTGAGCTTTGTTGTTTGTTTAATATTTGGCTTTCAGATGCTCTTGAATGATTTCAGTGTAGCCATACTATTTTGATGTCATCAGATATACTAAGCAAAGCAGAGTTTAAATGGAATACATCAAAATCAATAGGTGCAGAAAATGGTGTAGGCGATATGGGTGACATGCTTTCCTCTGGTTTGGTGTAGAATCAGTTCCCCAGCATGGTGGGGGGAAGATGACAATGGGGGACTAATCTTCCAGGTGAGGTGTAAAATAGAAAATTTTGACCAAAGAACAGATTTATCCTTTAGTGGCAGGCAAGATAACAAAGATTGATTAAAGTGCAAACATAGATGAAGGACACCTCACAAAAACTAGAAGTTGTCTGGACCATCCCACAAACAGAGATGGAAGTAGTAGATGTACTGCAAGGACTGTTAGGGATGAACAAGAGCAAAGAAATTATTATTATCTCTGTAGGGATTATGTGGTCAGTTTTGGTGATACTGTAACAAGCTTGATCCAAACTTCCACAGGCATGAGACTGAAGAAGCCTTTTGCTAAGATGACTTTCTTCTTTTAAGTTTACTGGATAAATTACGTCTCAGTAATATTAATTAATGTTGGAACGTTGTGGGGCTTTTTTTTTTACTGCTAGATCTAAATTATTGTAGAATTCAAACTTCTGATAGGTGGCAGAGTTGTTTAAAATGCAGTTAATGCTCACTTTTATTAATGCAGGAAAGAAAATGTATTGGTAAAGCTTTTTATTTCACTGATGATTTAGGAGCTACAAGTGCATGTGGACCAAATTACAGAAATGGCAGCAGTAATGAGAAGAGCCATTGAAATTGATGAGCAGCAGGGTTGCAAAGAGCAGGAGCGTATTTTTCAGCTTGAAGTAAGTATTACATCAAAGAAGCTATGACAGCAACAAGGTTTTCTCTTCCCACCTCCACTGCTAAATGCACTGAGGCAAGTCTTATCACATTTTGAAATAAAATTACAATGTAACATGTATTTTTAAAGCAGAGGAACTTTGTACCTTTGAAATGTTCTCTTGCTCAACATTACAAGGGTTTGCTCAAACTTAAAGCTCTCTCTTTATTTGACCACCTATTATATATCTTTTTTTTTAAATCTACATCTCGTTTTTGGCATTAAACATATTTATTTTGCTTGGCCCATCTCTTCTCTCTATCTGCTTTTAGTTATGGTGACAGAAGCAAGTAATTGAAGTGCAGAGTTGCTGAAATAAGTGTTTATATGAGAACTGGGCTACATACTATCTACATATTATGCCTAGGCTTAATTGAGTGCATTGGGACCATGCTCAGCTTTTATATCACTGGAATTAGCCTTTAATACAACATTTCCTTTTCCTGGCCCCCTTTCCCCCCTTTCTTTTCTCTATTTATTCTTCTAGTTGCACTACTGGACCACTGTGAAAATTCTTTGTTGCTATCCTGGTATGATAAATTGGGAATATGCCTGTTCAGTTTATGAATTGTGTGAGATTATGAAGCCTATATTTGTGTCAGGCTGCAAACTCTCCATTTTGAAATTGCAGCCTTTTGCTTTCTCTGTGGTCTGTCTGCCTCCATGTAGGGTTGCAAATGCCAAAGGCTGGTGGCAAAACAACAATAGAGGGTAATTGTCTCAAGTATCCAAATCACTGGAAATCTAGTCACTCTAGAGACTGGTCCCTGCCCTGAAGAACAGCTTTAGCAGGTGGGAAGTGACTTTGTTCTCATACGGGGAAGCTGGCATGAGTGTCACCTGACAGATGGTGAAGGTTTTAAAAGAGCACAGGCTGGTCTCTGCGTGAGGGCTGTTTTCTGCACTCTGTGAGGGAGAGCTCACTTCCCTTGTGACAGCATGCATGAGGCAGGGGATACCCTGCCCACCTTGCAGAATCCAGATTATTCTTCAACCATTTCCAACAGAAAGGTGAGCTAATGAAAGAGATTGTGGTTAAGATGTTTTGTTGTTTTCCATGGTCTGTTTTCTCCTGTGCTTTACAGGATTAAGTATGAAAGAGCATAAAGGTGTTAGACCGGGGTGGGCAAAATACAGCCTGTGGGCCAGATCCGGCCCGTCTAACATTTCTTTCCAGCCTGCCGTGATGAACATTTCTGTCCGGCCTCCTCTGCCCCTCATGATCTGAGTCTGGGCCGCTAAAAGTCCCGCGGTGCAGTGGGGAGCTCAGGCAAGCTGCATGCCTGCCGTGGCCCCATACCGCTCCCGAAAGTGGCTGGCTGCTGCTGGCGTATCTCCGTGTGCTGCCCTTCCCCCATCACTGACCTCACAGCTCTCATTGGCTGGAAACCAGCCAATGGGAGCTGCAGGGCTGGTGCTTGCGAGCGCGGGCAGCGCACAGAAATGTGCCAGCAGCAGCCCGGAGTGGCATGGGGCCATGGCATGTGGGCAGCCTGCCTGAGTCCAACTGCACCACCGGCCGGGAGCCACCTTGTGGTAAGCGCCTCCCGGCCAGAGCCTGCACCTCGCACCCTCTCCTGCACTCCATCCCCCTGTCCCAGGTCAGAACCTCCTCCTGCACCCACACTCCCTCCATAAATATAGTAGAAATGTGCGGCCTGTGATGGCTTATCAAAATTAGTGGAGTGGCCCTCCTGTGAAAATTATTGTCCACTCCATGTTAAAGTTTACACTTTGTACAGTCTAAGTGTGTATGCATTACAACTACTGCACTGTAAACTGAAGGCATCACACCTTTTGGGTGGCATTCTGAGAAAGGGGTGGGTTTAAGTGCAGGGGAGTCAGTGCTGAGCCAAAAAGGGGTAGGTGGCTGGATAGTGGGTTCACACTCAGGAGTGCCAGTTAGAAGAGAGGTTCCCTGAGATTGAGGCAGTGGCTCAACTCCACTCAGGCTCCAGAAGCTTAACGCACCCTCCGGGATCTAGAGCATAAAGGCCTGGGTTCCTCTCACATCAGTTCTGGGCACTCACTAGATTCTGAGAGACACTTGTCCAAATATTTTCCTTGGCTCCAGTTGTCTGCCTTGACTTTGAATCTGTCTCCTTTGTTGCAGAGAATATTGCATGTGTGTCCAGACTAGAGAGAGCCTTACCAGTGGTCCTTCTTTGTGCCCTTTACAGAATGCTATGCTATTCAGCTTAATTAAGGATCTGTATGAACCATTCAAATAACTATTTTCAACATTCATCACCTCTAACCATGAAGTCTGCAAAGCCAGTAATTTTGAAGAAGAAAGCGTAATCTTCTCTACTCCTACTGCCATTTTAAACCCACATGGCAAAGGATGCTTTGCATTCTTGGTTTTCAGTCTCCACTTCTGTTCTATATAAATTTTCTGATCCTGTTGTTCCCATCATATTAGTGCCACTTAAAACAATCTCATCTCATGACAAAATTAACAAAATGTAATATATTATTGAATTAGCTTGATCTAATTTATTTTTATGCTCCTGTTTGCATTATACTCTATTTGGACAATAAGACTAGTCAGTTTTGCTCTGTTTCCAACTCTTGTGATTTTTTTCATGAGTCCTGCAGTAGGATGTTTTATGTAAAGTTCCAGCTGCTAGAGAAATGATTGAGAGTTTCAGCTTTCATTTTTGAACAATTAAATTTTTAGCCCTTATGGTTGTAGACAGAATCTTTCAAAATGTGACAGGAGTGTATCCTGAAGGTTCAGAAACCAGAGGGCAAATAGTCTCCAACCCACATGCATGTCTTTGTCTTAAAAAATATTTTTGGGGTCACTTTTTGAATGTTTGGGGTAGGCAGTGCAGCTTTCTGGTTTGCTTACACAATGCTTTGCCACGGAGAAATGTTTTAAATAAGGGTTTTCCCATTGAGGATGAGGGGGGGAAAACTTAGCTTAAATTTAACTTATTTTTTAAACAATGCTTATCTTCTTCCTTTGAACGCTTTTCTTGATACTGAAGATACCTGTTCAGTAAAACAAAAAATAGAAATCCTAAATACTCCCTCACTCTCAAATCACAGGTTGATGTAAGACTACTTTCTTCTCTTCCATCCCAAATAATCTTATTTTTATTTTCTTTGTCCTGATTTCCACCTGGAATTATTTTAAGTGTCTTTTTTATTTTGGCATGTTTTAGCAAGAAAACAAAGGCCTGAGGGAAATCCTTCAGATCACCAGAGAATCATTCCTGAATCTCAAGAAAGAAGATGCATCGGAGAGTACATCTCTGTCAGCATTAGTAACAAGCAGTGATCTGAGTCTGAGGAAGAGCTGAAGATTCTGTGAAGTCAGCAAACTTTGTTGCACATTTAACAGCTTAGGGTATCAGGGTTCACTTGTCAAGCATTTGTTACTGAATAGGGCACCAGAAAGCTCCTGTATCTTAAATCAGACTTCAGGTTAATGCTTTATACAGTGTACAGTATATCAAGGTTTTTAGCACCAGATTAGTTGATTGCCATAGACCTAACTCTTGTAGGAAATTGCTTCTCAATACAGTTGTGGAATTTGGAGATTTTGTATTAATCCATTCAAAACAAATGACAAGCTAAACAGTCACATATAGAAAATGTGTATAAGCTACTGATCATAAAAAGGACACCTGCCTAAATAACATGACACTTGAAATCAGTCTCCTTGGCCAAGAGTAGTTAAAGTAACAGGTAGACCCTAAGTACTATCCATGTTGCTGTTTTTCTTTTAACAAATTTTATAGTCAAAACTACCTTTCACAACAGGAATTGGTAATACTAAGGGCCTAATCCAATTCCTGATTGAAGTCAGTGGAAACAGACCTGAAGAATCCCGCTTCAAAATATGATCATCACTTGCATTTGGTATGGCAATTAGGAAATAGCTATTTAAAATGACAAGTCTTGTTATTCCTAATGCTGTTAATCTTTATCAGCACTTAGCAGTAAACCAACTTGTAAACAATATTTAATATTAGAAGGTACTTTCTGTAGGTATCTACAGTATGTTCTGCTCATACGTATGAGCAGTTCTAAATACTTCCGTTAAAGTATTTTGCAGATACTGAATCTATTTTTAAATTGTTTCAGTAACATTAAAAGAGCTGCTCCCATCTTGCTCAGTTCTTTGTGTAGCCAATCACCTTTAGAGAGGGGGGAAAGGTTCAGACTTTTGTTTCAAAATTGTAGACGACTAGGTTGGTCTGTTTCTAGTCTGTAACTAGATCTTTGTTCACCACAACTTGGGAAGCTGCAGTTGGGAAACACCCAAACTGAAGTAGCTAAAATAAGGTATACTGAAAGAACCATTTGAGGAAGCTGGGACTGTAGCAGGCTCTAATAGTGCTATTAATCCCTCACTTTCATGAGGTATAAAAATGTTTTTAATTTGCTTCAACTCCCTTTATAGACTGAGTTGTGCTTTGAACATGCTTCACTGAGCAAAATAGGGCCAGTTGTGCTTTGAACATGCTTCACTGAGCAAAATAGGGCCAGTTCTTTAAGTCCTGAGGCAAATGCAGAAATGAAAAGTAGGCACTTCCCAATTAAACTGTTAGAATCAGATTAAAGGGGCTACATGTGTTGCAGTACGTAGGTGTGAAGTGAAAAGCCGAGGAAATAACTTTTGCATGGCTTTTGTCCTTTGAGTATAAATTTGACAAATTGCTTCCCTGAATAAGAAAAGGAGGTAAAAACTCTCAATTGGTGTGTGGCTTCCTTTGCATATTTTTTCTGGCATGTATAAAATTTCATAATTTTAAAGTGAATCTTCAAATACATATAGTAAAAGCCTTCACCAAAAATTGTTATATACACAAGCACTAGCCAAATCTGAATATTTTGGCAGCTCAAACTTTCACATAGCAAAAGCTGTTTGAATCCTATTAATCGGCTATTCAAGCTTCATTTGATAAATCAGATTAAATAGTGTAAATGTAAACTAATCTTTTTTCAAATTAAAAAAACCCAAAACTCTTGAGCCCTTGTAGGCTAAAATGTATCACAATATAAATGTCTAAGACTGAATTATTAGCCTGTGGAAAAACTTGGGTTTATAAAGTTAATGATTGAACTATTGGTATAGTGATGCTAGTAATTCACATAGTAACTTCCCCTCCCTTGAAGTGAAGTGATTAAAAATTTTTAATATTTGACTTAAATTTGTACGAACTTGCTTGGTGAAGATTGTAAATATGCCAGTTAGTCATTGAAATGACTGAACTTCTCCTATGGAAGTGATAAAAGGCATTGTAATGATGAGAACTCCTAACTGTGGATCAAATTCTCCAAACTTTTCAAGGAATCTCTTTTTACAAAATAAGTTTTTATAAAAATTATTGAAAAGATCACTCGTTGTGTTTCTTGACAATGACTAAACAATCAGCATCCTGTCTTTTGGTTTAGGAACTTAAAACTGCATGTTATAGAATGCCTCTATTGTATCAGCATTCAAAAGATTTTATTTCCATTTGAGAGCTGTAAAAAAAGAGTTCCACTTTATCCATTACTGACTGGTGTCAAAAGCCATCTTAAATTTTATCTTGAACATTTTATATTTTTAAAAATGTAATTTCCTAGCTTGTATAACAGAGGAAGCTGTTAGTCTGTGGCAATTCCTTAAGGTTGCTCTATTATGAAACAATGCTTGATTAGTGCTTATCTTTGTAAATACAAAACATGATTTTAATTTATCTATTCCTAGTCTTCACCTACATGTGTTGATATTTCTCCCTATCCATCCCTAAAACAAACTCAATTTTAGGGTTTTAAATACATTTCACATTGTGTGGAGTGACTACTTTCCATCACATACCCACTAGTTTTGTAGTGCAGATGCTTGAAGTGAACATACGGCTGGGAATGTGTATTGTACAGTAAATTTATTTTATGAATAAAGATGACTGAAAATGTAGATGGCTTAATGATTAAGGCAACATTAGCAAAAACGTACATTCAAGAATGAGCATACTTATTTTATATTTATAGAAAAGATGTCTAATTAGTGGGGTCATGGCCTTCCCTGAACTTCCTTTAAATGTTAAGGAGGCAGGTTTTCTTGTAAAGTGACAAGGAACTAAAATTTGAAAGTCAAATGTACTTTTCACTTAATCTCTGTAGACTCTGGTCAGTTTGGACAAGTAACTGCCTAGTCACTATCAAAGGTTGTCATGCAGCTTTCAAACCAAGTATTACAGCAGGTTGCTATTACAGAACACTTTTCAAAATTTAAGAAAAATGAAATTTTTGTAAACACTTAACTAATCTGACTTTTTTCCTTCAGGGTTTAAAAATAAATTTAAATCAGCATTCAGGTTGCTACTTCTATGAACATTAACTCACATGTATAATAGAAAGTTGGGCGATTACTAGGGCTGTTTAATTGCAGTTAATTCACACAATTAACTAAAATGTAATTGTGATAAAATAGGTTTTAATCAGTGTTAAATATTGGATGTTTTCTACATTTTCAAATTGATTTCAATTACAAACACACAATGAAGTGTACAATACTCACTTTTACAAATACTTGTACTTTTAAAAATAAATAGTATTTCAATTCATCTCATACAAGTTACATAACTGCACTCAGAAACAATGTAAAACTTTAGAGCTGACAAGTCCAATCAGTCTCACTTCTTGTTCAGCCACTCGCAAAGACAAATACATTTGTTTACATTTACAGGAGATAATACTGCCTGCTTCTTATTTACAGTGTCAGCTGAAAGTGAGAGCAGGCATTTGCATAGCACTTTTGTAGCCACAATTGCAAGATATTTATGTGCCAGATATGCTAAACATTCATATGCCCCTTCATGCTTCAGCCCCCATTCCAGAGGTCATGCTTCCATGCTGATGACATTTTAAAAAAACTGCATTAAATAATTGGTGACTGAACTCCCTGGGGGAGAACTGTATGTCTTGTGCTCTGTTTTACTCACATTCCACCATATATTTCATGTATGGCAGTCTGAGATGACCTAGCACATGTTCATTTTAATACCACTTTCACAGCAGATTTGACAAAATGCAAAGAAGGTACCAGTGTGAGATTTCTAAACGATAGTTACAGCACTCGACCGAAGGTTTAAGAATCTGAAGTGCCTTTCAGAGTCTGAGTGGGACAAGGTGTAGAACATGCTTTCCAGAAGTCTTAAAAGAGCAACATATTAATGTGGAAACTACAGAACCCAAACCACCAAAAAATAAAATAAGCCTTCTGCTAGTGGCATCTGAGTCAAATGATGAAAATGGACATGCATCAGGCCTCACTGCTTTGGACTTTGATCAGGAAGAAATCATTATCAGCAAGGGAACACATCCTCTGGAATGGTGGTTGAAGCATGAAGAGACATAGGAATCTTTAGTGCATCTGGCACAAATATCTTGACACTGGCTACAACAGTGCCATGTGAACACCTGTTCTCACTTTCAGGTGACATTGTAAACGAGAAGTAGGCAGCATTATCTTCTGCAAATGTAAACAAACTTGTTTGAGTGATTGGCTGAATAAGAAGTAGGCCTGAGTGGACTTGTAGGCTGTAAAGTTTTACATCTGCATGCTGTTTTTGTACATAATTCTACATTTGTAAGTTCAAGTTTCATGATAGATTGCACTGCTGTACTTGTACTAGGTGAACTGAAAAATACTTGTTTACAGTACAAATATTTGTAGTCAAAAATAAAGTAAGCCCTGTACACTTGTAATTGAAAATATTTGAAAATCTGGAAAACCACCACAAATATTTAAATGGTATTTTATTAATAGTGCAATTAATTGCAAATTTTTTTTATTGCTTGACCATGTCCTTTACTAGATTTAAGTTTTAAAACCTATTTCAAGCTGTTTTAGAACTTGGAGGTTTTATTGAACTAAATATGGAGTTGGTCAGTACAGTAGCCTCTTTAGTTTCAAATTCAATTTCATGCTGTCTCTATAGTGTCTTCACTAGACTGTACATTTTGTATTGATAATACCTAAATGCATTAGGGGTGGTAGTAGGAAATTGGAGGGCCTGAGAGCTGCGTAGGGTGGGGAAGGCTGGGATAGATTGATGCATCATTTTCAAAAAAAAACCTTTAAGTTCTGAAACTTGTCACTTAACCATTTAAAAAAATAGGCTAGTTCATGTCTGAGCTTTTGTTTCAGGTTGACAGTATACACTAGTTGAGTTTACATTCTGCTCATGCTTTCAGCATTATAAGAACTAAAAAGATTCTTGAATAAAAACAGATTCTGGAACAATTCTGCAGCCATAGGGCACTGAATACAACCATCCCCACAACAATCAGTACTGTTCCCACTGTCTGGCATTTATAACAATCTTAGAGTGCTTTACAAACCCATGTGCATTATAGTGATAATCTCATATTAAATTGACAAACAGCACACTCCATGGAGAATCTGACCCTTGCTCTCTGGCCTACACTGTGGAAATGGACAGGGCCCATTTTCTCTCACCCAATATGAGTAGTCCTAATGATTAAAGAAGGTAGGATACTGGCCATGCCACAGCTATCCCTGAAAAAGTAAGGGTCAGCCACAAGAAACCTTTGTGGTTTGAGGGAGGAAGTAGCTCTAAAGTCCTGGTTACTAAAAAGTTCTGTCATAGCAAAGTAAGAGTTTGGTGCTGGTAATTGACTACAGTAATGTTGTTACAGCTGCAGTGCTTCATTAAGTTGACCTAGTGTTGGCACGTGGGCTTTGTTTTAGAAGGGGAGCTTGGTGGCATGTTAATCTTTAGGAATTAATGTCTTGATTTGTTAAGCAGGCATAGGGAAACAATGCTGGAAAACATGGAGCAGTGCTGAGGGTAGAGTTACAAAAACCACGCAAAAGGACATTTGTCAGAGCACTCAAGTGGATTAGAAAAAGCTTTGCTCAAAATTCAAGAGGATGGTCACAGTTTTAAGGCTGTGACTGGGATACAGGAGATCTGATTTTCATTCCCACCGCTGCCAATATTTTCCTGTGTGACTTTAGGCAAGTTGCTTAATCAATTTCCTCAATGGTGTAAAATATAGCTATAGTTTTCTTTCTCCAAATCTTCAATTATGGTATAAGGTCTTTGGGGCAGGGACTCTGAGCACAACGCGGCCCAGATCTCAGATGGGAACTCACGATTTTACTGTACAAAAGATAAAATGAAGCCTTCATACTCACCTTTTCAACGTCTCCACAAGAGACTTACAGAACAGACAAAAGGTGTTTCCACAGATTGGTACAAACATGATCAAAACCAAAGTTGGTAAAATCCTCTACAAGAGCAGACTTCAATTCCATGTACTCTTAAAAAAATCTTTATTATAAAAGATAGGAACAAATTCAACTCTCATTTTCTCTTTCACAATGTTAATCATGGCAATTATAAAAACAAGGTAAACATATACAAGGGTAGTTTTATATCCAAGTTAAGTGTTTGCTACTTTGGCCATCAGATGTGGCAAAGTTACTCAGTATCATCAGTGCTATAAAAGGTAGTCAGTGAGCAGCAGTCCAATAGATGATGAGAAACAGGTTTCCCCTTGAGACACTTGAAAGACAGGATTTTCAAGACCATATCTTCAACTGGTGCAAGTCGACATAGTTCTATTGATTTCACTTGAGCTATGCTATAATCTGGCCCTTGCATTTTAGCTCCCACAATGAATGACTGATTTAAGATTAAGTTAAATCAGCCTTTGAAGAAACTGCGAAACTATGCCACATTTTTCTTTACTAATTTTCACCCCATAATGAACATTTTTAAAATTAGCTTAAGTAGTATTAAAATGGTCTGAAGTATCAAGATTTCAAGGGAAGGCTTGTTGTTGTTGTTAAGGTTCTGGTCCACTCATGCCATCAGATGTTTTGCAGCTTTCAAAAGCTATAGTTAAAAACTCAATTCTTTTACCACTTTGTAATTCAAGGTGGTATCCCATATTGAAAGAATTTCAGTTTAGCCATCAAGTTGCACTGTTAAGTTTAGTATTTTACTATTTGTTAGTGGTTGTTCTAATACAAAGTTGAAGAGCATTACAACAAAGCAAGAGAGGTCAATGCTGTTTGCTGCCTAGGAGTTAGAGGTATACAAGTGGGGGTGATGAGAGAAGAGGAAGGAGGTACAACTGCCAGCATAACCTAGATCAGGACTTGGGAGGTATGGACTTTATTGCCACACACACACGCAAGGGAAAGGACTGCATTTAGAGGCCAGGAAGGAGGAGCTGGAGGAAAGCTTGGATTTGTGGTTTTACTGAGTGATCCAAACTAAGCCACTCTTGTTCACTTCTCCAGCAGTGATTAAAAAGAAAAGGACACTAGCTCTCGGGAATATGAAGGATGGTCTAGTAACTCCTTTCACACAGGGTGCTAACTGGAGTGTCAGAGAAGTATATGTATTACCAACCAGCAAGGCTTCAGGTCGATACTTTACCTGCAGTATATTCTTCCTATCCTCAACCAAAAAGGGGAGGGGAGGGAAAAGCACTGATTAAGAGGCAGGGTTAGTGTTTTGAGCAAGCTCAAAAAAAATCTGCATTTCAATACAGAAGTGCTGAATTTGAGGTTATTCTGTGAAGAGCTAACTCAAATCAATTCTCAGGAACCAAAGCTATTTACAAAGTACAGGAGCTGAAACAAGGAGGCCATTAGCCCTTAGGTGTTCCTAGCTCTAAGAAGCAATTAGGGAAGCTAAAGCAAGGGAGGGGACTCTTGTGTTCGATCAGCAAGCCATCATCTCTGACAACTTACAACTCCAGCTTTGCCTCACTGCTTCTTGTAGGACTCAGGGAAACTGTTCAAGCAGAGACCAGACAAGCATCTTGGTACTGAAAGGACATCATCCCACCCCACAGATAGCTTAAAAGCGAGGGTAAAAAGGAACCTTCTTATTTGATTTCTGAGGCAGAGTCCAGTTACTGAACACACAGGAATACAAATGTTAATCCAGTGCAATTAAAACGCAAGTACTGTACAGTTTGTGATGGCTCACAAACCTATGAAAGACCTATTAAAGAGGTTTCGTACCAATATTGAAGGTGTAATAGTTGTGAAGACACTGCAGTTAGGCTACTTCAATATCTAGTCTGTCTTTAGTATTTCTTCCCTTGTATGTTCAGCATAGGATGCTCATGTCTGGTGAGAATCAAGGTGATCTCTTGAAAATCCATTACAAGGGAAGAGTTTTGACATTGCACATATTTAAATCACAAGTTACCTTCTCAGGCTTTTGTTTTTAGACTTTACATACTTAAACATTTCCAACAAACACAAGACTCAGAGAAACACCTTGGTCATTGCACTCAAATATACTCCACCCTTAGTGCAAGGTCTCTGCAGGAACCAGAAGTTTTTACAGCAGGACTAGTGGGCCACTGAGAAAAAGCACAGGACGGCATTCAGCGTATCAGCTAGATAAAGGTTTGTCTTCCATGTCCAGCATACACTGTAGCTTTGTTAAGCAGGATTAGGTCATAAGAACACCAAGTCAGCATTGCTGGACAGATGTTGGTCATCACCAGCTCAGTTTAGATGCTTAGAGCCCTTTTGAGTAGCTATCAATGTGCACCATTTGGTTAATTACAGAAGCAATGGAGTTCTTTCCCCAGCTGGCTGCTCTTTTTGGAAGAACTCCTTGATGTGCGATAGTTTGTTATGGATCCTCTCTCTCAGAGGAGGGATGTGGTGGCTAGGATCCAGGATGTTAGTAATCCTGCGCTCCCTTTCTCGCTTCCAGATACGATAAGGGTGTGGTGGGAAGGGTACCTCACGTCTCTCTCGGCGAAGCTGCACCATTATTCCACCGACTGCCAGCATCCCCCATACTGCCAAGATGATGAAATCTGTAGGGGAATAGGAAGCCATTCATTCAAACAGTATCAGAATAAAGGGATTTCTCCAGTCCAACGATGTTGCTTTTGGGGGGGGAAAAAGGTCAGGTTCAGATTTAGATGCTGATTGCATACTGACATGGCTTGGAGCAGGTTGTCATAGGGGAATGGAAAATACAGGGCTGAGTACCTACTACACACTCAGTATGTTTGTAGAGGGAGAGGGTGCTCTTGTAGTTGAAGTACAGGACTGAGTTAAACTTACAACTCCAGTTTTGCCTTGCTACTTCTTATAGGACTCTGGGCAACTCACTTAAACTCCATTGCTACATCTATAAATAGGAGATCATTTGTCTCAAGCATGTTGTGGTGATTAAGATTTTTTTTTTTTTAAGTGAAGATTAGTATGTGGGGAGAAAGTTTCCCAGACCAGTTCTTAATCATTAAATGGACCCCTTCGCCTTGGCATGATCCAGGCATTTGTTACAGGATTCACACTGGGTAAAAGTTATCCTCTCTTAAAATCGGATTGGAATTTGGGATCTGACAGAAGCCCAGAGCCTTTAGTTGCTTCTGGGGGCCATGTACTTCAGCTCACCCTTGCCAAGTAGCCTGGAGCTGCTCTAAAAAAAGTTGCAAAACCCACCTCCTTACCCATTAAGTTACATTCATAGAAAAGCCTCAAAAAATCCCTCAGTGGACAGGAAGAGAGAGAACAGTCATCTTAATTCATGGGAGGTGCTCACATACCACAACGCAGAGGCCATGGAAGTACCAAATAGCTATGGCGCCAGAAGGAGTAGCTCTTCTCAGTAAAAGCTTCTGAATCATTTTACTTACTTAATAGTTTGTGAAGAGACAAAACCTAATTACTTACCATTTGTTTGGAAGGGCACATTGGTGTAAGCTTGGCTGAAATCATCATTCAGAATCCTCCTGAGTAGGTCCAATGTGATGTAAGCAAGGCTTGTGTACAGGTAACAAGCAATAGCTAAGACAACTGAATAAGAGCCTATTATGCCACAGGCCAATATGTTCAGCTACAAAGACAGAAAGGTCAGATCTTTCAGTAGCCAGCTAAAGAACATCCTCTTTTTATCTTTTCTATACAGACAGCACAGGGAGAGTTCTTTTTTACCCTGTCTTCCCTCCTGTATTCCCCATTTTTATTTGTTTCAAAACACTTGTTGCAGCTTGTTTCAGTGTACGTCTACACTGCGGCAGGGCAATTGCAGCAGGTGTAGACATACCCGAGTTTGTTATTAAGTTTGCTAGATCAGAGCCGTGAAGCAATGGCAGCCTGAGCTGTACAAGCCCGACCAGGACCCTAGAGGTGTACTCTAGTGCAGTGTTTTTCAAAGTTTGGGTGGGTCACAGCATGTAAGGCAGTGGGTTGCCCAGGATCCCTAGTGGCTCTGGTCAGCACCTACCTGTTCCGACAGCACACTGTGCCCCGAAAGTGGTCAGCAGCAGGTCCGGCTTCTAGGCAAGGGGGCCATGGGCTCCGCATGCTGCCCTCGCCCCAAGCACTAGCTCCACACTCCTGGCCAATGGGAGCTGGGAGGGGAGGTGCCCGAGGCGAGAGCCGCGCAGAGCTGGTTGCGCACCTCCGCCTAGGAGCCAGACCTGCTGCTGCCCACTTCTGGGGCGCAGCGCGGTCTGTGGTGCCAGGACTGGCGGGAAGCCTGCCTCTGCATCCCGGCTGTGCCACTGACCGGGAGCCACTAGAGGCAAGTCCGTGCCCTAATCCTGCGTCCTAATCCCCTGCCCCAGCCCTGAACCCCTGCAAACCCAGAACCCCTTCTTGCATCCCAAACCCCTCATCCTCAGC
This sequence comes from Gopherus flavomarginatus, assembly GCF_025201925.1. Classification (NCBI taxonomy): domain Eukaryota; kingdom Metazoa; phylum Chordata; order Testudines; family Testudinidae; genus Gopherus; species Gopherus flavomarginatus. Next base: position 129,310,747 of record NC_066617.1, read on the forward strand.
CCCATCCCAGAGCCTGCACCCCCCAACTCAGAGCCCTAACCCCCTCCTGTACCTCAACCGAAGTGGGTCATGACACCATTTTAATGGGGTCACCAGGACTGGCTTACGCTAGCTGGGCCTGGGGCCAAATCCAAAGCCTGAGCCCAACCGCCCCTGGCTGAAGCTGAGAGCTTGGGCCCTGGGTGGTGCGGCTCAGGTTGCAGGCCCCCTCTTGGGGCTGAAGTGCTTGGGCTTAGATTTTGGGCCCTCACTCACCCCTGGTGATGATTGGGCTTTGACTTTGGCCCCCTACCTGTGGCAGCAGGACTCAAGCTCAGGCTTTGGTCCTCCCTCCAGGGGTCGTGTAGCAATAAGGGATCATAGTGCAATGAAGTTTGAGAACCTTTGCTCTAGGGGCTAGCCCATGCCACCATGACTTCATTGCTATTGTCTGAGCTAGTCGAATCAAAGCTAATTCGGGTATGCCCACATGTGCTGCAGTGACACTGCCGACTGCAGTGCAGACATCCCCTTAAAGATTATAGTCTCTTCAGGACTATTTTGCGTGTGTCTGTACTGTACCCAGCACAACGGAGTCCCAATGCAAACAAAATATGCCACAAATTATGTATTTAACATACAAGTGAGGAACAGGCTCTAAAGGTTTCAGAGTCAGGACTTTTTGGAGAGCCGCACAAGGCTCTTTGATTACATCCCTAGGCAAACCTCTTCCTCTACCAAAAATTTTAGAGGAGTATGTTGTTTTCAGAGATACACATATGCTCAACCGTTGTAGAAAGTGAAGCCAGGTAGTGCAAATACTTACAATTCTTGGACAGCCAACAAAGACTATTGGCACCATCAATGCTATGCAGGAAAAGGTCACCCAAAACACAGCATCATCACGAAAAACCTTGTAGTCTCCTGTGGAGACACACCACATTGTGAATTAGTCACAAGTGAGACTTCGTGGAGTTGATTTTGCAAAGTAAAGGACCACAACACTTGATAATATTTTAAGACTAGAGTCTCCTCCCAATATACAGGGGGTTCAGGGAATAAGTTCCCAGAGTACTGTGAGGGGAAATCGTGTAGTTACATATGGGCAGCAGGACAGATCAGCCACTGAATTTCTTCCTGCCCATATCTGTCCATTGTGTTACACAAAATCAACATCTTCATCATTTGTGGTCCATCACAACAGTCAGTGCCGGTCTGCTGAGTTTACTATAACTACTGTACCATAAATGTACACAGTATAACTAATTGAGAAGTGAAAAAGTTGATGAAAAAATTTGCAAAATGTTAAAATCTGAAATGTCAACAAGAGATTTAGAAAAAATTCTTAAGATTCCAAGCGGCTCTAGTGCACAGTTTTATATACAAATAAGAGACTGTCTTACTGACTAGATGGGTTTACAGTCCAAGGCCCCAATCTCACAAGCTCTGCATGGGCGGATCCCTGTACCAGTCTGGAATGCCACTGGACTTCAACAGAGGTCTGCACACAGACACTGATCCTGCAATAATCTCTAAGTCACGCACTAGTGAACTCTTTCATACAGTTCATTTAACCTAACTGAAAACCTACAGCTTGGAGCTGTCCCTTCTCCCAGTCTGATCTTTGGCTTGAGGGTTTGTTAGCTGGAGAGAGAAAGAGAACTTTGAGTTCAGTATTGCCATGGCACAGCAAGATGAATGCAGTCTCTGGAGTGTAGAGAAGGAAACAGCTTTGCTGACACCACTATCCCAGAAGTGCTTCAGTTCAATAGCCTAGCTGTACAAACAGCCTTTTAAGTAGTGTCTTTTTAAAGATGTACTAGGGGGAACAGCAGCCGCACCTGTTAGCTAAGTCAGAATAGACACTGAGGAGCACATTGGTACAGCTAGGAGTAAAACTCCTCCCTCCAGGACATGACTATGCACAAGGCTTTTTGTTTGTATTTTACTTTCCCAACACTCAACACCAGACAAGGAGCAGCTCTCAGAACATCTTCAAGCACCGTCCCTTCCCCAAGTTACAGGCTTGCAGACTTTGAATCAGTTTGGGGGGTGGAGGGGGGAGGGAGAAGCAAGAATGGATCTACATGCACAGGGAGTAATGTTGCTGTTTCAGAAATCTAATTTAATACCAAGCACTCTGGGGGGGAGCCCCAACATGTTCAAATACAAAGTCATTTGTGGTCTGCCACATCTTAGGGGATTTTTTTTTTTTAAAAGCTCCTATTATAAACAGCATCCTGTCCATGTGCAATGACACTCATCGCTTCAAAAAGTGCTGCAGACACACTACATAATTCTCCCAACATTTCGGAAGTACATAATTAGTTAACACCCATTTTAATCCTCCAGTCACTTTCCACAGATCAGCCAGCATGTGGCATCCTCCCCAGAAGCCAAGTCTCAAGCTACACAGGTAGCAAGACATCAGAATCTACTTCAGAAGCCAGCCCCCACCCCTGTAGTTTGGTGTCACTGCAGCAGTACAGTCTCTGAATGACTATTCAGACAGTAACAGAAAATGCTTCAAGGCATACCTAGTGGAGTAAAGAAGATCACTGATGAGAAGAAGAATCCCAGCACAAGTCCAACAATCAACATACAGAGAAGGACAAAGCCAAATCTCCACCAATAAGCAACCAAGAGAAGCCCTCCAACAAGTCCAGCTACTGCTGTCAGAATCAGACAAACTGTAAAAGAGAATGGGGGGGAGGGGATGTGGTAAGAAAAGCATGTCCAAGATGGTGAATTCCTGTAAAAACCAGTTTTGGTAAGGTCCTAAAAGATCGCAGTTGTTGAGCTGGTATGCAATGCTACTTCAATTATATAAGTTTATTAAGTCTACCCTTATCTGATGAAACCCAAATGATTATGAAGCCATTAAAATTGGCTATAGCCATGTGTACCTGTTGAAATGCCTCCTGTCACTGATCAGAGTACCAGAGAGCCAGTATGAGACAAGTATTTCTGGATTTTCTATTGTCATTGCAATAAGAGTGCCAAGCTTGTGCCTTAACCACAAGACCATCCCTTCTTACTGCAATGACAGTGGAGGAAGAGGCACAATACAACTTCACTACTTTCTAAAATAATGGCCTTCCTCTAGTATTCAAATCCAACCAGTTTAACCTCTGCCATCCTACAGTTCACCCTAAGTCAAAAGTAGTAGATCATAAGCCAGCAGTTAGTCTGGGCTTTTGGATACTATTGGGACAATCTATATTATGGCTCAGAAAAAAGTGATCCAGCTTTTTAATTTTAAGGACGGCACATTCACATGTTAATTCACCATAACAGAATCTTGTTGACCTTGTTTGTGTCTGGACAACTTTTATTTCTATCGAAGAGCCACGATCCAGTCCCCACTGATTTCAATGGGACACTGTCATTGACCCCAATCTTGCTTGCTCGCTCTCACACATAAGTTTGTCCTTACTTACCATCATAGCTAAGAGAGGCTATTCTAGCAAATATTACAAAGAAAATGAATCCTGTGACGATGAAGCCCATGTAGAACAAATCTAAAAAAATAGAGAAAAAAATAGTTTGATATGCTCTCTGACAATTTTCCATTCTAAGCTTACTTTTATGTACAGTTAAAAAGATACCTATTCTCCAGGAAATGAGATTTTCATTATAAAAATGTAGTTTGCATAGAGTAAATAACCAAACAGCACAGGCCCACCCAAATGTCTGGCACTGGTAAATAAAGTTAGCTCACGTCATCAAAACTCAGCCAGTCTACGATAAGACTGCCCTGTCCCCGCCAGCTAGTTTTAGCTTCCTTTCTGTGACATCTATAGCCAGTTTCTAACCAACTGCAGATACAAGTTTTCAGTCCATTATAAAATTGTGGGATCAAGAACAGGGGGTCCCCTCCTGTAACACTTACAGCAAACCTCATTAAACAGGAGATACATGTGGGATCAAGAGTAAGCATTATGCAGATTATGCTTGTTCAATGTACAGCCAGAAAGCCCTATTACATTCAAAACAAAGACAGCCACACCTCAGCCCCCACAATATGCAGTACCTGTTTTCCAGAACCTGTGACCAAAGAAGCAAATAAAGAGACCAAGAACAGCAAAAGTGGTGAAGAATATTTTGGTGGAGAGTCTTCCTACGAGGAAACAAAAAAATAAAGTTGGGTGTGCATATACAGGCACGGGTGTGAGTAAGGTAACGAGCCATGGCTACATATGCTTTCGCTGTGGACACTATGGGTATTGACAGCTCCTACACTCCTTCAAAGTGCAGCATGAGCTGAAGGAGCATCTCCTTTATCAGAACAGGGTTTGGAACTACTGGACAGTTCCAATTCCATCCCACAGAGGTTAGTAGTTCCTTCCCATTCTAATATCACTGCAGAAGTGGGGCTCCGAAGAGTAGAGCCTGAAGCAAAATTCAAGATCTCCAACTACGTTACATGTCATGTAAACATATAAGTAAAATTACAATGGTACGAGTTACCTATTGTAGTTAAATTACAACACTATACCAACCCCCAACCACAGTTTTTAGACAGCGAGTCCCAACCCTCTTTGACATAGAGCCAGAATGCTATGACAGGTAATGGCACTATGCAACAATTTAAAGACCTTTAGGGCCTGTCTACACTTACAGTGCTGCAGCTGCACCACTGTAGTGCTTAGTGAAGATGCTCCCAATGCCGCCAACAGGAGAGCTTCTCCCATCCACGTAGCTCCTCTGCCTCCCCCAGAGACAGTAGCTATCTTGATGGGAAAAGCTTTCCTGTTGACACAGTTCTGTCAGAAGTTTGGTCGGTATAACTGCATCGCTCAGGGATGTGGATTTTCTACACTCAACTGATGTAGATAAATCAACTTCCATTCCATAGTGTAGACCAGGCTTAGTTACTTACAGTCATTTGTTTAATACCTCATCTTCATTAAACAAAAAGACGCTTGAAGAGTTTCCTCAAATATTCCATTGCAAGACACTGCATGCAATATTCTTACTGGTGTTACAACCATTGGAAAATGGACACTACAGTTTATTTGATTCTCTGAACATGTTAAGAAGATTATCCAGATCTTCCACAGACTGCAGAATGTTTTAAATACCATTGCTTGAGTTACAATATATGATTTCAGAAGAGTATTTACCTGCCATGACTCACTTTCAAACATCATGGGTCAGATTTTCCTGTCTCTTGCACAGTCATTAACCCCCGTATATCAGCCAGGCGTAACATGCTATAAGCATCGGAATGACAGCTTGGCGTCCCTCCCTTGCAATAATCCCCCATGCCTCCCACTCACTTTGTACAGGTGTAAGCAACTTTGTGAGCTGCACGGAAGCAGCGAATTAGACACTACGCTTTCCTGCTGTCGACACTCACTTGTACCATTATGGTCAGAAAGGCAGTTATGTAAAAAACGTCACCTTCTGACTCAAGAGATTCATTCACTGCATGCAGAGTCATATTTCAACAGCTTGGTGACAGATACACTTCATACTTTTTTTATTCCCTTTTGCACTACCATCTTAACACAACTATTGGAGAGAGTTTGGTCCTATTCTAATCCATATGCTATATTCATTAGCCAATGAATTTCATTTGCTGCATCCTTTTTACTAGTGGTGCACGAGATTAAGAATACAGCTTGGGTAGGCAGTTGAAGTGTAAATGCTATACCTGCACTTATGTACTTGACAAGTTAGATCTGGGGTCACTGAAAGAAGCTAGAGAAACTCCCTATCATAGAATCACTTCTCATGCTAGTAACACACTAAAATGCCATAAAGTTGGCCATTTCTTGCTCTGTGTTAGATATTCTCCAAAGCTGCTGACAAATGCAGAAGCCCAAGCCCAGGTCTGAGCACGTTAAATAGATCAACTCACACTGAAAGCACAAGTGCCTACTAAAAAAACCAAAAAACATACAAGTCTACTGGACTTACTGAGAGAGAAACAATTATCCGCGAGAGCAGTGAGGCTACAGGCATAGGTATGAACAGGTACATATGCAGCAGAGGTATTCCAAAGTGGATCCCACACAATGACATTATAGATCACTCCTTGTCCAAGGAGTGAGGAGAAGTGTACATTGGTCTTTTCATCAGTTGTTAAGGAAACCAGCTGAAAAAACAAAAAATTTGTCACTGTCGATAAACATTCTTGTCATCTTACAAAGGGCTCTGCCCCTTTCCTCCTTTGCATCATGCCTGGGGCACATGCCATCCAACCAGGATGCCTTGGGAAGCTTATCTAAGAAAGCTCCGAGTTAATCATGTTGGGTACTGACTCTGGAACAGCGTTTAAAGATATAGAGGCAGAGGTAAGTAAATGTGGGATGTAATCCAAGAGTCATCTGTGTGCCAAAGTCTCATTGATTTCAGTGGGAATTCTGCCTATTAAGAGCCAGTTCGCACAAGCCGTCACTCAGTATTGCCAATCCAACCCAAAATTCATGGATCAGACTCTACATCTACTCCCCAAGTCAGCAATATCCCCCCACCCCCTGAGATTTTTAACACCAAATCATGAATTGCATTTTTTTGGCCTGCATTTGACCCCTCTTCTGTACTTTTAGGAGGAAGCGACCTGCTCCCAATTTGGGAGAGAGCTAAAAGGGTCAAAAATTCAGCCTTAAATAAATATGCAAGTGCAGCCATCCTGTTCACAGGGAACTCTACTTTCCCTGTCTTGTTCCCTGCGGTGTGGAGAGCTGCCATTCTATCCCACTCTAATCCTCTCCCTAGCTAGACAGGAGAAGTAGTGTGCTATTCACATTCTCCCTCTGTGCTCCCCAGTCTCCTGCAAGCCCCCTACCTTCATTTGCTCCCACCCCACATTTCCTCCTCAGTGGCCATGTTACTGGGGCCAGCTCGTGGCCTCAGTACCATTGCTAAAAAGGAGACAGTGGCCATACTGGCTAAGGCTAAACTTCAAGATTGAAGGCAGAAATCAGATTTTCAATCAATCATTCTTAAATTTGTATTGAGACTCGCGATAAAAGTTTAAAAAAAAAGTCACAAGGCAAATAGAATCAAACTGAACAGGAAGTTAGAACCCAATTTCCAGGCAGCTCCCTACACCAAAGGTCTATAACAGAGCATCAGTTTAGAAGTTTTCCCATTATCAGAATGGACCAGCTAGCTGATCATACCCCTGAAGGCAAGGCATATATACAGCAATTTCTGAAAGTTAATAGGTTTACAAGATATCCATTTCACAGATGTCACACTCCACAAGTAGAGGTCAATAGTTGTGGCGTCATGACATGGAACAGAACCCAGAGGGAACATAGCATCCAGGTGTTACAACACTGCAACAGTTTCACTCCTTCCCCCACACATTCCTTTGTTGGCAATCCAAAAGGCCAAACTTACTCTAATGCCATTAGCTCGGACACTCTGCACATCAGACATCTTTCGCAGGTGGTTCAGAAGTGCAGTTTCCGAGAGATCATTCTCTGGTAAGAAATACTGATAGATGTCATAGTGCAGTCGCCATCTAGAGTTCTGGCCTGTCCCTGAATCACACGTGGGAGGGTTGGCACCTCTGGAATTAGACAAACAAAAGTTTATACTAGCCACATGCCCAGATCAAGAGTCCCGATCTTAGATTTGTATCGCTAACTGGCAGAAGCGGAACTCCAAATCTGAACACTGATATTTCAACATCCAGATCCAAGTCAGAGCCAAATCCCTGAAGCCCATTCTAAAGAAGTTCAGGCTCAGAGTTTAGATTTCAATCTGTATCCAAGCTGTACATGCAGGTTGTAAAATCTTCTGGGAAAGATATAATGTTTTACTTGGCATTTCTACAGCACATACAACAGACCTTGCCATTACAGCTAATGCTTAACATAAGCCATTGCAAGGAGATACACCACAGATTTTCCAAGTTGTCATTTAAATTGTCACAATAGCCAGACAGACATTAGGAGAGAATTCACATGTTTTCCCCTCGAGTAGGTTAAAATGCAGAAGAAACAGATCTACCTTAGAATCCATCCAACAACATAGAGCTTTAGGGCTTGTCTACGTTGGCACTTTACAGCGCTGCAACTTCCTCGCTGAAGGGTGTGAAAACACACACCCCTCGGTGCTGCAAGTTTCAGTGCTGTAAAGTGCCAGTGTAGACAGTGCACCAGCGCTGGGAGCCGCATTCCCAGTGCTGGCAGCTACTTTTAATGTTGCTAGTGAAGACGTTCCCTTAGAAAAGCCCTTCCTTAGAGTTTCTACTTTTACAAAGGCACAAATTCCATCTGGCCTTATATCCTTCCCCACCCTCTGCCAACAGCCATCTATCATGATGCATTACACTATGCAGAAGATTAGGACTGCAGGTGATAAGCAGCAAGATTAGATAAGACTTCCAGAGGAGGATCCTGGTATCATGGTAATAGAACAGGGGTGGGCAAACTTTTTGGCTTGAGGGCCACATCGGGGAATAGAAATTGCATGGCAGGCCCTGAATGCTCACAGAATTAGGCTGGAATGCAAGAGGCAGTGAGGGCTCTGGTTTGGGGTGCGTGGTCTGGGGTGGGGATGAGGAATTCAGGGTATAGGAGGGTGCTCTGGACCAAGTGGTTCAGAGGGTGGGAGGGGGATCAGGGCTAGGCAGAAGTGAGGGAAGGGGTGCAGATTCCAGCTGGGGGTGCGGGTTCTGGGGTGGGACTGGGGATGAGAGGTTTGGGGTGCAGGAGGGTGCTCCGAGCTGGGATCGAGGGGTTCGGTGGGCAGAAGAGGGATCAGGGCTGTGGCAGGGGGTCGGGACGTGGGGAGAGGCTCGGGGTGCACATTCCGAGCGGCGCTTACCTCAAGCAGCTCCCAGAAGCAGTGGCATGTCCCTTCTCTGGCTCCTATGCGGAGGCACGGCACAGCTCCCATTGGAGCACACAGGAGCCGAGTGGGGCCATGCCACAGCTTCCGGTAGCTGCACAGTGCAGCCCTAGACCCTGCACCCCAGCTGGAGCACCGGAGCGGGGCCAAGCTGCATGGTGCAGCCCCCAAGCCAGCGCCCCAGCCACACTGGGATAGAGCCACATGGTGCGGCCCCTGACCCAGCACCCCGGCTGCAGCGTGGCAAGCACCAGACCCCACTCCCCAGTAGGAGCTCGGAGGCCGGCTTAAAATGGCTCACAGGCCAGATCCGGCCTGCGAGCCATAGTTGCCCAGCCCGGTAATAGAATGAAGAAAAACAAAAAACAGTAGTACAGAATGGTTTCCAGAACAGAACAGACATTTTCCCATGAAGAATCATTAGTCCCAATAACTGTGTACTCTTCACCAGGGTAAAACATCAGAAGTTTTAGCTAGTATAGTTTCTTTCACAAATCTATGGATAGTCTCTTCACCCCATTTCCTCTCTCCCTCACAAAATTAACCTATTTCGAGGATCAGCTACGCATCTCCCCTCATTTGCTGTCTAGTTCTTTGGCTATACACAAAATTCTCTCTTGCTAAGAGAAACAACCTTTCCAGCAGGATAATATTGTTTATTAAGCATTTCCAGCTCTGCACAAATGCAATACAAGGAAAGCTATTTGTTAAGTTACACACACCTGGCATATCCCAAGTTTGCAGGGGCAAACTTGATGCGTGTGTCAATTAAATTATACTCTAAATAAATATTGGGATCAACTTCCAAGTTAAATTCCAGATTGCAGCCTCCAGGGATAGGATCTAAAAACACAAACAAGACAGTTAGATGTAGCAAGTCTTCTTCTCCCTCATGCAGAATTCTCAGCAGTGCAATGGAATGAAGCTACAGTTTGCTTTCGTTGCATTTATTATTAGGGCCTCATTTGGTACGTACCAATAGGCATAGTCCGTTCTCCAAAGATCTTGAAATCTAGGGTCCTGATCCTACAGGTATATACATGCGAGTAAGTCACATGGACTTACCTTAACTGATTACTCTCATTGTAGTTGGTATGGCAACACCCATTTTTTCATGTTCTCTGTGTGTATATATCTTCCTACTGTATTTTCCACTCCATGCATCCGATGAAATGCGTTTTAGCCCACAAAAGCTTATGCTCAAATAAATTTGTTAGTCTCTAAGGTGCCACAAGTACTCCTGTTCTTTTTGGACTTCAGTGAAACTCTGACTAGTCTTAAACATGGGAATAAATGTTTGCAGGACTGAGGCTCTAGACTAGCAAAGCCTGTACACCCAGCTCCAAGATAACGATTGCTTTAAATGTTAGATCTCAACATTATCAATCAATTGATTAATGCTGAACCCAGATTTGGCATCCACTCCCCAGTAAGTGTCAGGACTTCTGGTGTGTATACTGCAAGCTACATATAGTACTGTGCAACCAATATGGCCTTCCAGAGAAAAGATCTGGAGTTTAACTCTTATACCAGAACAGAATGAGAGGGAAAGAAAATTTACCTCTCTCAGAATAAGCGAAAGAAACAGCTGTGCTCAACACTTGGCTGGCATCCGGAGACTGCAGGTACCATGTACACACACCCTGCTGAGGCCGAAGGATGGAAACTAACCCTGTGTCTACTCCAGTTCCTGAGCTATTTGCAGAGGGATTCTGAAAACAAACAGATAAAACCCAAGCACACCTTCAGCACAGCACTAGGTTTTTGCAGAGTGACAGACACACAGAGAGCTCCTTCCTGAAGGCACACATTACCTGGGGCATGCATCCCATTGCCAGCTATTAGATCATTGAATACTCCAGACAAGTCAGCCAGCCACAGGCTTTTTTATTTTATGCCTTTAAGAGACAATACTGTTTAGTTTGGGCTCAAAATATGACACTGGAGTGATTAGTCTGAGGCAATGTTCTCAGACTTCTAAATCCCTGTGTTGCATTTGTGATGGTTTTACATTAAATAATAATTTTAAAAAGCAACAGAATGATCACAGTATTTGTTTTATTTAGGACCTACACAAAAAGCAATGCTTTATGCAGTTACCTCTGCAGCAATAGTTCAGTACTACTGAATATTCCAGAAAACCAAGTGGGTTAAAGCGTTGGGAGAAGAAACTTGCAGAGCCACCACCTCCATCAAGCACAAGTTCCCCAGTTTTGTTCCAAATACCCTGTTAGTGAGTCCTTGCTGAAATGCCCATAAAAGTTTTGCTCAGGAGAATGGGGTTAGTCACAGGAAAGCTAGATTATACTGACGTGTGTGTGCAAGCGTGTGTGTGCGAGTGAGAGATCAAAACAGAGAATGATTTTGAGCTTTCAAGAGCATTTCTCCCCCTCATCCCACACACTGAAGTTAACAAAGATAAATCCAGAAGCGACAATTAGGCGAACAAAACAAAAAAGCCGTACACAAGATTTTAAGAAGGGCTCTATAACATCTACACCTATAAATATGAATGGCAACAGCCAAAGGTTTGTAGCCTAGTGGAGAGCACTGAGTGAGGAACTGGTATACTGATGTCAGTCCCAGGTCAAATATGAGATGTTACAGCATGTTTCAAAGGTCATGTGACAGAATCACAATTGCCTCAGAGCAGTTTGCAGCCAACTGCTCATTCATTCAGAATCCCAATATACAAAATGGCTCTATGTTTTTTGCGAGACATAAGCTACAAGGAAGTTGAGTAGACATGAGAAAGATTCTTAGTTCTAAAGTCTGGGAGCTAGACTAAAACATTAAAAACATATGTATGGTTCATGCAGTTTCATTCCGCCTTGCCCCTCCAACATAAAATTTATCCTTACTGCACTACAGAGTGATTTTCTTATCTTCCTCTTCTAATGGTGAGTACCATTACTTAATGTGAACACAACAGAAGAATTTGGATTCCAACTTCATACATACCTTATCAAAAGAGATGGTTACATTTTTTTGGTGGGAATGTACTTGAAAAATAACAACAGTCACGTTGCTTGCAATATTCCTTATTACAGCTTCCACTGGGATGGTCTTGTTAAGTAGCACATTTCTGAACTTGCCCAAAGAGAGTTCAAGAAGACCTGTATTACATAAATATCCAACAATCAAAAAAGTTATGTTGGTATCTTTGAAAAGGAGGGAAGGAAGGAGATAGATGTAATGAGTTTAAAGATTTATGGGGTACAAAATTAATTATCTGGAGACAAAGCAGAATTTGGTACAAAAAATAAACAAAATTAAATTTTAAAAAAATTAACTAAATTCCCATCAGAACACCACAGACCATAAAAAGATCTGCTTCTCCAGAAGAAAGCCATAATGAGAGTTTAAGCCTGGGATCCACGACGAGTGTCCATCAAAGGGGCTGTCGTCACTCAAGTCTTATGTTGTGCAGAACTGAGTTAGCCAACAATGCTGGCCATGCCTGAACTGACTGCAAACAAGGCAAACGGCATTTGGTATGGAATAAATATGAAGAGTTGAATTAGCTGACATAATGCTGAATGCCACTTTCCCTTGTCTACTGGCATAACTGACTGGTCAGCGCACTATCCTCACAATATAGTCTTGAGACATATCAGGTGGAATCCAGAGCCTGTTGAACTCAATGGCAAAACTTCCAGAATTCACCCAAGATTTCCTAGTGAAGACATGCCCAGCCACTTTAGAGAAGTTTAACATTTTTCCTAGGTGCACGTTGATCTTTCAATTCTGCATTGATGGCACAGTAAGTCTCTAAGTGAGGAGATCTGATAAAAGTTAATTCATTCAAAGATAAGTTTGGGGCCTGAAGCCAGGACAGTTTCCCTTAAATAATGCAGTTTTGCTGGAGTGTGATCCTTAAATTGAGAGGTACACCCTCTGCATTAAAGAACCACACTGTGTGACCCAGCATACCAGATAATAAGAATTAACATTTAACTAGTTATTCAGGTTCTGCAAGAAAGCCTAATTAGTGCCAGTAGCTGAGGGGAGGGGAAAAAAAAAATCTACATAAAAGACCTCAGAATCTATTTGTTACATAGTTAAAGAAGCTAATTTTTTTTAATCAGTGGGTCTTCTGTTTTTGTTTTAATAGCTTCTTTATTGGTTAGGTTAGGTCTCTATCAGCCCTAGTCTACACTACAAGTTTATGCTAGTATAACGACATTGCTCAGGGGTGTGGATTTTCTATACCTCGAGTGACGAAGTTACACTGACCTAACCCCTCGGTGTAGACAGCGCTAGGTCGATAAGAGGGTTTCTCCCGCTGATACAGCTACCGCCTCTTGAGGCATAGGGAGCATCTTCACTAAGCACTACAGCTGCAGTGCTGTAAGTGTAGACAAGCCTTCAGTTTTAAACCAAGAGGCACAATTCTTGCTAAATTCTCTCTGCTCCCAACCAGTAGTCTAGCTAGCAGAGAACTAACCGGGCATAAAAACATACGTGAGCTACTTCCTCAGCAGAACAACTCTTATCATGGAGTAAATGCTGACACAGATGTTACCTATTATTCCATGCCTCTGTTAGATGGACTGGATTTGCTTTGAGGACAGCGCTGCTGATTCCCTTCCCCAATCCCCTCACAGAATATGCAGCAGTCAGGTGTCCTTTTAAACTCTCAAGAGGATACTGTAAAGTTACCCTAAGCGAGGCTATAAGACTTGGGAGGACTACAGTAGCAGCAACCACAGCCAGACTGGATTATATGCACAGGAATTCAGAACTATCAAAAGAAAACTTTATCCTTGCACATTTTTAGAAGGTCTCTTTCTATAAGTCTGTAATATATAACTAAACTATTGTTGTACGTAAAGTAAATAAGGTTTTTAAAATGTTTAAGAAGCTTCATTTAAAAATTAAAATAAAATGCAGAGCCCCCCGGACTGGTGGCCAGGACTCGGTCAGTGTGAGTGCCGCTGAAAAACATCAGCTCACGTGCTGCTTTTGGCACACATGCCACAGGTTGCCTACCCCTGCTCTATAGTATGCTTTCAGATGGTCCCGTTGATTGCAACAATAGCCCCATTTATGGTTTTAGTTTTTGGTTCATACAACACAGGCCTTGCACCAAGCCTGCAAGGAATATATATTCTTCCCCATCTCAACCTTCACTAAGACCTTGTCTACACTAAAGTGTTTTGTTCACAAAAGTCAGTTTTTGTTGACAAAACAGTAGATTTGTACACACTACAATGCTCCTCCTACTGATTTAACTCTCCTGCTATGCCAACAAAATAAAGCCACCTTGAGGAGACGTGTAGGGCTTTCTGCAGCAAAAGTTAGATTGATGCAGTGTCAGTGTAGACACTGCACTTGGTGATGTCACCTCCCAAAGGCCATTTATGGCATCTCACAATGTCCATCCTGACCACTCTGGTCAGCAGATCAAGGTACATAGGCATCTGCCCTTCCCCCTTTAAAGGGACAGGAATTTTTGAAATTCCACTTCCTGTTTGCTCAGCATGGAGAGCTCACATCGCCTTTTTCCAGCTGACCGTAGCAGCTCCACACACTAAATGATCTGTCACATAGAGTACACTAGAGTAGTGGGATCTGCTGGCTCTGTACAGAGGGGAGGTTGGACAGTCCCAGCTCCGCTCCAGTCACAACTTCTATATCTATGGGCAGATTTCCTTGGCATGTTGGATAAGGGCTATGAATGGGACATGCATCAGTGCTGTGCGAAGATAAAGAAGCTGAAGGAAGCATACCAGAAGGCAAGAGAGTCAAACTGTCATTGGTGCTGCACTGAAGACCTGCTGCTTCTACAAGGAGCTGGATGCCATCCTCGGCAATGACCCCATCTCCACCACCAAGGGCCCTATGGATACTTCAGGGGCGTTGGAGATAGCGGCCAGCAGACTCAACCCCAAGGACAAAGAGGTGGACGAAGAAATGGAGTTGGAGGATGAGATGGGACAAGCAATAGGGTCATCTGGTAGCATGTCATGCCAGGAACGCTTCTTAACCCCCGAGAATTCGAGCCAGTCCCAGCACTCTAGCTGTGGCACACTTGATGCAGGAGACGGGAGTTCTGGTAAGTGCCTGCTCTGAGTTGATACTGCTCAGTTACATGAGGCAGAGCTATCTTTTATTTTGTTATATGCTAGAAGTAAGTTAAGGGATAGAAATGTACAAAACTAGCTGTGTTTGTGTCTGCTTCACATTCCCTTGTGCAGCTACGCAGTGGAGACCCTGCGGAACACACTGAGATTTCATGGGAATCCTTCAGAGAGATCTCTAGGGAATTTTCCTGGAGGTACCTGCCAATCCTCTGCTTAAGGTTTCTTGGCAGAGCTGCTTTGTTCCTTCCCCAATTGTAGATAACTTTTCCACGCTAATCAGTAATCACATAGGGACCAGGTCTGAAGCCACACATATGCGGGAGATGCAACCTTGCTTACCTTCAGGAGTGAGATATCGGCTTCAATTACCCCCGCCTGTGCAAAATGGTGGCAGAATTTACAATATTTTCCATAGTCGCTTGCAGTGATCTCTTTAAAAAGTCACCTAGACCTTTTGCCCCATCTTGAAACTCCCCACCCCACCCAGGCCAAACTCACCACATTTAGGGTGTTCGCTGAGCTGTGTGCTTGCCAAGGGACAGTGAGAAAGGTGTATTTTACTATTATGATTCAATACTGTAAGTGCTCTAACAATCATGCCTCTGTTTATTGTTTCTTGCTCTTCTGCAGAAGTGGCCTTCAGGGCAACCCCCTACACACCAGCAGAGTGCCTCTGCCAGATAAGGAAGTGACCCAGGAGAAGCAAGGAGGACAAGTTTTGGGAGGTGCTCCAATCCTCTAATGCCACAGATCAAGAACACAGGTTGGGGAGACAATTAATGAATGACTTTAAATAGATAGCCAGGACAGGAAGCTGGGCCAGGAGGGAATTTTAGTGGGCCAGGAACAGATGATAAAAGTGATGGAGGACCAAACCGAGATGCTGAAGTCCCTAACTGAGCTGCAGACAGAACACCTGTGTGCTCACCCACCTTACCCCACGGCCCATACAGAACCGCTTGCCATGCCCTCCCCAAACTCCTCCCATACATTCCTTGCATCTTCCTGGTCCATCACAGTACCCCGTTCACTCTACCACTTCCAAACTGAAAACTGGATTTACACACACACAGCTACGAGAGCCTCCATCACAAGAGTGTTCCTCTCAGTGGTAGGTCCCTTTCAACAAAGCATTTTCTGTGCATTGTTTATTGCTGTTTAATAAAAAAAAATTCAAAGAATTTTTTTTGTCTTCTACACACAGTGGTTGTTGCTGGAATTAATACACTGGCACATTTGCAGACTACAAGTCACAGCTAGGAAGCAACCCCCCCCGGTGGACTTCCCGACTCCAAACTGATTCACAACTAAACAGTAGCAGTCTGGAGTTGTCAGCTTTCACATAGCAATCGCCATGCACTTCTCCACCAAGAGGGCAGCTCTCATTTTAGTGTCCTTGTGCCACAGTGCTAGGGCGTGCTCTGCACACCTTTCCAGGAGGGTGTCTTTGCAGATTCAAGAGTTCTGCAGCCACTGCTCATCATCCCAGGTGTGAATAAAGATGCAATCCCCCCATTGTGTGCAGCTGCTCTGTGAATGCCAACAGTAGTCTGGTATTGTTTCTTTCCATGGCACACAGCAGGGCAGGCATGACAGATTCCTGTTCAGATTTGAAGCTCATGAGATACTGCATGATCATGCAGTATTTCCTTTATAATACTGACCACAACAGTAGAGAGCAATGCAGGATCCATGCTTTCAAGTGGAGATGACAGGCACACAGTAACCAGGGACTGTTGAAAAATGGCAAGAAATGTAGTTGGAAGCCCATGGAACGATGGGACAGAAAAAACTGCATCAGGGGATATTGAACCTGCACCTATGATGCACTGTGATCCACTTCGCCTTCCCACATCTCCCAGCTGCAGAAGGTGCAGAGTAGCACAGACTGTTACCCACAGTGCACTGCTCTCACTGTTGATGCTAGAGCAGAAACTGAACAGGCTCTGCTGACAAAAGGAATGTTGTGTGAACATGCACAAGCAACGTAACTAGAGCAGTTTATGATCGTCAGCGTAACTTGTGTCAACTTATCTCTGTAGTGGAGACATAGCCTAAAGCAGGGGTTCTCAAACTGGGGGCTGGGACCCCTCAGGGAGTCGTGAGATTATTATGTGGGGGTGTCATAGCATTCTCTCTCAGATCTGAACTTTAGAGTTCAGAAAATGAGATACTAGCATGAATTTCCCTAAGCTTAATTACCAGCTTAGATCTGATAGGCTGCCACCACCCAAAAATATAGTGTTTTGGGGCACTCTGACCTCCCCAACCTTCCCTGGGGACCCCAAGAACCCAGACCCCTTGGGTTCTTAAAACAAGGAGAAATAAACCATTCCCCCACCTTTCCCCTCTCAGAACTTCCCTCCCTGGGCTATCCTGAGATATTGATCTAACCTCTTAAATCACCATACAGAGAATCATCTCCCTTCCCTTCCACAAAGAGGCAAACAGATTCAAGGAAAACAGAGAGAGATTTTCTCTCTTCCCCCCCTCCCGTCTCCCCACCCATCCTGGTGAGTTATCCCAATCCCCTGGGATAAAACAAGGGAAACAGAGAAAAAAAACAATCAATCAGGTTCTCTAAAAAGAAATCTTTTAATAAAAGAAAGGAAAAAGTAAAGAATTATCTCTGTAACTTCAAGATGTCAATATACAGGGTCCTATAGCTTACAGATACCAGAAAGAGACTTTCCCCCCAGTACCAATACAAATCAAAATATTCCCAGCAACTACACATATAAAAGTTAATCAGCCAGATCCACAATTGCAAATAGAGTAAAACAATAAAAAAACCCACAACCTAAACCGCCTGTTTTTTACTCACTACTTGAAAAGAGACTTAGAGAGCCTGTAGTAATGTCTGGTCTCTCTCAGACCCTCTGAGAGAAGAACAAAGAACTCACACCCAAACTTCCCTCCACCCGAATTTAAAAGTATCTTGTCTTCTGGTCAGGTGTCCAGTTTCCTGCTTGTAACCCTTTACAGGTATAAGAGACATTAACCCTTAACACTCTGTTTATGACAGGGGGTCATGAGCTGTCAGCCTCCACCTCAAACCCCACTTTGCCTCCAGCACTTATAATGGTGTTAAATATATAAAAAAGTATTTTTAATTTATAAGGGGGAAGGGGGGTCACACTCAGAGGCTTGCTATGTGAAAGGGGTCACCAATACAAAAGTTTGAGAATCACTGGCCTAAGGAATTGCAACTTTAAAGTAACTACCATTTACCATAGTTAATAGGTAGCAACAAAACCCACAGTGCTTAAAGTAACTGCTCAATATGCTGACTGCTCAAAACTGCTTACTACTTCATAATGTCTACTCAGCCTTTTTTCACACCAGCAGAACATTAATCAGTGGGACCATGTGAGGATTCTTTCCTGGAAGGGATTAGACTGGTTTAACTACTCTCTGGTGTGGATTTTTCACAGTCCTTGAGAAGTAGCTATGCTGATGTAACTTTTCAGTATAGACCAGCCCTTATTCTGGAAACAAGAGTGCTTTTATCAGTTTAGCTTAATCCACAATAAGAGTGTACACACTTGGGAGTTATTTCAGAATAACCTATGTGTAGACAAGCCCTTATATACAGTTAGTGTTTGTTAAATGATTTTGCCAGTCTTATTCTGTGGCCTCGAGCTGGCTCATCCAGAAAAAATAAGGTCAACACACAAACAGCAGTTCTTTTAGAGTCAGTTTCAAACATATTTGGTGGAGAGGTCTGAAGTCCAGTTCTAATTATTGTTCATGGGCCATAATTACAGATTTACTACTCCATATTTCCTTCAGTCCATAGGGATAATTCCCATTTATGTCAACAAGAAGTTTATACAAAAAGCAAGGGCAGAGTTATAACTCAAAACTTAGCTTTTGTTTTGTAGTACCTTGATGCTGCATTCAGCATCATTCGCTGGGAAATAAGCTAACTTTTAGGATCCCTGTTATTATTTCTTTTTTTGTCATCAGTTTCTTTTCTTTGAATGTCTCCCTTCCATAGTTTCTTCCATGCAACAACTTCCAGTCCCTTCCACCTTATCAGCAATGAAACAGTCACAGTTTTCAACCATTATTTCAGGTGGTCTGCAGATTCAAGAAGACAACACAGCCACAGCTGCCCTCTGTTCACATTCTGATAGTTACCTTCCTGAGTGCTAAAAGATTTCATATTAAAAAGTTTCTACAGATTCTGCAGAACTAATATGCCATGCAAGCCACACAAACGCCACTTGATAGACTTAACATGCCTTCTTTTGAGTCATCTGTCACATATTAGGTTTCCCCTCAGTGCAGTCTCTGAGCATATCATTTCAGACATTTAGATTTAAGAAAGATCATTTATAAACAATTTCACAATTAAAGCAGTAGCCTGATTAATGAAAGCGAACTTATTTCTTACTCCAAAAGGAAAAGAAAATGGATTCTTGGTGTTTGGCTTTTAACACCACCACCACCATCACGAAAAGCTGCCTTCTAGAATCGAGCGGTTTCAACAGCTACAATCAAAGAGGAATTTTTCACAGGCACTAAATTCACACACAAGAGAATTTTCCATAACCTTTTTAACTCTTGTTAAGCCACAGTACAGACATCGTATGGCTAGTGAAAGGCTTTTCCCACTGCCTCAGCCCCAAACTACAGAAACAAGCAGTGCTTAATTTATGCCAGAGCTTGCCAGTGCTGAGCCCCGGCACCTCTAGGTTTGGCAGTTCATAGCCCTGGCATCTCTGGGTTGGCGCATTAGTTATGAATATAAAAAAATGGCTTGAGTCCCAGCACCTTTTTCATTACAAATTAAGCATTGGGAATAAGGGTTCAATTCATCTTGGCTCTCATTAAGTAAGCTGAGAGGGCAATTCAGTCTCCATGCCTATGCAAAAAGCCCCAAAAGGGTGCAAACTGAGGTGTTTGTTCTGCAGTGTCCAAGATCTGTCTGTCCATCGAAAACTGATCAACTTGTTTATACAGAGGCCTGTAAACAGCCAAAGCCACCAATAAATGAAATGTATCATTTATTAAGAGTTTAGGAGAGCCAAGATAGAGGTACTAGAGAGGACATCTCCCTCCCTCCCCCCATTCAGTTATATCAAGTTGGAAGATTCCTTACTATGAGGTTTACTATTAAAAGTTTCCTCTTAAAAGTCTCTAGTTATTTTGTCATCCCAAGCACACGTGTTCTGCTTGTACAGCATTACTGGTTGCATCAACAAGTGATGAATGGAAAAGAAACAGTCTACTTAGGAGTCCCTCACCATTAAATGTCAGGGTGTATAAAGGCATATAAATACATGTTTAAGCCATGGGCAGTTTAATACACAATTTTTACAAGTTCGGGAAGCTTAGTACTGGTGAAAAATGTCATATTGACAGCCAGGGGAACAAAGTCCTCCACCCATAGATCACTACATAGCCTGCACCACCACTTGGCTGTGTTGCTGCAGCCATCCCTGTATTGAATATAGGTATCACAGTAGCACTAAGGGGGCTCAGCTGAGATTGAGGCCCCTCTGCGCTGGAGAGCTTTCTGTTTAAGTAGGCAAAAGTGGGAGGGAAACAGAGATGTGAAGTTATCTGCCCAAATTCACACAGCAGGTCAGTGGCAGAGCCAGACATAGAATCCAGGTCCTCCAAGACCATACCTTAGTCACTGGACAAAAAAAAGTGAGACTAGGAAACCCAAACCTGAATGATCACCTCTAGGGGATATTAGCTTAGTTCAGTCTACAGGTCTAGTCCATTCTTAGCCTCCCTTCTAGAAGGTTAACAAACAGTCAGATAGTGATGACTGGATTGCTACCAAACCAGGCAGGATTTGAACTGGTGACCTAGAGATAACAAGGAATTTTGTTTGCTGGACCTGGAATTAAAAGCAAAATATAATCAGAGGCAGCTGCACTTGGCAAATATTACTTACTGTTTGCTTACCAGATACTCATTAACATTAAGATCAGAGCACAATGATTTTAATGTAGAACAGAAAAACTGTAGAACTAAGTAAGTAGGTGCATCTCAAAACCCACTGCTTCATCACTTTGTACTGTATCCCATCTTCTCTCTGGAGGATGCTATTTTTGGCCCTCCTCCTGGACTGATGAGGCAGGGATTCACCTGCGTCAAGCTCAGTGCAGCATCATGGCCTTTGAAAGTCACCTTTTTGGGGGCCAGGGAACTTGCATTTCTGTAGAGTGCTTAATAACCCTGGGACATAAATGTCCCATTACCACTCTAGTCCAGCAGTCAGTCTGGTCAGGCTTGCTTTAGGGTCCATACAAGTTTTTTTGAATTTTGTATCTCAAGACTATACATTTTAAAAGTCTGCCTGATGATTATCACTGTTGAGCATTTGGAATTATCAACATTTCATCCCTCCCTTGCCACCCCACCCATCGACAAGTGTTCACACATTATTTGGGGCATACAAAAAATAAGGCACAAGAGTTGTTAATACATGCATTTCACGTATTAATATTTGCAGTATCATTAACATGTATATGACTAATACACATATATGAGGCAGGAGGGGGGAGGATACAGTATGAACCTCAATTTTCAATTCATATGTTGAACACTTTTTAATGTGAAAAAACAAACATTCAAAATATTTGTTAAAGTTATAGTAATATTTTAACCAAATACTCCAAAGCTCTTTTCCCACACTCGTGCCTGAAGATGTGCTCATTTTCTATAAAATGCTTCAGTTGGTGGTGGTAGGGAGTTGACCTTTGGTGTTGATGTGGTACCTTTACCAATTTTCACTGCACGTTATTTCTCCCATGCTTCTGACATGGTGGCACAGTTTGCCGGTTCAAAGCCATCAGGCACTGCTGCACGGATGTCAACCAGCTCACAAAATCTTCAACACAGTGCAAAGGCCAAAATAGGATGCTACTGCATTACTGCCCAAGGGTGCAAGGGCAGCTAACAGTCCAGGCACGATGTTCTCGCGTTGCTCTGCAGTAGCATGAATGTCTATTACAGCTCTCTTGAACTAGAGATTCCATAATCACTTAAGAAATTAGGCCTGTTCAAGATGATGATGCAAGAGTAAAACAATCATCAGTGTTATCTGATAATTCCCACAGGATTCTCTTTCGCAACCATCACTATTTGTTGTACAAGGAGGTTGTCTGACTCCTCAGGTGGCCATATCTTCCCTGTTGATCACCACACCTTCCTCTTTACTTCAGCTGGGGTATGGTCTCTACCTGCAATCACTAGCTTGCGCTCTAATAGGTTCTCTTGGTCAAAATTCTTGTCTTGCATGAGTTCTGTACAGAAGTTTCTTGTTTCCAGTTACCGTCAAAAACTTTCTGTGGCAGTAGCTCTGTACTTGCACTCAGCTGATGCACACTGCTTGCTTCTGTAGCTCTGCTAGATCTTGTGACACCCTTTTGATGACGTCTTTGCACTTTTCAAAGACAAGGTGTACATCACCTACAGCTAGCTTGTGTTCAGTGCAAACTCAGAAATTGGACACAAAGTCCTTGAATATCACTTGCTGGCCAGCATACCACTGAAAGAAGTGGAACGGTCAGTGACTTTACAGGTGACGTCTTGTTAAGTAGGTCTAGTTGACACCTCTATCTGCAGCTGGTTCTTTAGCTTAAACTTAGTCTTGGAAAGTCTCATGTCATCAGAGTCAGAGAACATAGTTCCTGTACCAGTGTCAAACTCGTGGGACAAAATATACTTCGTGTCAACCTCTCGTGAACTTGCTTGTACACAAGTGTCAAATGCCTTTGTTGGACAAACCTATACATGCTTTGTCCCTGCCAGTGGCTCTGCTATCCTTGGTATTGTGTTACAGAACCCTGTGGGCCAGCTTCGTTCAAATTCTTGCATTTGGTGAATTCTAATTGTAGGTGTCATCTACACTGATGGATAGCGGTGCCACTCTACCACTGACAATGTTTATTATTTCTTCTGGGTGCTTAGTGGGGTTTAAGGGATCAATACATAGCTCTGGCTTCTTATTAATGCTTTCTTGGTCCCTTGCAACTGCAGCAATCCTTGACTTGATTTCTTCTTTGTGGATCTCTTGTATTTCTGCCTCATGAAGGTGGTTTTGAAGTACATGTCATTGCATATACCATTCCATATTCCTGGAACATGGTCAGCTGTTCTCATGCACCATGTGTTTGTTTATAATCTGTTCATGTTTATAACTGTCCAATATTTCAGAATTACTTCTCAGGAGTGAGTATGTGAGAATTTAAGTGAGCGTGTTCAGAGAACAATAAATTGGCTTGTGTCTCTGGGACAGGAGGAAGCATACTAGTAAGGTATATTCCTAATACAGACACTAATACGGAAGTAACATATGTACCCTTTTAACTAATTTATGTTCCATAACAAAATATTAGTATGAAGTTTATTAAAAAATTGAAATTCAGTGAAAGGGGGTTTCACTGTCACCTCGCTTGTGAATCTGGAGCAGGGTGGAATTAAGTGCTAAGCAGTGACAGGGGGTCATCAGGCAGGTTTTTTGTTTTTTTTTTTTTGTTTTTTTTTAGAATTTAGGGTTTTTCAATTCGGAATCTACAAGAACAAACAAACAAACAAAAAACAAAACAAACACTGTATGGACACTAAAGCAAAAGTATTCACAAAAACTTGTATTTCGCTACCAGACTACTCCCCCAAGCCATTCAATTTTCGCTCATCACATTATTACCCAATTTTCCCCACTAGGGAAAAATCACCTTGAGTTGTTTCCATGTTTATCTCAATGATTCCATACAAACTTTCTCAATCAAGGAACCACATTGGCAGCAGAACCAAATTAACTCAGCAAAAAAAAAAAAAAAGGCTAGGGGAAACCCAACCACTCCTCTATAGTCCCTCCTTTTACTCTTAAATGTCACAAGGCACTCTGAGTCTTTAAGATTATCGAGAGGGCCCTTTTATATGGTGGTATTTTATGTGCAGGAACTATCAGCATAAGGAAGGGTCACTGACAAGCCTCCCAGTACACTGCAAATATAGCAGGCCCTGGAAAGGGAGTCAAGTCAGTTAAGTTCCACCTGTGCTAGGTGTCTTAACTGTCTCCCTGAAATGAAAGGACAGCATAGACTACACAAAGCTTTCACTTTGTTACAAAGGCATTGTTACCCTATCTGCACTATAAACACAACTGTTGTAGTGCTGTGCCATTTGTGACAAGCAAGTACAACTGTTTTCTTCCATTTGAGAAAAAGAAAAAGAATCCCGGTGGAATACGATAGCCTAAGTCTCCTGTACCAACCTGGTGTCGTTCACCCAGAAGTACTGCTGGGCAGAATTAGAATTTCAGCAGAGATTACAAGGGGAGTATTAGAAACTAGATTGTCAAACACATCCTGTAATGCATTTGCAAGGACACAGATCGAATCAACCTAACTTCTTTCAGACACCAATATACATTTGAAAGGGTTAATTAGAGAGCTAGCAAAGAAAACCCAGCCACTTCCTCTAAACTCAAAAGATATATTGTTAATACAAAGCACATGAACAACCACTGGATATTCCTAGCCAAGTGGATTATTAATTTATATTTCAAGTTTACTTTAAGAAGTGTTTGGTCATAGATGTGTTAAATGTTTTTTTACCTAAAGCTGGTTGAGAGTGTTTCCTACATTTTTTGACCAGCTTTATAAAAATGTAGGTCTGCCTTGCAACCGTAGCCAGGCATCCTCCAAGGGGAAGTGGGTTAGCTCAGTATTTTGCTGTTTCCCCACTTCAATGTACTGCAGAAACCAAAGCCACATAACCATAACAAGTGTGAAAAATGACTTCTCTCTCTCTCCCATCTCTTCTAGGTCAGAAAGGAAGCCATTACCAGCATTTTACAAACACAGGAATCCAATGCACTTCAGCCCAGGTTTTCCTAAGTACTCACTAATTTTAGGTGTCCAATTTGAAATATTCAGGGCCTGATTTTCAGAAGCACACCCCCAACTAAGTGCAGCTCAGCATCTCCAAGGGGAGGGAGAAAAGGAGACTCAATGTGTCTCAAGTTGAGTACCAAATTAGCACACACATAATTTTTTTAAATGTTGGCCTAAAATCTTATTACATATGACAAGAGCTGGAAGTACCTTGTTGCCAAATATTTTCTATGCTTTACTAAATGATATTAAATTTAAAGCAAAGTTGTAAGAATCAAATCAAAGATCTCCCAAACCATCAGACTGATGTGGCGAAGGCAAGTCAATTTCATAGCCAACAGTACACAAGGGAGAGAGATCTGGCCAGTGTCACATCTGACTACCTTTGACTATCCCTAACCCCATGAACCAGTTATCCATTTTGCAGCTGGGTGAACTGGAGGTGGCCTTTCAGTGCAAGATGGAACATGACTCGAACTCGTGAGCTTCAGGACTGTAGTCGAGTGCCTTCGCCATTGTAAGAGACAAGCTAAAAAGGAAATTCAGAGTTAAGGTCAAGTCGCCATGCATGGATTGGTCTCTACACTACAGACTTATGTCAATATAACAACATTGCACTGCTGAACTAATTTGGGTTCAAGAACCAGGCTTTTAGAACAGTTTGCTTCATTACTATTTCTTGGATCATTAACCAAGAGATGACCAACACTTTGCAAGCTTTAAAAAACAAAAAACAGGTCTACTAGACAAATCAGTTTCTCTAAACCTCTACTGCCTATTGACTTGACAGGGTGACACACTGATCCAGAAGAGTCCATATGCTTGAATTAACCATGATACCTGTAGAACTAAAATTCATGTATTTGCTTAACACTTTTGTACAACTTAGGGCTTTTGAAAGAGAAATGTCAAGTTAAAACACAAGCCACACTGTTTACTAGTTGTCAGCAAAATGAGATTAAAATCAATTTCTGCAATTCTTAGAACAGACAGATATCATCAGAAGTTTGGAACCAACCAAAAAACCATTTCTGAATTAAGGAAGTTTCAAGTCCAGTGTATCCAGACTCTCATTCAGTTTACGAACCAGAGACAAGAAGGATAATTAGGGCAATGCCAATACAGCCTCAAACTATAGTGCATCTATAATCTCTTCATACTGAAAATTTTGTTACAACTAGAACTTCAAAAGATTTCAGAGATATCTTTGTATAAAACAGATTGCCTCCATCAGGTGGACCTTTATTTTCCACGTCCATTATTCAAACACACACACTGTCCAACCTTCATTGTCCATCACAATCCAACAGTTTGAAGGAAACTGCCCATATTTCAAGGAGGGCATACAAGTAGTTGTTCAATTTCTTGTTTTAACCAATTTTTAGACTGCTCTGTTTTACCATTCAATGAAATCAAGCCCTCCAGGAGAAGGACAGTACTGTTGCTTACAGGCTAGCCATAGTGCTATTACTATTCTTTCTTTGATAATGAAATGCTTGTTCACAGCAGGAAAAAAGCCTCACTGTTGCCAAAACATATGACTGAGTCCTGACCCAGGAAACACATGACATGCTCCTTTAAAGCATTTGTAGTGCTCATGATCACTTTGCTGCTTATGCAAAGCACCTGATTTTGGTAACCAACCCAACTCATGCCAATTCCCCACTGTGCAGAATGCATCCTGGTGTGCAAAGTACTTTGACAGCTATTCAAATGTTATTTGCAAATAAATAAAGATCCCAAGAAAGAACACGCCTACCCCAGGACGAGAAATTATCAGGAATCCTGACAAACTATTCTAGGCCACCCCTTATTTTCAGCTCATTGAAGCCTCTAGCAGCTGTGATCCAGGATCATCTTTGCAGCTTGAAAGAGATTATCCCTGGCTCTTAACTATCTTTGTGGAGCAAACAATCTCGAGGTGTCCACCGGCTTATGAAAGTATCTTTCGCAAACACAGTTCAAAAATATTCAAGAAGGGCAAATAAGCAGCGATCTGTTTTTAAAACACACGCATGCTTGTTTTGACCGTGCAGATGTAAAAGAGGAGCCAACTTTCTATTTCAAGCCACGGGGGGCCTCTGCCGTGTGTATGTGTGTGGGGTGGGGGGGCGGTTATTCTGATAGTCCCGGCCAGAGGGGATCCTTTCTTTCCTTCCCTAGCCCACCCCGCTTAATATCTTACCCGCGCTGGAGCTGACCAAGGCTTCACACCTGCAAACGAGCCCCAAGACCAGCAAGGCGCTGGGGAAGAAGCGCAGGAGCCACATTGCAAGCCCGAGGTGGGGAGGGGGAAGGACTCCCCGAGACGGCGGCTCGCGAGACGCTAACTCCGCGGCGCAGGCAGGCAGCAGGCACTGCCCCTCATCGCAGCCCGGCAGCCAGCCCCATGCGCCCTAACGCCAACCCGAGCCGGCCTCGCCTCCGCTCGGCCCCATTTCTAACCGGCAGGCTCAGCCCAGGCCCCGACTTCCGGCAATCAGCCCCGTGCTCCGCTTCGCGTCCGCGGCGAGCGCCTCTCGCTCTCGCTGGTTCCTCGCAGAACAGCAGCGGGGGCAGGAGATGCCAAGTTCCCAGGGAAGTGCGGGCGCCGCGGAGCTAAGCAGGGGCTAGTTCTGCTTAACAGTGCACGCGAGGGGCCTCCAGAGTGGCTGGCACTAGTTGCGCAAGGTACAAAAACTAATCGTCCAGTACTAACGGAGGAAGGGCTCCCGTTTTGTATTGTTTGTGCGTCTCATTGTCAGTGGTTTTCAAGTCTCAGCACTAGGGTTTGTGGTAAGGTAAATATTAGCATTAGGGAATGTCTGACTATCAGAGATGTTATTGGTTCTTGCAGAAGTCTCCTGGACTATGACCACAGACTCGGAGACTGGGTAGATCCCATGATGCTTGCTCAGCGCATGGGGCTCTCCACCTTCCGCGCTCCCCGGTGCATACTTCAGGAGGTGAGGGCAGCCTTAGTGCCCGCTGCTCAAGTTTACCTTGACCAGGTCCTGCGGCTGGGTATTCCTCACCCAACCTGCACACCAGGCCCTACAGTCCTTTTCATCAGACCTCTGCCCCATGAGCCTCCCCGACTGTTCCACGACTGACCAGACAGCAATGTGAAGAATCAGGACAGGTGAGGGGTAATAGGAGCCTATATAAGAAAAAGCCCCCAAATATCGGGACCATCTCTATAAAATCAGGAAGTCTGGCCACCCTAGTCCCACCCATACACCGCAAGTTGCTGCACAATTTGCAGCCGGTTCGCTTCCAGAACGCACCAAGGAAACACCTGTACATGCTTGTGCTTCACATCCTCCATTTCCTCACCCTCATGTCCTGCCCCGATTCGAAGTGGCGGCACCTATTGCCACCTATTGAGAGTGAAGAACCCCAGTGGACCAGCCTATATTCCACCCTAGTCCCAAGGCCCACTGGGGATATTTGTTGGTGCCTCCTCCACAGAGCCGTGAGCACGGACATTTACTTGGCGCGCCACACCCGTCCCTACCGCCTGCCCTTTTTGCAGCGTGAGAGAGACCCTGACACATGTATACCTGGAGTGCACCAGGCTGCAGCCACTGTTCCAGCTCCTCCTGAACATCCTTTTACATTTCTGGCTGCACTTTTCTCTTCACTTTTTCCTATACTCACACTCTAGCCATGGACCCACAAAGTTGCAGAACCTCCTAGTCAACATTCTCCTGGCGATGGCCAAAGCTGCCATCTACAACACCAGGCAGAGGATGTGGCTGAGGGGGTTCTTTGCTATCGTGGGCCTATTTCCCTCCATTCACGCGTCGGTCCTCCCTCCATTCACACATCTGGGTTCCTCTGGGTGGTGTCTGCTGGCTCTCTTGACATCTTCAAGAAGCAGTGGGCAATCTCTGAGATTCTCTGCTTGGTGTCCCCTTTGGGCTCCCTTTATTTGACCCTTTGACCTTCATACCTGCACCTGTTACATTTTTGGTTGTCCCCCGTAAATATTTGAGTTCCTAGACCTTGTGGATCTTCCCCTAGGCTGGGGGAAGGTCCTTTAACAATAGGCTTGCGCCTGCCCGTGTCCCAGAACCCAATCGGACCAGTGCCTCTCAGAGGCCTGTTGAGATCAGGACTCTGTTGTGCTAGGTGCTGTACGCACATAGTAACAGCTGCTGTGACAAGGTTCCAATCTAAAGCATGGCCAGCATGGGAAAGTTGTATGTAAGCAATCCACCTCCCTAAGAAGTGGTAATTAGGTTGATCA
Organism: Gopherus flavomarginatus; assembly: GCF_025201925.1. Classification (NCBI taxonomy): domain Eukaryota; kingdom Metazoa; phylum Chordata; order Testudines; family Testudinidae; genus Gopherus; species Gopherus flavomarginatus. The sequence continues at coordinate 129,339,723 of NC_066617.1, forward strand.
AATAATTCTCTGCTTGATCTAGCGCTGGCCACAGGAGACTTAGGTTGACTTAATTATGCTGCTCAGAGAAGAATTTTTCATTCTTCTGATCCACGTTGTTAAACTGATCTAATTTTCTTGTGTAGACCAGGCCAAAGATTCTGTACTTACTTGCACAACTGATTGCCCTAGTTGACTGAGAGTTTACTTTGTCAACAACATGCTCAAGCAGTTTTGCCAGTCCCAAGAATATAAAAATCATGAGTTTGTCTTAAAAATTGTGAGATTATTTTTACAATAATGAATACTGAGTTCTTTTTATTGTCCTTGTGCTTTCTGGGTCATTAGAGTATCCCGTGGGCATGTTTTCCAACTTTTCTCTGGGAGTATGAAGAGTAGAAACTTTAAAAAAAAAAAAATCTGAGATTCTGGTGTGTTCACTGGACTACTGGAGCCTGGGCTTGAGATTTGGTAATACTGCAAATGAATGACAAATCTGTGCATCAATGGAAGAGCTACAATTTTGCTTCCGTCCTAGCTCAAAGCTGTTGCTAAGACAGAAGGATGGGCCAAATTGTGCCATCACAAAGCATTGCATTTGTCACTAAGATACTCGAGACCTGAGAGTCTTGCTTGTGTCCAAACCCTTATAGAGGTACAACTCAGTCTAGAAAAGCAGCAAAGAGTCCTGTGGCACCTTATAGACTAACAGATGTATTGGAGCATGAGCTTTCGTGGATATTCATGAAAACGTAAGCTCCAATTCGTCTGTTGGTCTATAACAGGGGTAGGCAACCTATGGCACAGATGCAAAGGTGGCATGCGAGCTAATTTTCAATGGCATTCAAACTGCCTGGGTCCTGGCCACTAGTCCAGGGGGCTCTGCATTTTAATTTAATTTTAAATGAAGCTGCTTAAACATTTTAAAAACCTTATTTACTTTACATACAACAATAGTTTAGTTATACATAATAGACTTAAGAAACAGATATTCTAAAAATGTTAAAATGTATTACTGCATACAAAACCTTAAATTAGAGTGAATAAATGAAGACTTGGCACATCACTTCTGAAAGGTTATTGACCCCTGGTCTATAATCATAGGGTATGTCTACATCTACAATTTTGCAGCGCTGGTTGTTACAGCTGTATTAGTACAGCTGTATAGGGCCAGCGCTGCAGAGTGGCCACACTTACAGCAACCAGCGCTGCAAGTGGTGTTAGATGTGGCCACACTGCAGCGCTGTTGGGCGGCTTGCATGGGGGTTCGGGGAACGCGAGAGCAAACCGCGGGGAAGGAGACCTGCTTGCAGGGGGGTTCGGGGAACGCGAGAGCAAACCGCGGGGAAGCAGGTCTCCTTCCCCGCGGTGTGCTCTCGCGTTCCCCGAACCCCCCTGCAAGCAGGTCTCCTTCCCCGCGGTTTGCTCTCGCGTTCCCCGAACCCCCCTGCAAGCAGGTCTCCTTCCCCGCGGTTTGCTCTCGCGTTCCCCGAACCCCCCTGCAAGCAGGTCTCCTTCCCCGCGGTTTGCTCCGGTGTTCCCCGAACCCTCCCGCAAGCAGGTCTCCTTCCCCGCGGTTTGCTCTCGCGTTCCCCGAACCCTCCCGCAAGCAGGTCTCCTTCCCCGCGGTTTGCTCTCGCGTTCCCCGAATCCCCCTGCAAGCAGGTCTCCTTCCCCGCGGTTTGCAGGGGAGTTTGGGGAACGCGAGAGCAAACCACAGGGAAGGAGACCTGCTTGCGGGGGGGGTTCGGGGAACGCGAGAGCACACTGCGGGGAAGGAGACCTGCTTGCGGGGGGGGGGTTGGGGAACGCGAGAGCAAACCGCGGGGAAGGATACCTGCTTGATTACCAGAGAGGCTTCCTCAGGTATGCTGGGATACCTGCTTATTCCACGGAGGTCAAGAAAAACGCTGGTGAGTGTCTACACCTGATGACCAGCGCTGGATCCTCTACACCTGAGGTTCGACCAGGTGTACGGCCAGCGCTGCAAACAGGGAGTTGCAGCGCTGGTAATGCCCTGCAGATGCGTACACCTCCTAAGTTGCAGCGCTGTAACCCCCTCACCAGCGCTGCAACTTTGTGGTGTAGACAAGGCCATAGACTATCAAAGTTGGAAGGGACCTCAGGAGATCATTTAGTCCAAATCCCTATTCAAAGCAGGACCAATTCCCAATTAAATCATCCAAGAGATTTTTGCCCCATATCCCTAAATTGCCCCCTCAAGGATTGAACTCATATTCCTGGGTTTAGCAAGCCAATGCTCAAACCACTGAGCCATTCCCCCATTGGAAGAAGGTGCTACAGGACTCTTTGCTGCTTCTACAGATCCAGACTAACACAGCTACCCTTCTGATCCTCAGTCTAGAAAAACATTTAATAAATTGTGATTCCACCAGGAGGATTTAAAACAATCCTGGGCCAGCTTGTTTCCATCCCTATTTATATCACATGAAGCTGTTCATCAGCACACCCAGACCCCTCCTCCCCCCCGCCCCTTCATCTAACGCCCATTGAAGTCAACGAGACCCTTTCCATTTACTTCAATAGACCCTGGACCCCGCCCTTGGCCTTTCATTCCGGAGGGCGGCCCCGGCCGCTGCCGACTCGCCTCTCAGCCAGCAGGGGGCGCGCGCCCCGCAGCAGCCAAGCCATCAGCTTGGCCACAGCCGAGAGTCGAACCCGAAAGAGAACAACACAAAGCCCCGCCCACTCTCCTCTCCAGCCCAACCGTCCAACACCAAGCGCGCCCATTGGCTGCGCGTCCCGGCCTCGCTTAGGCTCTGTCCAATAGGCAGGAGGGAAGCGGGATGGGCGTTCAGGGAGCATCATGGCGGATCGGCTAACGCAGCTACAGGACGCGGTGAACTCGGTGAGGCAGGAGCCGGAGCGGCTCAGACCGGGGTTAGGCCGAGTCGGCTCCTGCCGAGCGCGCGTCGCTCCCGTGCCCTAGGGGGAGGGATTCTGGGCCCCGCGGGGGCGGGGTAACAAACCTGAGGCGCCTGCTCGCTCGCTCCGCCCCAGCGCTGGCCGGAGCGGGGGTGGCGGCGGATTCGGTCTGAAAACAGCACGCGGAGGCCGTTGGGCTTTTAAGCGTTTTCGGCTGGTCCCGCGCCCCCCTCCCCCTGGGAAGCTCCGCGGGGCGCCCCACGCTGAGCTCGCGCCATCCAGAGCGGCGGGCGGGAACTCGGCGCGGTTCCCAGCGTGAGGAATGGCCGGAGCAGCCCGTTCCTGGGGCAGTGGGGTGGGGGACTTTCCCCCGTCCTGGGCTGCTGAGGGGGGAACGCTGCTTTTCCAGGGAGTCGCTCCCAGAGGAGTAGGGTGACCAGCTCAAAAGTGTGAAATATCGGGATGGGGTGGGAAGTAATAGGAGCCTATATAAGAAAAAATCCCAAATATTGAGACTGTCCCTATAAAATTGGGACATCTCGTCACCTTACAGAGGAGCAGCCCGCAAGCCCTTTGAATAGATGCAGGCTTAAGTCATTCTTTCGGGTCCTTCTTGAAATGGTTGGTTTGAGGCTGAACGCTTTGTTAAAAAGGACTTTCCCGTGTGAGAATGCAGCCATGTGTCTACTCTGCTTCAGCGAGCCTTTCTGATAGATGCTGGTGAGAGGACACTGCTCTTTTTCTATCTCTGATTGCAATAATCTTCCCACTTAATTTCACTGGGCTCAGTAACTGGTTGGGTAGCACCTATTCATGTGGCCAGGGGAATGGGAGAAAGCATTTTATCTCTGCAGCAGGCTGAGCAGCTAAAGGCCAGGATTTATGAACCAAAGTTTTGTCCTGGACTTGAGTATGCTAATGGTAACATTTTAATGAATCCCTAAGCCTTCTAGTTGATATGTGGGAGTGGACACTTGCATTGTCATGAAGTCCCAGTGCAATCAGAGCCATCCAGTTGCACAGAAGGCAGGATTGGGATCTTCACTACAGACTTGGATTAACTATTTTAATTTATTGAAGTGCAATTCTATGTAATGGTTGTTGGGACAAAAAGTTTGAACTGATTATCTTTTAGTGTAAATACAGACTAAAATGATAGTATGATTGTGTAAACCTATGTCATCTTGCCTGTAGCTTGCAGATCAGTTTTGTAATGCCATTGGGGTATTGCAGCAATGTGGCCCACCTGCCTCCTTCAGTAACATTCAGACAGCTATAAACAAAGACCAGCCGGCTAATCCTACAGAAGGTCAGTTTTATGTGTGTTCATTAACTAAACATGATTACTCTTTAGTAAAATAGTTAGCGTCAGTTTCGAATTAAGTAACTTCAGGCTTAAGAAACTTTCTTCAGAAGTTGTAACAGTTGTTGTGATTCAGGCCAAGTTATGGATAATTGCACATTCTGTAGGGATGTGAATTGATTGAGACGTGAAATATGTTTAGACAAAGTTAAGCACAGAAATGTGTGTCTCATGGTCCTTTTTTTATAAATATAGCTCTAATAATTCAAACATCAGTCCTTTTATAAGAATCACTGTTATGAGGAGATTCTTAGTCAGTGTTCAGGAAACTTCTGTTTCTAAAAGCCAAACCAATAATGTACCAGTCTTGTGAAATTTTACATTAGTTTGAGTATAAAGCTTATCTATCTGCGTTTTTGCTTTTAATGTTTTTGGAATAGTATCTTCTCTCTCTATTGTCTGCAATTATAAAATTTAAAATCCATATTAGTTTACCAAAAACTCTTTTCCATCTGTGCTTTTTTATAGATTAATTCTGGGCATTTTTCTAAAGATAAAGCAAATATATGATCGAATACACCTCTACCTCGATATAATGCTGTCCTTGGGAGCCAAAAAGTCTTACCGCATTATAAGTGAACCCATGTTATATTGAATTCGCTTTGATCCACCAGAGTGCACAGCGACCCCCCCCCTCCCCTCCCAAAGCACTGCTTTACCACGTTATATCCGAATTCGTGTTATATCAAGTGGCGTTATATCAAGGTAGCGGTGTATTATCATACTTCATATGAAAAAACAAAGCAAGCTGGGAAGAAAGTTGAGTCATATGGATATGTATATTTAGGGGAAAAAAATTATTTATTTATGCTCAGGATGGCCCTAATTTTTTGAATATTTTTAAACATGGTTTTCTAGTTAAGACACATTGTATGCCTAAATGGCTCTTTAGTCCCCTATATTTTACACATCTCTTGGATCAGATTAAGCCTGACCTAAGGAATCTCAACTGAGGCTAGCACTGTGCACAAATGATGCTCTGTTGCAGTTCTGGAAAATTGTCAAACCACTCCTACAGTGGCCTGTAAGGGCTTGCCATCTGATATTAGAGACAGCTGTGAGGAGCTAGTTAAATGTGCAAAAAGCAGAGCTTTCATTTACTCCCTTTTAGTGGCAGCTGGTCCAATCCCAGGTGCTGGTATCTGCTAAGTGATGACTCAGGAGCCCAAGTTTTTGTTTAAGGTTTACAGGCATTAGATCATGTAAGATGCCTTGTCTAGAGTTTAAGACTGTTAGATCAAGTCAAGTTATATTTCAGAATATTGTAACTGTTCAAGTTAAAGTCCAGGTTCTAGAGAAGCCAAAGTTTTCTTGGCAGATCATTCTCCCTGTAAGTTTCTTATCTTCAGGTAGTGACAACTTCGAAAGCTTAAGTACAATCTGTACGACTTTAATATTTCTATATCAAGGTGGTAAACGTGTACTGTGCCATCACCATATGTTAACATTGTCATTTTGAAATACAATCAAGTTTGAAAATACAGTTTACTACACCTATCTCCGAGTTTTATAATCAGTTTCCTAAAAATTTTCTCTCCCTCGCAGCTGTGTGAGAGACTTATACAAACAGGGGAAAGAGTGAATATAACTAAAAGTTTGGCAAATGTACAAAGTAAGCTGAGGAAATACAGCTCTCTTAATCTTTCAACTATAATAACGTGGGGTTTTACTTGTAACATGATTTAAAACATTTTCATTCAGAGTTGACTTTAAATTAGTAATATCCTTTTGAAAGTACGCCACACATTTTCATGTTATTTAGAAGTTAAATTAAAATCCAGTCATTTACAAAGTGATAACTAAGCATTTGTACATTAACATGGTAAAAGCATTTTAAGTTTTAAGTGGTAAAATTGATTGTGGTAGTTGTAAATCTATTAAGCAACCATATTGAGAATCCTTCTTTTCTTGATCTGTTACCAAATTGGTGTAACATTTCATAAAATTCAGACTTTAATCACATTATCCTAATCTAATTCTTACTCTTTTTTTAACTAGCACAATGGCCAAATTCAAGGAAAGAATGGAAAGATTATCTTGATGCTCCAGAATATGGAACACATTGTAACTGGAATGTTTGATATGTTGCTAGAATGGTGAATCTGGTTTAAGACCTGCCTTATTTTATAAGGGGACTGCTATTCCAATGCCATTTGTTTAATTGTTTGATAAGATTTAGAATCAGTCTTTGAACATTAGCATGTACTAGATTTCTTTCAGATGGAAGATATTACCACTGGCTTTAATACAAGAAAGAGTTTTAAAAATTTTAGAATACATTGGAGTTAGAAATCAGTGCAAGTTTTCTGGAATTCAGAGTAAAATTCTAAGTCATTTGTTCCTTCATTGAGCACTATGTTTATTACAGTTCTCCTCTAAAAAGGTAAATTAAATTGTAATAGTCTGATCTGATCTTTTTAATAGAATACGCTCAGTTGTTTGCAGCATTGATTGCACGAACTGCTAAGGATATTGATGTTTTAATAGATTCATTACCTAGTGAAGAATCAACAGCAGCTTTGCAGGTAAGAATATCAGTAAAATCCAAAACACTTGAAACACAGCAAAAAAAAAAAAAATCTCCAACTTCTTAGTCCCCTCTGAATATCCCAGCCCGAAGTAGCAGGTGGTGTAAAGGATATAATCTTAGCTCAGTTTGAGGGAATATTTTGTCCACCCACCTACACCTCCCCAAGAAAAAAGTACAGTCAAACTCTACCATAACGCGAAATCACATATAACGTGATTGCAGGTTGGCTCCCCTTTAAGGTACAGTATGGTACTGTACCAAAGGTCCCCAACACCATGGCAGGAGAGAAAAGCTGCAGCCCTGCACCTGCTGGGGACAGAGAATTCCAAGGCTGCTGGTACCGGTGCTCTCTGTCCCCAGCAGGTGGGGAGCCGCAGCTCCTCTTGAAGCAAGGGGGAAGCCGCGGCCCTGCGCCTGCCGGGGACAGAGAGCACCAGCGCCCAGAGTTCTCTGTCCCCAGCAGGAGGGGAGCCGCGGCTCCTCTTGAAGCGGGAGAGAAGCCGTGGCTCCGCACCTGCTGGGGACAGTGAGCACCGGTGCCCGCAGCCCCGGAGTTCTCTGTCCCCAGCAGCTGGGGAGATGCAGCTTCTCTCCACTGCTGGGCACTAGGCACCAGGGGCACTAGGCAGTGCACCTCAATGCACGGCTTTGGGGACCACCTGACTGATTTGAAACCCCGCAATGCCACGACACCGCATTTAGCACGATGGGAGTTTTTGGATCCCAGAGGTCGCGTTACAGCGGGATTTCACTGTATCTGTAATCAATCGCTTCATTTATTGGAAATATTACATAGCCTAAATTAAAACTTGAAACAGGATGGGAAGACTTAAACTTTGGAAATCTGAGCTTTATTAAATTCATTTTTCTTTTCACAGGGCTCCTAAATATTCTGCCCTCTCCATCACCATTTAAAACTACTTTTGAGAGCCATGTGGTTTTTTTTTAAAGTTAATATTTAAACACACAACTGTTTTAATATACATTTTGTTTTTCTCTTATTAAAAGAAACTTGCAAGTTTTCTGGCTCTCAAAGCAGGTTTCATCCAGTCTCTATAAGCGCATGTCACAAGCGAGTTTCACTTAAATGGTGTATCTGACATGGTCCTACTGCTTTATGTCTAGACCACTCATATTCTAAAGGAATTTCAGCATTTCTGAAATGTTAGTTCTTTCCACTTCTTGGCTCCATAAGGAAACCTTCCTGCAGCTCAGCAGATCACTTGCTTCCCCAAACCTTTTTCCCTCCAAAGGGCCTGTGTGGCTCCTGCTAGGGTCTCTCCAGCAATCAGTCCTACTTCCCGAAACAGTTTACTGCAATGCTCATCTCCTTCTACAAGTCTTGCTTGGTGGTCCTCCTATCTTGCTCTTCCTAGCCCGGTCTTCTGATTATTTTTTTTTTCCCAATTACTTTGTAATTGTGTGCAAAGACAAGCCCTAATTCCCTATGCTACATTGAAGCAATTTTAAGATTGAAGAGTAAACTTTGTATTTTCAGTTCTTGGAGATGAGTTGATAGTCTCAGAGTTGCAGAGGATCGCTGCAGATTACAAAAGAGGTTAGACATGTCTAAACTGGAGAAGCATAAATAAGGCTTAATAAATACTGTCCCAAATAGTTTAAGGATATCGAACAAAAGTGCTATATTCTGCTAGATCTCTAGTTACAGTAGTGTGTAAACATATTACACATCCACCCCAATATAATGTGGTCCTCGGGAGCCAAAAAATGTTACTGTGTTATATCGGGTAGGGAAGGCTGGGCCTCCCCAAACAGCTTGGCCTCGCTCCCTATCTGACCCCCACCTACTTCCCACCCCCTGACTGACCACTCAGAACCCTTGTCCCATCCAACCCCTCCCCCCTGCTTTTTGTCCCTTGACTACCCCTCGAGACCCTCTGCCCCTTATTCAACCCCTTGACCCCTTAACACACCGCTCAGAGCAGTGTGTTGGAGCCATCCCTAGAGGGGTGTGGGGTCTGGGACAAATCAGCCTCCCCGCTAGTCTCCTCACTGTCCGCCCAGTGCTCCCGGCTGCCGCTCGCCTCCTTACCCCACCTACTTCCCACCTGCCCACCGCTCACCTCCCCGCTAGTCTCCTCAACATCTGTCCAGCATGCCTCCCTGCATCTGCCCAACCGCCACTCCTGCTCGCTGTCTTCCTGCTGCCTGCCTCCTCACTCTCCTGCCTGCCGCTCACCTCCCCATTCGCCTTCCACCGTTAACATGCCACTCAGAGCAGTGTGGTGGAGCCAGACGCGCTGATCTGCCAGACCGTGCATCCCCGCCCCCCAGAGTGCTGCTATACTGCATTATATCCAAATTTGTGTTGTATCGAGTTGCGTTATGTTGGGTTAGAGGTGTAGTTACATTAAAAACTCAGACTATGTAAGCATCAGTGTAATTTCACAGTCCATATTCAGTTTATTTATAGGTTTTAGTCTTATCTGCAGATATACCACAGATTATGATGTCATGTTTCATAGCGGAGCCATGTCTGACCCTAATTGCACTTGTGTGGGAAAACCAAGGCACTATAGACACTGGTTTTGATGACCCAGTAGAAAGCATGCTTTCCTCTGAGCTGATTGCACCAGTGCCTATGCCTGATTTTTAGGGGCCACTGCATTTCGATTTTAAAAAGAAAGACCTTGACCAGTGCCTGTGCTAATTAAAGATTCCATGGCCCCTTTGTGCAAGGGTAGATGTTTAGTCCTGGTCAAACTGTCCTCTAGTTTACTTCCAATTGGATATTGGGGTTTTTTTGTTTGTTCTTTATTTCCATTCTTAAATTGGTGTGTTGTCACAAACAGGTGTCGCAATCCACCCTTACAAGGCATGTTATAGGTGTGGATGAAACTGGCTGAATGCTTACCTCAGCAAAACAGTAGAGATTCTAAAAGTGCAATATAAAAAGACTCAATTTATTGACACTAATGCGTAACTTAAAATGTAGCTGGACTTGAAACCTGGTTTCATGAATTTATCCTAAATGATGATCGTCCTTCAAGTTCGAAGATGACCATGACATCACTGATAGGTTTATTTCTGTGAACATGTAAGTGGCTGATAGGTCAGTTTGAGCTTTGAACTGTCCATAACATGCCAGCAGTGTAAATCTCACAACAGCAGCATGTTCCTGTTAATCAAGTAACCCTTAGTGGCATCTCTCGTTCAGTGTGCCACAGACAGTATGCTAAATGTATAGATAGGGCTGCCACATTTGTTCACCCAAGACATGACCTTTTTTCACTTTTCTGTTCAGATAGCTAGTCCATTACCACATCTTTAGTATAAATGCCCATATTTCAGCTACCGTCACATGTCCAACAAATAGTTGGAGTCTAATTCTCATTGTCCTCCACGTGTATATATCTAATGGCCCTCACTGGAGGCACTGGCTCTGCAGTTCCAAAGATGAGCTTGTTGGACAATGTAGCACAAAGTAATTAACACTGTGAAATCTGAAAGTCTTACAGTTTATTCATCTCTTTTGAATAGGGACAAAGATTCTGATTTTTGTTTAAGAAAGCTGTAGTTGAGTTAATCTAAAATTGGCAAGCTGAGAAACAAAAACATCTATTTTTGTTGATTGATTTAGTCTCCAGACGAGGAGTGCATTTTAGATAAATAATATTCATGAACTCCAGCAGACAATGACTGATGTAGGAGCTAAAGATGGGGTTCTTACTGTGTTTCATCACAGGCATGGACAACTCCTTCACCCATCCCCTTGAAGAAAACTCTGCCTTATGTGATGTTCAAGATCCCTTAACTTTTTTCTTTTGTATTTAAAGGCTGCTAGTCTGTATCGTTTAGAGGAGGAAAACCATGAAGCAGCTGCCCGTCTGGAAGAGGTTGTTTATCGTGGGGATATGCTACTAGAAAAGATACAGAGTGCCCTAGCAGATATTGCTCAATCACAGCTGAAGACCAGAAGTGGTACTCATAGCCAGCCTGTTCCAGATTCATAGCAGCAGGGGGCAGCATTTTGCTGCAAAAGCGAACTATTAGATTGTGAATAAAATCATTTTTTAAAACAAAGTTCTGTATCAAACACAGTAATATTGAGCCCTACTGTTGCGTAAATATTTTGAGTGAACTGATTATAGTAAAAGCATGTCACTTGTCAAAGCCTAAAAGTTTTGTTATATTGTCTCATGTTTGGTATGAGAAGCATTTATAAACTAAGAATTGGTGTTCATGTTGCTCCAGCACTACACATTTAATGTATTTCCTTTGTTTCAAAATACTTTTTTTTTTTTAAGTTTCGCTTCTCTTATGCATAGATGTGTATCTAATGGGCTGTCATCTTCGCAATGTAAATTTGTATATTCCTACTGGGGAATAAGGGAAAATTTTCTCAGCATATTTTTGGTAACCTTCCTCGCCTCTAAATCTTCAAGATTAAGATGTCTTATTTTATTGTGAGGCTTTTACAAGAAATAGAGCTTCACTTTGCAGAATTCTATGAGCAAAGTGCTGTACATTGAGGTTATTCCAGTGCTCACCTTCTGCATTGCTATATATACTGTGTAATTACGATTCTACTGTGACTCTTTGGCATACTTATTACTTGACTGTATTTTATCATCTTTGGCTGCAAGCTGTTATACAGTTTTCTTGCCGGCTGCATTCTGTTAATACTTAAAAAGAAAGACAATGCCAAGATCATGTGTCTGTCAGATTTGTTGTTCACAAATGGGACTGTGGCGCACTAGTGGTTCGTGATGCACTTGCTGGTTCCCTGCAGGCTGCTAGCAGATCATATGGGATTGACTGTACCCCTTTGCTTCCAGCAGTTTCTACACACGCCAGGTTTCTTGTGACAGTGTGCCTGTAAAAGCAGATGCTACCGAGGAGGAGCTGCTGGTTGTAGTTGCGTCAGAGGAGTTGGAGAAGGAACGGAAGGTGTCTAGTAGGGATACCTTCCATCACTGGCTTCTAACTTCTTTTCTAATATTTTTCTTGTGTAAGCAGTTGCTGTAGCCACTGCATGGACATTGTGTGAGTGTAAATATGAAAGGGGTAGTCCCTAAGATATTCAGGAGTTCTTCAGTACTGAAAAAAATTGTGCCCCAATGGTGTGAATTAAAAACAGAAAAATTGGGGTCAATTCAAACAGTAAGCTTTTAGGGATGTTTGGATCAATATTTGAACTTGATGGCAAAAGTACTGGAGTGTACACCCTTCTCCCTTAGCAATCTAAAAATTTTACTTTGGCCACTTTTTCGTTGAAGATAGACTGACTTCTCTTGGAGTCTGTGTGTATATAGTCTACTCATTTTCCTGATTTCAGATTGTTTATCTGTGTGTACTGGCAAAATTTCTCTAATGTACATAGAACTATTATGCTTCTATTGTGTTCAGCTGGTCTGAAACAACTTGAACTTGTTTTTTGGCAACCTACCAGTGGCAATGCATGCAAGGAGCCATACATCCATTAAATGGTGCTGTAAAAGGAAGAGTGGAGCAGGTCATGGGACACGCCTTGTACACTTACTGCTGTAACAGTATGCTGTTCTAAAGACTTTCACAATATAATTAAATACAAAGTAGTAAGTACTGCTAATTGTTGCTAAAATGGAAATGTAGGATTTAATCACACTTAAATGGAGAACTTCACCTGCTATTGTGAGACTCCTGTGATACTTAAATACAAGGAAGAAAGTAAACATGGTCTATTATTCAAATAGAAGTGGGGGCCATGCTGTGGTCCTAGCTATACCATAGGCTTCTTTTGTCTCTTGGTAAATCACTAGAGCTCAGTCTTTCACAAATATGTACTAATTCTGGGTGCTGACTCTCAGGGCCTGACTCTTTTTTTAAATAGATGTCAGACGCCAACTGCAATTGAAGTCATGGGAAATGCGGCTTAGCACATCTAAAAAAAAAAAAATGCTCATGTCTCAAGTTTGTGTGCTGTGAAAGTGAGGTACCAAAATTAATAAATGCTTAACTTGGAGCTAGCAGTCTATTTTCTCATCTGTAAGATGGAGAAAACTTCCCACTCTTAAAGGAGTTTTGAGGTATATTGCTATAGGAGTTCAACAGAGATGGATTAAATGGCAGGGTAACCTAAATCTTGAATTCACACTCTCAAATGGATTCCCTAATTACATTTTAACATCTGTGTAGGTGCACAGTGGCTCTAAGATCTGTGGTGTCAGCTGTTTACTTGCCAGAAGCAAACCCAAAGTCAATATTTCTTAGCCGTTCAGAAGTTCTCTGTGCATGGTTACATCATCCTTGGATACTTCAGTTTTGTGCTCTTTGTGCTTCAATATTAGGAAGTTGCTACTGCTGGAATTCCAGATTTCCTTGTTTAAAACGTTGCCTTAGTGTAGTATTTTCTTCATGCTTGCGGGTTACTCTAGTATGTTAATGTGCCAGCCACCTTAATATTAAAGTGCATACTGGTCTCAACACCTATTTCTGTCCTGCATGTGAAGAACTTTAACTCTTATGCTACTGTGAAGTACGGCATACACACATTTTGTGTGTCCCTTTGATATCTAGCTCAGTATTTATACTAAAATGTCACAATTTGCTTATTGACAATATAATAAAAATAAATCAAAGCAAGGAAATTGGTTAAATGCTTCCTTTTTTTGCTTTTTAAGGAGGATGATTGTTTTTCAGTTACAACCTCTAAACACACTTCCATCTGTTACTCAGCATTGGTGGGTCACATACTGATGTGCATGAGTCCCACAATGCAAACTTTCACCTGCACTTTATAACCTAACAGCTCAATCTGCACCCCCCTTGCTTCTGTTGTCCAGCCTGAGTCATAGACAGGTCTGCAGCACGGAATGGGGGAAATAAGGATGATTCATATAACAAGTAGTAATATGTCATGGCAGTGCTTTCATAGACAGCATTTGTTTCAGTACTACTGGAAAGTGGATTAAAACTAGTACAGTGCTCCCAAATTTACTGGTTATGTTCAGGACAAGGGAGAGCTTGAAAGCATGGAATTGCTTGCCTAGAAGGACCTCAAGGACCTGAGGCTGTGCAGTGCATTCCTCCCCCAACCCCCGCAAAAAACAAACAAACCTAGACTTGTGTAAGGAGTAATTTAGCTCGTAACGAGGGGAGGGAAGTGACAGCACTAATGATCCTTTGCGTTTGTCATGGCCTCAGTTTTTGGTAGCAGAGACGAAGGAAAGCTGTTGGTGCAGCTCAGAGGCACCTTGAGGGGAAGAAATGAGGCAGTGGAAGCCATCTGGAAGTTGAGGGTGACTGCTTACATATGTAATATATCTCTCACCATGCTGTCTAGGAATAGTAAAAAGGTCTATGAATTGCATTTTCGGTTTTATTGAGCCTTTAAAGATAGAGGTTGTATATCTTCATCTTTAGGTTACCATAATGAGGTGCATTGGAAAATTAGGAGTCTCCCTTTGTCTGTAGCTGCCTTATTCTGATGTTTATGAGGACATCTTGCAACCACATGTTTGGACCACCAAATATTACCTGTGTTGTGGCTTACTGCTAAACTAAGCTACACTTCAAAGATCCCCCCCAAAAAATCCCCAAAATGAAATCTAAAAACCTAAGAAGTTGAGTTCTCTTTATTTGGCTTATGGTTTCTGAGACTACAGTTTAGATCTGTTTCATTATTTCTGTCTGCTCATCATAAGGTTTTGAGAGAAGGCACTTTATTCTAGCTGAGACCTTTATTACCTCCATCAAATGGCTTGAAATCTGCTCAAAAACATAATAGGACACAGTAAGTATTAGAAAAATATGAAATCTCTTTTGGCCCCTTGCAAAGAACTCATTTTGTTCACAGATGCCAGAATAAATGGAGACATGCTGTTACGGAAAGAAAACAAAAAAAAATGTTGAGCAAGAGGTGAAATAGCTTTGAATATTGAGCTCGACAAGCAATACTTTCCAGGGAACAAATTGTGCTTTGAGGAAAGATGACTCAGCACTTAATGGAAGATTCCAATGAATAATAATTTAAACCACTTCAACTGAGCAAGAGCATTTTATGCTGAGAACCTACAGCACCCTTTAGCAAAGACTGCAATCAGCTGAATAAAAAAATCTCATTCTTTACTATAAACATCTATGCTAGGAGGACAGGAACTCACAGTGCCCATTCAGTTTCAGCAAAATAAGCTACCAGACTAGAGTGGGGTGAATTCAGCAAGAAAAGTACTTTCAAATAGTGTGAATTCACATCTGTTCTGTATTATTATTCACAGACATTGAAGTGGGTGATTTATTTGCAATAAGTGTCCCAAGCACTAATGGGAACAAATACTCAGAGGTATATTAGCATCAGAAGAGGGTTCATAGCGCTTAATGAGTATGAAAGAGGAAAGGAGGAATGAAGTTGCAGAGGAGCTATATTGCTGGTGTTTTCCCTACTGTATTATTCAATCAAAGGTTATTTTTTTCCTGTGGGCAAAGCAATGAAATATCAGTCTCATTCCTAGTGATGACCGTCAGGGTGAGCTCAAAGGTCTCTCATGAAACTACATAGAAACCAATTCATCATAGAGCTGGTCTAACCAGGGGCAGCTCTAGGCACCAGCTAAAGAAGCAGGTGATTGGGGCGGCAAAATATATGGGGCGGCATAATGCTGGGGCCCCAGCTCAAACCTGAGGCAGCATCCTCGGCTGGATCCTGACCGCCCAGGGGGGCAGTAACTAGCCTGTTGTTCTGCTGCCAGGGTGCAGAGGGACAGGGAGCCAGTTAATTGGGGAGTATGTCCCTGCTGCTCTCCTGTGGGCAGCAGCCCCCCCCCAGGCAGGAGCCAGTAGCGCAGCCCTGCCCCAGCTGCAGAGGATGGGTGGAACATGGGTCCCAGGCGGGGTTCTCCTCCTCGATTTGTCCCACCTGGGGCCCATGTTCCACCCATCCTTTGCAGCCGGAGCAGGGCTGCACTACTGGTTCCTGCCTGTGAGGGGGTGTAGCCGCTGTGGGAGCCGATAGCACGGCCCTGCCCTGGCTGCAGAGGATAGGTGGAACATGGGGCCTGGGCGGGCCGCTCCTCCCGGCTTGTCCCCGCCTCTTCCTCCTCCTCCTCCTTCCCTCTGCTCCACCTCCTGCCAGGGGAGGGGAGAGAGGAATGGAAAGGCAGCCCGGGCTAAACACAACTTGAGCCGGGGCCAAAGCGAAGACTGAGGATGAGCAGGGCTGGGATCCAGCAGCAGCCCCAACCCCCAGCTGCGGCAGCAGTGGCAATGGGAGATGAATCCACCTTGGGCCAGATCCGCAGCAAGGTAAGAGTCGGGTCTGGCAGGAGGGTCCCCAGGACCCCTCGGGAGCTTCTGCCTGCTGGATCCCCAGAGACTACCGTCTCCCTCCCCAGCCCCGCACAGCGTGCCTGTGCCTGGAGTTTCCTTCTGCTTCCCCCCCCTGCAGGGGGCAAGCGACCTGGAAGAGAGGGACAGCATCTGTCCAGCAAACCCAGCACCTCTTCCTTGGTTCCTCTAGCCCCAGAGCTTCTCCATTGCATGCCCCTCGGGCTCCCAGGTTGGCGGCCTCAGCAATGGGAAAACGCCAGCAGGGCTGGGTCCAGTGTGTATCTGAGCTCATGGGAAGCTCTCTCACCCCAATGACTAGCGCCTTACCTACGGCAAGTACAGTAGTGCAATAGGAGCGTGACATGAAAAATATTGTCACATTGTGACATAGTCACTCAAATAATGATTACGTGTGTGTACTGTGCTGCCCTATCAGTGCCATTTGCACTAATTTCCGTTTCACGTCGGCGCCAGTGGTTATAGGGCTAAAATGCTGGGACAAAAATGAAAACAACTTTCCGGTGCTGCCTACCAACAACGAAGAGAGAAATGGCAAAAAGAATTAGAAAAACTATCTCATACTTCAAAAAAGTATTTTTAAAAAGTTGACAATCAAGGAGAAATCTCTAAGCAATGCATTGAAGGTGATTATTCATCAACTGATGAAGACCAATTGAACCAAAGATTACCTTTATCAACTGATAAAGATGAACAACAATCTGACCAAAGATTATCTTCGCTAACTGATAAAGACGAACAATCACAATCCATCCAAAGATTTACTACTTCAGCTGAAGAGTCCAGAAACGAAGAACTGTTATCCAAATCTAAAACTGAAGAACAATTATTGGAAGGGGGAGAGACTGACATAGGATCGGATCCAAGTACATGACCGACAATAATTACTGATGCAATGCAAATGATTATTGTGAAAAAAGGTCCTTCAAAACTAGATCCTACATTTGAATATCCATTTAATAAGTCGAATCGTCTATTATCTAGTATGAAGAAAAAAATGAAAAATGGGGAACAAATTAATAGATCGTGATTAGTGTATTCACAGACCAAAGATGTAGTTTTTTCTTTTTGCTGCAAATTGTTCTGTAACTTGGACATTCTTCTCGCAACTGCAGGTTTTAATGATGGCAAAATTTGCATCAGCATTTGAAAGAACGTGAAACATCAACAAATCATTTACACTCATTGACAAATTGGATTGAGCTGTCAAACAAATTATGTTCCGGTACAACAATCGATGCGGTGCAGCAACGTCAATTAAATTCAGAAATTCTACGTTGGCAAGCTGTGTTGGAATGTTTACTGGCAATCATTAATTTCCTACCTGAACAGTGCCTTGCATTCCGTGGATCCTCAGATATTTTATATGAGAATAACAATGGAAATTTCTTAAAATTGGTTAAGTTATTGGCAAAATTTGATAATGTTATGGCTGAGCATGTACGAAGAGTGAAAGATGGAGAGATTTGTGTAAAAGTACACAAAATGAGGTAATAGAATTAATTTCTAATGGAGTGTGTAATTAAATTTTATCGAATTTGAAATGTGCCAAATATTACTCCATTATAGTTGATTGTACTCAAGATCTGAGCAAAACCGAGCAAATGTCAATAGTTTTACAATTTCTGAAAACTGATGAAAATGCAGAAGTGAAAATTTGTGAACACTTTCTAGAATTTATACCACTGAACAAAACTACTGGGAAAGCCCTCACAGATGTAATTCTACAGAGATTGGAACACTATGGAATACCTTTAGAAAATATGCACGGCCCGGCGTACGATAACGGCTCAAACATGCAATGACGACATGCAGGTGTACAGCAAAGAATGTTGAATTTAAACAACTGAGCTTTTTTCATTCCTTGCCATGTGCATTCACTCAACTTCGTTGTTAGTGACTCCACCAAATCATCTAAAGATGCCATTTCATATTTTACCACAGTACAAGCAATTTACAACTTTTTTAGTGCTTCCACAAACCATTGGGCAGTCTTGAAGAAGCATCTTGAACAAAAACTCACACTTAAACCTCTAAGTCAAACTAGATGGGAAAGCAGGATAGATGCTATTAGACCATTCTGATATTCATCAGGAGAGATTTACGATGCACTATTCAAAATAAGCCAGGACTTGTCGTATGATCCTTCTTTTCAACATTAAGCTGAAACATTGGCTCAGAAAATGATGCAGTTTCAATTTTCATGTTGCACAGTTATTTGGCATAATATTCTAAATCAAATTAATTTGACTAGCAAAGTTATGCAGAACATAACCATAGACATATCTGAGGCAAAGACAATTTTGAATAAAACACTGTAATATTTAAAAAAAAAACCATTCAGATGAAGGATTTGAAGAAACTGTCAAAGAAGCAACAACAATAGCAGAGGATCTTGATTTTGAACAGACATTTGCACCTCAATAATTCATTCGTCCTCAGAAAAAAACAAGGAAGTTTTGTTATGAGGCTCATGATGATCCTATTCTCGATCCAAACAAAAGTTTTAAAGTTGAGTGTTTCTATTGTATTTGGATGTAGCTATAACTTCCATTGAAGAAAGATTTTGTCAGTTGCATGGTCATTGTGAAACTTTTGAATTTTTATATGATATTGGAAATATTAAAAATCAGTTTTCCAAAGAAGACCTCATGAAGCACTGCCAAGACCTACATTTAGCGCTCAGTACTGATAACACTGCTGACACTGATGCAGTAGAATTGCATGATGAATTAATAGCTTTATCTGAGCTAATAAGTCCTAAAACTTCTCCTCTAAAAGTATTAGAATTTATAGCAAGAAATGATTTTTTCACTCCAAACACTGCTGTAGCATTAGGCATTCTTTTAACATTACCAGTATCAGTGGCTTCTGGTGAAGGCAGTTTCTCAAAACCGAAATTACTAAAAAATTATTTGAGGTCTACCATGTCTCAAAATCGTTTGTCAGGACTCGCATTAATTTCAATTGAAAGTACTATTGCAAAAAAATTAGATTTCACTGACTTATTAAAAGACTACGCAAGTGTAAAAACCAGAAAAACTCAGTTCATATAAATTCTTTTAATTTATGAGAAACTGGAAGACATTAATGTTTTTCATTACAGCATATAGTTGAACCCAAATTGTTTGTAATTGTGATTTGGTTAAAATTGAACATTAAAATTACACTAGTAGGAAATTGTTTTATTTCCCTAACTACAAATTCTCTGTTCTCATTTTTTAAAAATTTTAAACAGTCAAAACAAAACTGCAAAGTGCAAACATGTGTAAAAGAAACAAAAAAAAAAGCTAGGGGGCGGGGAGCAGTCAGAAATGTTTTTGTTTGGGACAGCAAAAAACCAAGAGCCAGCCCTGGGTCTAACGTGGAGTGTGAAATTCCACACTAAAGTTGTGATGGTGAGGTTGATGCTTTATCTGAAGCCCTCAGAGAACATGGCATGCAGGATCTGCATCCAGTAATTACAGAAAATAAATCAAGTGTAATACACCCATCTGCTCCTACCAGATGATCCCTAGTCAGTGCTCTAGACAAAGAGAGACTTCATTACAATCGCTTTCAGATTGCTACTGTGCCATAATGGGAAATAAATTATATTTCTGCATATACACATTAGTTTGTTAAATCTATTTACATACGAAGCAATGGAAACCCTGTCACTCCAGATATCTAAACTTAGTCTGGAAGAAAGGACTATAAAGGTATTGAATTTTAATGGACATTTTGCTATGGATCATGTCCTTGATAATCTAATAGGCTCTTTTCATCTCTAACTTCTGTGAATCTGCTCCAGCATCAAAAGAGAGAAGAATATTAGATTTATATTACAAATGAGTATTCCTAGTGCTCCAGTTATGCTATCTAGTGTTTGTTTAATTTGCTTGTATTACACTCAGATTCAGATTGGGAATATTTATGGAACTGGTGTTTGGGAAATTTTTGGCTGTTTTAGTGCAGCTAACGATTTGTGTGTGTGTGTGTGTGTGTGTGTCCGTCCTTATAATGAATCTTTAATTTGAGTGTCATGTACACTTTCGTGTGAGTATTTGAATCCCAGAAGGCCATATAACAACTTCCAATTTTTTGGAACCAGTGTCAAAAACTCGTATAGCATTCAATTCTGCATTCAGTGTCTGCAAGAAGAATTGTATAGTCTGTCTGTTTGGTGGGAAATTATGGGATTTTTCATTTCTTAGTTTCACTAGTGTGAGATATAAATGCAGCATTGTGTACAGATTTATTATATAGATGCATGTCTAACTCCAACTCCAAATACAAAAGGGCTGACTGTTCAATGAACTGTTAGACTGCCACCGGTATCAGGACTGGGCTTCTCCTGAATCTCTCTTTATAATTAACATTCAGAAAGCACAGCACAATGTTTATGTAAACATACCTTCCTCTGCATCAGCTTTTCCTCTGTTAATGGACTTGATATTTACTTATTTAAAGGAGTAAATATTACTTACCAAGGTTGGAAAAGGATGTGATAATCAAGTCTAATAATAACTATATAGCATATATTCTACTGAAATTGGCTCTATTCTCTTCATACTTTTAATATATAAATCTGTATATTTATCTTGTTTTTGTATAACATTTTGTATTTGTAATAGTGCTTTAAACCTGAGGGCACCAGCTTCTACTGTCAGTTACACTGCAATTACTTTGGATATACACTGATGTAGCTGAAAGTATTTCATAGATTTAATAATAGGGACAATAGAAAAAAATCCCATTTTACAGATGGAGAAACTGAGACAGTGATGTGGCCATCTTTACTATGGTCATCTGTGGCAGAGCTGAGAATAGAACCCTAGCTTTCTGGCTCCAGGCCCTGTCCTGCAGCTAAAGACTATCCTTCCCCACCCACTACACTTACAGAATAAAAAGGAAATAGAGACCCCATTCAGAAAAGCCCTGAAGCACATGCTGTCACTTTCAGCACATTTAAAATCAGCATGTGCTTCAGCGTTTTCCTGAATAACCACCTAAAAGGAGAAATGAGAGAGGGGAAAAAAACCTGTTTCCAGCTGAGGTTTTAAAAGATTGAAAAAATAATGAGGATGAGGCCCAGGAAGATCATCACAGATGCCGGGAGCTGCAGAGAATGAGCAAGGCCGTAGCAACAAAGAACTTGGCCCCCTCCGAACATATGTCCGGGGCCACTTACAATGCAGAAACTGGAATGCGGTATTTATTTTATACAATATAGAGGGTTCCTATTATGTATACATAGGCCTATAGTGTACATGTATTCCGTATTTACGCAGGGCGCTTCTTTCGAGCCTTGTTCTCCGCAAATTGGTTAATCAATGCGTCATAGTCCAGAGATCTGGCAATCTTGTTTTTGCTTGAGATAACTGCAAGCGCAGAAAGCCTGTCATCTGTCATGGTTGAGCGCAGGATATTCTTGATCAGTTTCATTCTGCTGAAGCTCCTTTCAGCACCAGCGACAGTAATTGGTGTGGTCAGAAGAATTCTGATGCAAATGCAAAGATTCGGATATATCTCCTGAAGGCTGTTCTTGTATATGTACTTTAAAAAATTGTTTGCCGTGACAAGTCCTCTCTCTTTCTCAATGACATAAATAAAACGATTCAATTCCATTATGAGTTCGTTGGCATCAATGTCTCCCATTTTTCTTTCAAAATTTTTGCTGTGATTCTCCAGTTCATTTTCTCTGTGACACTGCTACAGGCTGTTAGCATTGTACAGAAATACAAACAACTTATACCACTCCACGAGTTGGTCAAATCGCGACGAAACAGAAGATATGGCCTGATCAGTGAGAACAAGAAAGAACTGCGATTTGAATTTTTCTTCGGCAGAAAGATGACTCGAATCATCAGCACATTCGTAATCAAACATTCTCTTCTTACGTCGCAACCTGGTTTCTGGAAACACCTGCTCAATACCCATATGCTCTGCTATTTCACGTGCATTTGTGACCACAGAGTTATATCCTGTATTTCGATAGTCTTCCAAAAACTTCATTGTAGCACCGACTTCTGCCTGCAGTACGTCAATTGATACATCTGGTGACTGAATTAATTTGCTGGTTTTATTGACGTGAAATAGTATATTGTACCATGTGTACACAGTCGGAACAGAAGGCCACGTAGTAACATGATCTAAAAGCGCACCGGCTTCTGTTGCTGTATTGCCATCTTTCATTTCGAGCGCAT
The DNA here is from genome assembly GCF_025201925.1 of Gopherus flavomarginatus. NCBI lineage: Eukaryota > Metazoa > Chordata > Testudines > Testudinidae > Gopherus > Gopherus flavomarginatus. Next base: position 129,361,954 of record NC_066617.1, read on the forward strand.
ATTCTCGCAAAGATGACAAAGCCTTGCACAATTCTTCAAGGCGATAACGCAGTGGCTTCACAACATCAATTCTCGACTCCCAAAGATAACCCTTTAAGAGATATTGGCATATGTTCTTGAAGTATATCCCAATGTGAAAGTGAAGAAGAAAAGATAACGTATATTCTGTTAATCAGACCGAAAAAAGTCAACGGCATATTTCGATGACTTTGCCGCATCTGAGATCACAAGATTCCAAGTGTGAGCTCCACATGATACATACAAGGCACGTCATTTATTTCTAGCATGCGGACTTGAACTCCTTTATACTTTCCTCTCATATTTGCACCGTTATCATAAGCTTGGCCTCTCATGTCAGCAATGTCGATTCCTAAGTTGTTTGCCTTTTCAAGAAACGCTTCCAATAAGCCCTCGCCAGTTGTATCATGAACATTAAGAAAACCAACAAACGCTTCACGAATATTGACACAATCTTCACCGTTGCATTCAACAAAGCGTAACACCACAGACATCTGTTCTTCATGTGACACGTCGGGAGTACAGTCCAAAATAACTGAATAATATTTTGCTTTTTTAAGCTGCGCTATGTTGGCCTCTTGAATGTTACTGGCAACAAGTTGAATCAGCTTGTTTTGGATCTGTGGACTGAGGTACTGAACATGTGTCTCTGCCTTCTTAATCCTCTGCAAAAGTTCGCTGAGGACAGTATCATACTTTGCAAGCAATTCAAACAGTACCAAAAAGTTGCCATTCGAAGGATCGCCGAGCTTTTCATTACTTCCTCGAAATGCCAAGTTTTTTTTGGACAAGAAAATAACGACATCAACCATGCGTTTGACAACATTTCTCCAGAAATCTCTTTCTTTCAGAAAAGCCTGCAATTCGAGTTGGTCAATAGATGTACGGTTTACTATGCCTGACCGAAGGTCAAACCATTTCACCATACAGTCTTGATGACCTTTGCCTCTTTCATGCTGCTGAAGTCTTTTTGACAGTGCTTTCCAAGTAGATGTTCCACAATGTAGCAGTATGTCGCCAGTGCCAAATAATTTACAACAAAAACAAAAAATGGCATCTTTCTGAACTGAGTACATTAACCATGAACGACTTATTTTCTCGCCATTTGCCATGGTTCGATAGAAATGAGTAGTTGTGAACCTCCGTCTTTCCTCATTAAATGGAAATTCGTAACTTTCATTCTGCTGCGGTGGGCCACGTGCAACAATGTCACACACTTGCCTGTCCGATATTATAGACGGCCAATCTCATGGATCATCAGTCAGTGGTTCAGATTCAGATACTTCTTTCCCGGCAGCAGCTGGAATATCCGTCACAGTTTGTTTGGTAGAACAACTGGCTTCACCTTCGACCTCACTTGAAGCACTTCTGGATAATTCTGGATACGATTCGTCGCTGCTAGCGCTGTCCGTTTCATGTGCCTGTACCTGTACTTTGGATTGCAGCGCAAAATACGTTGACAACTTTGGAATTTTCTCAAGTTCCTTCTCAGCATCTTTTGCTGCCTTTCGTTTACTAGCTCTGCTCTTATACATTCTTTTAGACATCACAAAGCACGCTTCTGCATTGGAAACGATAAAAAACTAAACAACTAAATTAATAACATTATCCATCGACCACCATTATGAACGCAAATACACATTCTTTGAATGGGTCCAACTAAAATTTGAAACTGACCGACAGACAACTGATGTAGAAAATAGCATTATGATGTATCATAATGATGTCACGGTTTTGTCAGTGAAACCGACATGGATTGTGCAATAGTGTCAATAAATGTCCCTTACCTAGTTATACCTTACATTTTTTTTGCCACTTTTAGGGGCCCCCTTCCTTGCGGGGCCTCCTCCGGTCGGAGGGTACGGAGAGTGCTCGCTACACCTCTGAGAACGAGATTCTTGCACCCACATAGCAGTAAAATTGTGTAATGAGGCAGATGAGGCAGCTTCTGAAGCAATAGGAATGGGAAGGGAGTAGAGAGAGAAAGGGACAAATCCTGCTCTCCTTACTATGCTGATAGTCCCTTGAACAATTGTGCTCTATGGGAGCAAGAATGTGTGAGGTTTTAAAATTAGGGTAATTTTGACTTGGATTCTGGAGAAGGTGGGAAGCAGTGAAGAGTTTGAGAAGGGAGGTGCAGGGCCAGTGCAAGGAAGTTTCACGCCCTAGGGGAAACTTACACCTTGCACCCCCCACACCCAGCTAGCCCCACCCCCCGCCTCCCTGTGGCAGCTAAGCATGTCCACCCACCCCTCCCACTCGAGGAGCCCCTCCTCCTCCCCGCAGCTAACCCCACCGGCCGTGGCAGCTAACCCACCCCTGCATCTGGGGACCCCCCCTTGCAGCAGCTACCCCTCCTTGCAAGTCCCCCCTTCATGGCAGCTAACCCGGCCTGGGGAGCACCCCCACTCCACAGAAGCTAACCCCGCCCCACTCCACAGCTGCTAACACTGCCAGCTGCGGCAGCTAACCCTGCCCGGGGAGCCCGCCCCCGTGGAAGCTAACCCCATCCCCCTCCACGGCAGCTATCACTGCCCGGGGAGCCCCCTGCAGAAGCTAACCCTGCCCCCCTCCATGGCAGCAAACACCTCCCGCCGCAGCAGCTAACTCCGCCCAGGGAGCCCGCCCCAGCTCACCTCCGCTCTGCCTCCTCCGCTGAGCACACAGTTACACTGGCGCTGCTCTAATTCTACTCCCCCCCCAGGCTTGCGGCGCAGATTGGAGGAGACTTAGAGCCGGGGCTGTATGCTCAGAGGAAGAGGCAGAGTGGAGGTAATTTGGAGTGGGGAGTGGTTCCCCTGTGTGGCCCCCCCCTCGGTTTCCACGGGCAGCCCTCCCCGTGCCCCCCTGCCCCAGCTCTCCTCCACTCCACCTCCTTCCCTGAGCAGGCTTTTAGGTACCCTCAACCACTAGGCACCCTAGGTGACCGCCTAGTTTGCCTAAGTGGTTGCACCAGCCATGGGAAGGTGATATGACTTAGCTGTTTGATATAGCTGAGAACTGGATAAGATGACTTTGTGTAAAGTTCTCTCACACTTTTTGTCAACAGGTATCTGAAAAGTATAGATTATTTTTTTTTTTGCCTGCCACCAACTTCATTTAAAACATTTATATGGCTAGAGTAAGCAAGCACATTAATTTTGATACCTGGACATTTTCAAGATCCTACAGTTAGATAAACATCTTCTCACGCCCCAGCAAGCATTGTATGTGTGTACTGAACGTAGAACTTGAAGGAGAGTTCTCAGATTGTGTTTGACAATGAGTGTTTTCAATGAATCGTTTTCAATCAGCATTGTTTCAAAAACAGTAACAAACTCCTGTCAGGCTCCTAGGAAACAGTATTTAAAATCATGCAAGTGCTACATGAGTTCTGCAGTTACAAAACCACCACCCTGTAGACTACTCAGCTATATGAAAATGTAAGATGCAGAGGACTAAAGACCCCATCCTGCAAACACTTAGCTTCCCTGGCCTATTATACCTGCTGCCCATGCCTCCCTTCCATTTTCCTTCCAGGGCACTGACCTCCTGGTAATTGGACCCTGCCTGCCTACTGACCCCAGACTCCTGGTTTGTGCTCTGGCCTGTCTGACTCAGACCTCCAGCTAACCAGATCCTACCTGCCTGCCTCCCGATGCCTGCTGGGGTGACCAGGTGTCTGGTTTTCGACCAGAACACCTGGTGGAAAAGGGACCCTGGCAACTCCAGTCAGCATTACCGACTGGGCGATTAAAAGTCTGGTCAGCGGTGCTATGGAGCTAAGGCAGGCTAGTCCCTACCTGTCGTGGCACTGTGCTGCACCCCAGAAGTGGTCAGTAGGTCGGGTCCTAGGCGGAGATCAACAGATCTGAACTGATAGCAAAGCCTTCACTGGATCCTTTGGTGGACTACAGGAGTCAGGTAAGGGGGCAAAAATCATAGAGCTGCCCCTGCTCACAATGACTATCAATAACTACTATAGCTGAATTTCGAAAATACAGAGGGTGGTGATGCCAGTAGTTACATTTCCCTTCATGGAGATCTAAACAAATATGAGTCTCCTCCCATACCCCAATGGTACAGGTAAAGCCCAGTTTGTCTTGCTCCATGCAAGCTTGCAAATTCAAAGAATAATATTGCTCTCCTCTTACATGCACCCATTTGGTATTTTCCGTAGACATCAGAGAATTGTTCACAAACATTCCCTAAGAAATCGGGGTGAATTATTTCATCTATGGCATCCCTTAAAGTAAGTATGTACGCCATGATAGTTTCATTAGCATGGTTTTAACTGAAATTCACCATTTTCCACCATTGCTGCTTTTCTTTTTGCAAATTTGGTGGCATTAGACCCGACAATGTTTTTAATTTCCGGTGGCACTTAACCATTATAAACATCCCTGATTATAGCCTTTGCAATATCGAGCAGTAGCTTGCATGCACGCAAGTGCCTCCGTTAGATTAGACTGCAGTATCTCCAATGCTCCTATAATCTGAAGGTGATCCATTTCTTGCACTTCTAACCATGTTGGCAATGTATTAGCAATATTGAAACCTAATTCACCCAAATCATTCAATGCTGCTGAGAGAGGTTGGCTAGTGAAGAGATATCGTGTTCCACTTCATCTATACATGATGGCACGAACTGCTGATCTACCGTATTTAGTACTCCTTGTCCAGTTCCCACCCCTCCTAGGATTTTAGCAGCTAGATCTCTCTTAACTCTGTGGGGAGATGGTTGTTGCAAGACATTACCTTGTACCCATGCTATCCATCCCATTAACAAAGGGGTTACATACCGGGCACATTCTGTATGCATAGGGATTACAGAAACTTCAACTTTTAAAACCAGTTTTTTTAATACAAAGTGAGGGTTTTTCATCAAACTGTGAGATACATCTTTTTTTTACTACAAATGGTCCCATGAAACCAATGTAAGGCACAGGGGTTACAAAAACTCTAAATGTCCTTTTTAGCCCCAAAGGACTTTCAATTCCTAGTTTCCAGTATCATTTACAGAAACATTCAGTTTTAACAAAACGTGGCATATTGCTCCAAAATTTTTAGGGTGTTCTTCCATTTCGCAAAATTTTGATTTTACAACCTCCTCAGGAATCTTATTACAATGAGCAATACATCTCTGACATTTTAGTTTAATATGATACATTTGATGACTAGGGAGGAGGACTTTTACATTTATTGAGGATACATTAGTGGGGGTAATACCCATTATGATGGATACCTTGAAAGGACCTGGAGCCACGTTGTTATTATTTTTAATCATGGCATAAATACATTTTGAACCATGCCAATCTTGTATACTGCTAGAACAGCCCCTAAAACTTTGATCATCCAGCATCCTCTTACATTACCCCGTGGCCTTTTTAATAAATCTTATTTGCGTCTGAGGATTGATCATAGGGTCGTGCTTCCTCTGGCCATCATGGATAGTGAAAGCTATGATAGACTTGTTCCCTTCAATTTCCTCAAAAGATAACAATATCCATTCAAAGTATATGCATAAACATTCACTAGTCCTGACAATACATCTTTGAGGTATAACCCAATAATCAGGCTCTAAAGGAATTTTAGATGGAACTAAAGCAGGACTTCTTCCTGCTTTTTGCGACCTAAATGTTGTCCTCCTACTCTAGATGAACTTGGTCTCCAAGGCCTCTTACTTTGACCTTTTATCCATTTGAGAGGAATTTGTCTGGTTGTGGTTGTCTGCACATTAGGCATTTGGAACCTCTTTATTTCGGTTGCCTTATTAGAATACCATTGTCTCGTTGAGGCTTGTAGACTGGGTATTAGTGGAGCTGTTGTTCCTTCTACAGGTTCCTGTCCTTTTCCATATTATCCTCTAGCTCCTCCAAATTAACTTCTGGGAATATGGGCTCTGCCCATTTATGTGCCAACTCGTGGTTCACTAGACAATACCAATGTTCGTTTTGACTAACCAATAACACAAATGATACCCTATTGGTATTCAATAATTCTGTGTACAAAATCATCACCACAAAAGGGGTCTTGTTTCTTTCCTATAAACAAACAGAGAAAGAGACACAATTACAACCTTATGGTAGCTTAGCGTCATCTTTTACTTGTTCCCTTTCCATGACTTCAATTGTGAAGAATGAAACCATTTGGGAACCCTCTTTTTCCCTGTGGAAATTTCTCATAAGTACACAGTGGGACTAGCCTTTTCCAGTACGACAGCTGGACCTGCCCATCTAGGGGACAGCAGATGGTGTTTTTCTGAAAAACATCGGAAGAGGACTTTATCCCCTATGTCCCATTCCACGAAAGATAAATTGTCCTTTAACCATTGGTCCATTTTCTTGGTAACACCCTTTAAATTGACAGCAACCTGCTTCTGCACTAAGCCAGTGGTATTCAGCAGTTCTTTGATATAGCAGTCCAATCTGACCTGTGGCGCATAGTTATCTGGAGGCACCCATCTTTCTAACCACCAGTATTCTGGAGTTCTCATCATTCGTCCAGTAAGGGTTTCATGAGGAATAAACCCAGTAACACTGCAGGTCGAACGAGTGGCCATAAGAATTAAAGGCAGCTTGACGTCCCAATTTTTTCCTGAAATTTCTACTATCTTCCTGAGAGCATTCTTTAATGTAAGGTTGCTTCTTTCAACTTGACCAGATGGTTGGAGGTCTCCTGCAACATGAAATTTTTGCTTGATGCCAAGTGCCACACACAGGACTGGCTCCAAGCACCAGTGAAGGAAGCAGGTGCCTGGGGCAGCCAATAGAAAGGGGCAGCACTCTGTCCGTTATTGGGGTGGTATGTCCAGGTCTGCTGTGGCAATTTGGTGGCGGATCCTTTAGTCCCCTCTCTTCCTCTTCAGTGGCACTTCAGCAGCAGCTCAATTGCTCCACTTCAGTCTTCGGTGGCAATTCGGTGGTGGGTCCTTCAATCCCTCTCTTCCTCTTTGGCAGCAGCTCAATTGGATTTTTCTTTTTTTTTGTCTTTGCCACTTGGGGCAGCAAAAGAGTTGGAGCTGGCCCTGGCCACACAAAGCTGTTGCATTAGCTTGCCTGTAAAATGGATACCCTGGTCCTAATCTATAACTTTTGGTAACCTAACCTACTAAAAGCTTGCTCTAAAAGTACTCTAGCAATGGTGTTTACTGTGCAATTCTTCATGGGATAGGCCTCTGTCCACTTGGTGAATGGCTCTATAAGCACTAAACAATACAGATTCCCTCTGCTTGTCTTCAGCAATGGACCTATGAAATCTATTTGCACTCTTGTCCTAGAGCCATCGATGGGCCGGTGAAGTAATGGTCCCTTTTGGATCCTTGAATCCGGGTTACACATGGCACAGCGAAGACAGTTGTATATCCAGGATTCTACTTCCTTGACCATTGAAGGCCACCATCCTAAGGTGAGTAGGCTCTTTAAGGTTTTCTCTGTTCCATAATGACCTTGCTCGTGGGCTAATTTAATGAGCTCCTGGTAAAGACAGGATGGAATTACTAACACAGGAATGCTTTCGATGCCTTCCTGCTGATTTTCTTTTCTTGCCAGAACTAATCCTCTCTTATCTGTATAGATGGTAAATCTTTTGCACCGCTGCTTGCTCAACAGCTCAATCACACTGGTGCCCTTCTGCTGAAGCTGCCTTAAATCCTGATGTTGCAGGGTTTCAGTGGGATGGACAATGTTTACAACATCTGTTGGTACATTCCATTCAGCTCCTACGCCCAATAAGGCTGCCTGTTTTGCCAATTTTTCCCCAGTACTATTCAGGATGGAGATGTCTGACTGATTTTTCCTATGAGCCTTGACCTTAAATAGGAAAGTTTTTCCTTGCCTTCCTTCTGCCAGCTTCCAAGCATACAGTAAATATGAAGCATGAGCTATTGGCTGTTGGTCCGCCGAACACATGTTTCTCTCCAGCCAAACTGCCATCCAATCAATGAACGTCCCCAGGACCCAGTTGGAGTCTGTACACATCGTGATATTCTTCAGTGGATCTGCTGATGTTAAAGCAGCTACCACTGCTGCAATTTCAGCTGCTTGTTCTGAGTGATGCCTGATGGTGCCTTGCACTATCTTCCCTGAAGAAGCCTGCATAGCTGAAAACCCAGTAACAGGGGATCCATCCATTATGATGGTAGATAGTATTATGATCCATCTACCAACCAGATTTCCCGAGAGTGTTCTTTAGTGTCTTCATATTTGGGGAGAAATGGAGTCTTAAATGCCAGTGCATGCATATCAGGTAATGGGCATTCATGAGCTTCTCCCGCAGACATCAAAGCATAGGGTACAGCAGCCAAATGTTGAACCTTTTGCACTTCTATCTCTCTATTTAAAAAGGTTAAAGTCCACGCTACCAGTCTCGTATTGCTGACCTTCCCTGAATTCGCCTTTCCAGTACTGTACAGGAGTGTGTGCTGGTTTTAGTATTATAGGAGACAGGCCTATAATACAAGGCCAGTGTTGTAAAGCCCATCCCAATGTTAAAACTTCTTTTTCACAACTTGAAAACCTGGACTCTATTTCTGATAAACTTCTTGAGCCATAAGCCACCGGTTTTAGAGTGGTGCCTTGATGTTGGAACAACACAGCACTAATGGCTCTTTCAGTAGATCCCAACTGTAAGTAATAAGGTTTATCAGATTGTGAGTATGTCAAGGCAAGTGCTTCAGTTAATGCCTGCTTCAATTGGTATACTGCTTCTACCTCCTTATTACCCCACTTCCATTGCTGATCTTTTCTTAACAAAGAATGCAGTGGCTTTGCAATGCTGGCCTAGTCCTGTGTAAAATCTCTGGAAAATCCTACAGGACCCAGGAACGATCAGAGCATACTAACGTCCACAGGTGCAGGCAGTTTACAGATCAGTTTCACCCTTTCCGTTTCTGGGCATCTTCCTGCATCCCCTAGTTCTACACCTATGTATGTAACTCTTTTGGACACCAACTGAGGCTTTGATGGATTCACCAAAAATCCAGTAGCTAGAATTTTGTTCAGAACTTCTTGGACGGCTTCCATGTCTTCCTCACTAGTAGTGGTTGTGATCAGCACAACATCTACGTAGCACATGATGTTGTTTTTATAGCATAGCCCGTGCCACATAGCTGCTACTGTTTTGAGCCATATCGTTGGTGCGTTATGATATCCCTGAGCTACTCAAGTAAACATCAGTTGCTTATCCTGATAAGTGAATGCAAATTTGTAGAAGTAGTCCAGATGGAGAGGAATTGAGAAAAAGGCATTTGAAATATCAAGGACTGAAAACCAAGTTGCTCCTGCAGTAATCAAAGACATAATTTTTGGATATCTCGCCACCACTGGCGTCATTCTCGGTGTTACCTTATTCAGTGCTCGATAATCTATTGTGAGAGGCTATGTTTTGCCATCAGCTTTTAAAACTGGCCACACTGGCGTGTTGCATGGGATTTCGCATTCAGTTAGTACACCCTGATTTTGTAATGCGACTATAGTTTCCTTTATACCCTCCTTAGACTCAGCTGAATAAGAATACTGCTTCTGAGGCTTATAGTTAGGTCCTATGACTTTAAATGCTGCTATCACCTTTCCACAGCTGAGTTTGTTTTTAGCAAACACCACTAGATAACTTTTTATAGCCATCTGTATATCACTCTCCCATTTGGGAAGAACAAAGTCTGCAGGTGCCTTTAAAGCACATAGTCTATGAACTGCAGATATCACTGTATCATGATTTTGTTCCAAGGATTCACTAAGGGATTGATTAGGAATAGCCACAATAATTCTTAGCTGTTTCAGTAAATCAATTCCTAATATTCCACAACTCCCTAAGGACTGTAATCCCCAAGAAGCTTATACTGATAAATGCCCCAAAGTACTTTTTATGTCCTTAGAAAAGGGTACAATACTGGTCTTACAATTATAACTTTCAAGAGTCTTTATACACTTAATAGGCAGCAATTCAGCTTGTGGTGAACCATCAGTGCACAAGATGATGGTTGACGCCCCCGTATTCACCACACCTTTTGACAGAATGACCCAAACTTTCCCTCCAACATGATGTTAACTGTTGGTCTCTCCCATTCATCATATATGATGGGAGCCACAAGATCAGGGGAGTGAAAGCTGGGCCCCTTCACTTAGGCTCCATGCAGGGAAAACACTGTTGAGTATTTCCCTCTACCTGCTGCTTCTCACTCTCATATTTAAGCAGTCTCTTAAAGAGTTCAGTAGTAGGAACTCGATCTAATTGCTCTCTAGTTTCATATTTTAAAAGTCTTTTCCAAAATACATTTATTGATACAAAAGTGGACTCAACCTAATTTTAAAGGTCACTAATGTATCAAAAATCACTGTGGAATCCAAGTAATTTTCAATATTCTTTATGTTACCTTTCTTCTTTCTAATCATATTACTGCATTTTCCTTAATAGGTCATTTTTAATCTTCTGAGGTGTAATGTTATTCTAGGCTTCATCCAAAGGCCACTGGTGTCTATAGACCAATAAAGTATCAAATTCATCCCTATAAAATGATACCAGTAGAATTACCTATTTGATTAATTTGGCCCATTGGATTTAATACACGGAAAGGATTAGCACTTCAGTCACAGGAAGAAAAAATATTTCGTAGTGTGTATAACTTTTACACTTGATCCCAACCAGAATAAAAAAACTGCAATAAGATCAATTTGTTTTCTTTGGAAAAAGACAAGTTCAGTTCAACACTTTACAGCCATTGCCTTATGAATGGAACTTGTGGTTAGTTTCTGTAGATAACATCTGATGCTGAGGTACGGCAATTGCATCTTAGCAGTTAACGGTGAACTTTCCTGTTCACAATTGCTTCTCTTTATTAAGCAAGATGTTTCCTGGCATGATTTATGAATTTCTAAATGACAGGTTCCTTGAGTTAATCGTGAGTAAGGCTATGATTTGGGCAGCGGTATTTTTATTAAAAATTATGGACAGGACGTGGGCAATAAATAATAAATTATGGAAATATACACACAGTAATGAAGCCCAAATCCTGCTGCACAGAGCTGACGCTGAAGCCTGAGCAGAGCTGAAGCCGAAGAAATCACCAACATCTCTTAAAATAATCACGGAATCCATGACAGAATCGTAGCCTTAATCATGAGCACGTAGACATTCAGTAGAACAAGCTGGGCACAGTCACTATGTTTAAAACCTAATGTTTTCTCTCTGGCATTACCTGTCCATTGCAAATTTAGTAGGAGATTCCAGTGAGTTCAAGTTTTGTCTAGTTTTTTGAAACTGAAAGTAGGAGCGTAGATTCTTCTGTATTGCTTTTATGACAAGAGACATTCACTTTCTGAGTTAGATGGAGAGGACAATGAACTATTCTCTGCTGCTCAGACAAATTACATATACCGAGTATGGCTGTGACAGACATTCCTTTGGTTTCTCTCACTTGTGGCTTGAAGGCAAATGATTCCCAAAGAAACCTAAAATTGATTGGATAAATCTGAACAAATGTAGTGGAAAATTGTTTAACTGATTATACAAAAGTGGAGTAAATACCCTTGGACCTATGCGGAGTAATTTTCCTTGGGTAAGATCTTTTTGTTTATTTTTATTTCCTATTTCACAGAATCTTGCTATTTATCCTCTTAAGTATGATACATTGTTCTCTGTAGCAAGCCTTATTTTTCTCATTAATGTGCAAGTGAATTTAAAGCTTGAAATAGCTTCCAGATTGACAGCTCCAAAAACTCAAGTTTTCTGTTTAGCCACAAAATGGCTACAGCGCGAGCAATAGCAATGCAAGCTTCCCTCTCTGATAGTGTTTATTAACCTGGAGGGACCTTCTCTGTGGGGACTGTAGTACTCTGCCATTTTCCATGTCCATTCAGCCTTTGGCACCCGGGTTAGCATTCTCAGCAGAAAAGAAGCAATTAGTGCCATTTACTGTGGTGGTTTTGCTTTGTGGCCACTGGACTGAGGCCACCAACTCATGTCAGATAGGCCATCAAACACTCATTAAATGAAAATGACCTTTGATTAGTAGTGATCTGGATACCCTGAATTTTATACATGTATGTGGGGATGGAAGGGCATTTCCCATTGACTAAAGGCCAAATTAATCAATTGATCTTGCTAATGAGGACAGAGCATGAGACTAGTATGACAGAACCACAGAGTCATCTTGTCCTCTTCCACAATAATCATAACAAATATTCCTTTTTCCTCTCTGTCCAACACACTGTCCTGTTATTGGTTTGTGGTAATGCCAATGATGTGCCAGGTAATTTCCAGATGGACAAGAGGGGCCAGTCCTTACAGTGAGGAGGTTCCAATTTAAGGTTCGGCAGAAGTACACAGAGGTCCAGGTGGGAGAACATCAAAAAGAGGGATTTTTCCAAACAAATCAACAAGACTCATTATAGGCAGCACAATAGCCATGGGAGCTTATGTAGGAATTAAAAATGGAGAGGCCACGAGGAAGACTTCAGGAAGGTAAAACCATGAATAGAGAGTCATATGAAGGAAGCACAGAGGTGATTGTCTGAGCAACTGACAAACAGGCAAGTGTGAACAGTGGTGGAGCTGAAGGAGCAGGAAGCCGTGTGGAGCTCAACAAGGGATTCTGCATAAGGGAGGTAGACTTATACAGAGCCCTGCAACAGGTGCCCAGTACTTTAAGTGATAGCTGATAGGCAGACAGTGGAGGGATTGAAAGAGGGGAGTGATATGAGCAGATTGACCTGCAAGAGAAATTATTTTACTGACTGCATTTTATATGGTCTGGACTCTGCTTGGCTGGGGAGCAGAAATTAAAGGGCTTCTCCCCCTTCCTTAAAACACACACTCCTGCTGTTCCTTATCTCTGTTTAATGGCTCTTGGACCAAACAGTTTCTAGCTCTCTATCATGGGAGGGTGCCAATCTGGGGTGCTCTCAGACCTGTTAACTTTTTGGGGTTTGCCTGTAGACTGCAGAGTCAAATTCTCCTCTGGGTCTGAGGAGAAGTTTCCAAGTGACAGGCTGTCTTTCCCCATTCTCTCTGCCTCCTGGGGAGGAGCAGCAAAGCAGGACGGGTGCCTCAGCACATGCAGTGGGAAGAGCTCCTTTCTTCCCCTGCACTAGATATGGTCCTGTGTTCCCCACTCTGAAGTAACTCATGCCCATTCACTGGCTCCTTCTGTTCCCCCTCCCTGCGGACTGTGGGGAGGATAAAGAACTGCTGCTGCTGCCTCACTGGGAGACTGAAGATCATCTGCTGTTATTGGCCTCCCTGCTTCCTTCAGAGCTGGAGGAGTGAAAATCCTCCTTCTCGAGTGTGAGATGCCAAAATTGATTGATCTTCTTGGTGAGTAGGGTAAAATAAATTTGTGCTTGTTTTGGGATGGAGCAGAGTTAAATGATTTGTGCTGCTGGTACAGGCCTCCCTGCTCCCAACATGGCACCCATCTCATAAGCACCTCTTCTGGTCAAGTGTGTCTACAGCCTTTAAGTAGTCCCAGCCCTAGTATTGGGCCATACCCCAGGGCTTTCTCCCTGGTGGCACTGTCTTTGTCTACTGTGGTCCCAGATCTCCAGCACAGACACTAAGTAGTTCAGTTCCCCTTCTGGGCATTTCTCACTGTTCTATTGTAGGCCAGTTCCCCAGTGGCCTATGTGAGGGACCCACACCCACCCAGTACTCTGGGTCCCAGCCCAGAAACCCTAATAATAGCAGCCTTGTGCTACCATGCCCCTTTAACTACACTGCTTTCAGTTCCTTGGGCCACTTCCCCACAGCCCAGTCTTCACCAAAGCTTCACCCTTACCTCAGGGCTCATCTAAGTTCAGACCCAGTAGCCAGCCATGAGCTCTTCCTTGCTGCCCCAGTCCCTGCCAGCACTGAGCTCTCCAAGTTACTGCAGTTCCCTTTAGCCAGCCAGGAGCACGACCTGCGCTACTCAAGCTCCAGTAAGGAACTAACTGTCCTTTTATATGGCCCTCCTGGGCCCTGATTGGCTGCTCCCTTGTAGCTATTTTAGGCTGCTTGGAGGACTCCTCTACTGCTCCTTTTCTGGGATGGGTGTGGTAGGACACTAAGGCCTCCAGTAAGGGGTCTCTGGGCCTAATCCACCCCATTACAACCAAATTGTTTTAAGTCTGAAAGGATGGGAGAGTGAGGTAATGAGGGAAAACTTTGGAAGGGAGGAAAAACAGAGTGAGGAAATATTTCTATTCTTCCTACAACCCCTTGATTTCTCCCATATAAAATCTAATCACCATTCTCAAGGTAAGACAAGGGGGAAATGGTGATATTCTAAACTCCCACAATATAAGATCAATGTGAGTAACCAAAATGGGAGGCTGCTAACTGTAGATTGTGCAGATGTTGAAAATATGATTGTATGTGTATTCTCTGAGCTCCACTGAGCTCCTTGATATTAGCTCCCCTTTGTAGGGCTTGAATATGCCTATGGGCTCTGCTAGATCTTTGTGCTTGGCTCCTTCTTGATTGGAGAAAAAAAAGTTATACTATCTCCCAAATGCAACCCAGTTGGGGCACCGAAATGAGATGTCGTCCATAATAAGTGGTGCAGATTTGTGATCTTCCCTCTGTTTTTGCATGAGGAATGGAATAGTTAACAATGTTGATATTTAAATGATCATCATTGGGCACCTGAGTTTACACCATAATGTAATGAATGAGGCAATTCACACCTTTCAGAGCTATCCAGTCTCTTTGCAGACTCGCTTAAATGGCTACACTCCTGAGACCTCTCCCGTTGGCTTAGTTACTCCATCTGTGTGGAGTGCTGTCTACATGGTGGAGGTTAAGCTTTGAATCAATATTTTGAAAAGAAACATTGTTTAAATTAATAATGAAAATTCTAAGGGAAAACAGTCACTCCAAAAAATGGGAATGGTGATTTTTCCCACTGAGTTTACTGCAGGAAAGCTTTTGATTTTCTGACCAGATCTAGTGTATTTGCATATATTTTTAGGTGCTTGCAGGAGAGTGTGTATGCTGACTGTAGTGTCCAAAGGTCCCAATGACACTGAAGCCCCTTTGTGCTAGACATTGTACAAACAGATGGAATAGGAAGAACTGACTAAGCGGAGACCAAAGCCACCTCGTTGTCCTTGTTCAGAACCCTCCTTAAAACTCTTCTTTGCTCCGATACCTATAAAAATACCTGATCAGGTTGAGGCAGGTGGTGTGCTGTGACTAGAATGGGCAGGAAAACAGGATTTCCCTTCCACATACTCCAGTGAAACCATGACACTTATATGAAATAAGAAGATTCCTGTAATTAGTTTTGGTCAAGCTCTTTAATATAGGTCCACAATCAAAATAATTAGCTCACTCTCTAGAAGGTCTGAACTAAGCAGTTTAATTCTGTTAAGTGATTCTTAGTGTGTTTTGCTATAGGATATAGTCTTTGATGTCTCTTTTGCTGGTTGGTCAGCCCCTCAGTTTGCAGCCAGTTCTCCTCCAGATGACTGGCAGATTCTCTCAGACACATCAGGACTATATATTTAGGTCTAGGCATATTGGAATTGATGATTTTTCCAGGAAGTTATGGGTTTTTGTGACTGGAGTTTGACTATTTAGGTTTTTATTTTGATGAAGCCGCCCACTAGCAGTAAAATTTCTTGTATTCTACAGCATTGAATAGAAAAGAGGTTTAGGTTTTCAAAGTATCTAGCTTTCCTTTTTACTCTCCGAAGCTCCTGCAGAGAAGGCATCGTGTATGCATTTATTTCCATAGACAAGGTTGAGTGTTGTGCTGTCTGAAGGAAAGAACACATTAAAAGAGTAGATGAAAGTATCTATGCTAAAATGCAGCTAGTTAGAACTATGGATTGCTTTTACAGAGTGATCTTACCGACTGATCATATAATATAACTCAGTCCAACAGCCATTACAGTCCAAGGACAAGCTCAGGAGACTGGCAGTGGAAAATCATGGCTTCCACTTCCAGTGTAGATTGCTGGTTTCCCAACCAGCCCATGTGCATAGTGATGTAAATTTTCTAATGTCTGAGATTTGTTTTGTGAGCTGTGAGACATGAATGGGTTTCAGGCCATTTCCAAGTGACCATGTATTTAATAACACCACTATGCAATATGTGGTACCCTTTTCTGATCTCAATAGAAAGGCCAAAGAGGATAAACTCCCCTCACTTTGGGAGGTAATGTCTCCACAGGCAAGCATGGTATACATTAGCAGGGTGAGGCAGCTATCATGGCTGTAGTCTGTATTGTACCTGTTCTTAGGATATATAAAGGACATCCAGGACTATCAGTATTCATAAGCATAAACTCCTGTTGAGAGTACTGGTTTTGTTCCCTTGTACACCAGTCTAAATCAAAAGCAACTCTATGGGGCCAACATTCATCACCCACTTGTTAAATTTTCAAACAGCCACCTTTTTGCTTTGTCCCCCTTCTGTCCCTCATGTTTTGGGAGGAGGCCCCCATAAAAATCTTCAAAATTCAAGATTTCAAAATTTGTTTTTGTCACAATTAAGGGTGAAAAGTTAATCTCCGGGGTTTTGGGGGTAGTGGGGGGTGAGGGATTGTTGGAATGTAGTATTCTGAAATATTTTGTTTCGGAAACACTGACATTATTATTTACTTTGCATTAGAATATTGATTATTGCAATGTAATATAAAAAAGTCAAAATGGCCTCATCAAAATGAAAAATTTTGAAAATTTTCCATCAAAATCTACACGTTCCCAGAGAACATTTCGCTTACCATGAGACAGCATTTTCCAATGGAAAACTGTTCAATCAAAACATTTTCTACCATCTCTAGCTGTGACCACTATCTGTCATGCTGAGCAGTATTATCTCATTGTTTCTATGTAGTCCTGTGTTTGTATCTACTCATTGGCTCTTATATTGTAGGTTCTTTGGGAAATGGACTGACTTTTTGTTCTCTGTTTGTACAGCACCTAGCACAACAAGGTTCTGGTCTGTGACGGGGCCTCCTAGGTGCTACCTCAATACAAATGGTAAATTTAAGAATAATCTCAGTTAAAGTCAACAGTATTCCATTGGTGTAAAACCAATTGAGAGCAGAATCAGGTACATTATCATTTTTGAAACACAAAGAACAACCATATAGTTTCAGTCCAACATGACTTATTTCAGCTCAAGGAAAACAAGAAACAAGGAAAGTAGCCTCCATGACAACACAATAGTCATGTTGCCTCATTAACAGGCTGCAACAACCAGAGAACAAAATGGCTGCTGTCTCTATTAGACTTGATCAAAAACATTCCATTTAAACTTTTTATTGAAATAGAAAATGCCTTTTCAACCAAAGTGAAATTGCCATGAAACTTTATTTTTCAATGAAAGATTTCAAAACTAAAAGTTTTAAAATATTCAAAAACAATTGAATGTTATGTTGTTAGGAATATAATTACTCTGTCCCTCTGCTACCCCTGCCTTTGTCCAGGGGAAAAATTAAAAAAAAGCAAGAGAATGTTCCCTCTCGCTACTAAAATGAAATTAAAATTAAAACCAATACATGGAAAAAATGGTAAGTTTTAAACAAAACTAAATTTTGATTTCTTTTGAGCTTTTGTGAATGATACTTACCTTTTTTGACCAGCACTAGTCCGGACGCGTAGGCAGAGCTCTTAGAAATGTTCAATATACAGAATACCAAAGCATCACAGTTTCATAGCCATAGCACCATGAAGTAGGAGGAGGAGAGTGCACAAGGGTTGTTAGTAAGTATTTTACTTGCTTTTTCAAGTCAGTTATTCCTAGCCTCTGAATGCTGCTTCATGTAGAAGAGGTTCTTTCTCTAGCAATCCAGTTTTCCATTGCGTCTAGAGTAAATAACCAAGGCCGTTTAACATACTTCCAAGAGCTTTTTCCAGTCCCCCAAATTTGATGATTATTACACTCAATATTCATGCTCAGGGAGGTAGTGGGGGAGAATTTCCCCCTTTTTAGTAATGTATGAAGGGGTCTTGGACACCACTCATGAACATGGGGGCTGCACTGGGGGAGATTGATTGTCATTAGTGTGAAGGGGGCATAGATTTTATGGGAGAAGAGAGACTATTCCTTTGTTGATGTAAGTGGACTTAGTTATGTGGGGTCTGTGTTGAGAGAAAGGATCATCCCCTTCCTCCACAAACCCACCATTAATGAGGAAAGGGCTCAGATCTTCTTATAAGTGTGTTTTCTCCTTTTTGTGAGTAGGGAAGATGACCCTCCTATCACTAATGTGAAAGTTGTTCAGGGACATATAGTGAATATTTACCTTTGGTACTTGTGAATGATGGGCTGTATGTTGCATCAATGCAATTATCTCTAAGAAATCAGTGCTCATGCAAATGCAGTAGTGCATACTCACCGATCCACACGCTACTCATTGATCTCAGCTAGCCATTTCTTTATCTGCTTCACAAAACCTTCATCCACTTCAAAGTAAATTGCCTAAAACAAGAAGCCAAGTTCATGATAAGAGTGAAGATTCATGTGAGCCAGAATCTAAGAACTAACCACTTTTGAGTCTAATACAGACCTGTCAGTTATACTTTTTCCCACTGGGGGTGGGAAGGGCAAGGTGAAACGTAGCCGGTTTCATTTTTTTCTGATTCCAGGCTCAACCTGGGAGGGATTTCCCATGAAATCAGAGAAAGTGTTCAGAAATGACTGGCAGTGAACTGTTTCAAATTCATCTTTTATCTCCCTGGTTTATCCCATATTTGGTCAAACAAAGTGTGGCTCTACACCCAATTTGAGAGCATTTCTCTTTTTGTGTGTCGCACCTGAAAAGTTCCATGGAGCTGGAATGCTTGTCTCTTTCACTAATACAAGTTGATCCAATAAAAGATATCACCTCATCCATCTTGTCTCTATTATGTAACTGTCATATACGTTAATTTGTTTCTTGTTTAACCAGAGTACCAATATTGCTTTATGTTCTATAAATATCTAAGGCCTGCTTCTGTTCTGTTATCCTGATGGCAATCTTGAAATCACTCCACTGATGTAATACAATGCAAATCAAAACAGAATCATGCCCCTAGGGAGTCATTTCTAAATGGAGATCAGGTGAAGGAACCAGACTTACCTGCTGTGATTCAGCAATGCCATATCTTATCAGGGTGGCAAAATGTTCACAGTTAGACATTACTAGATTGTAGTCTATATTCTTCCCCACCAGGTGCTCAGCTCTCTTTACCACATGAGAAAGAGGTAATGGAGGGTGCTTTTTATCTAATTGGTTGTTTACAGCATAGCTTGAAACACGAGCCACGTTCCTCAGACGCTCCTTTTGCACTTTGGCTTTGAAGAATTCTCCATTAAGCATATTATTCAATCCTTCTTCCAACTCTTAGAAAAAGAAAAAGGAAAAAAAAAAAAAAAAGACAGCCAATAAGAGGTGAAAGAGGGTTGGCAGTTTGCCCAGATCTGACAGGATTGACTAGATCCTGACAAATAACGTGATTTTTTTGGTTCAGTGGCTGAACTGGAGGAAAAAAATCCCCCCCCCAAAAGTTTGTTTTGAGTTGACTGAGACGTTTTGTTAGAGTCAGAATGAGATTCCTTCATTACATTTTGTTTAGTCTGGGTAGATTTTTCACCCTAGTTTCGTTATTTTTAAAGCATGAGCTAGATTTCAAAACAAAGTCAAAATGTTTTGTTTAGAAAATGTCAAAACAAAATGTTTCAACTTTTTAAAAATTAAAAATTAAAAATCTTAAAAATCTTTTAAGCTGAAACTATTCTCCAATTTGACCCAAATTTGTAAATAGTTTTGGTTGACCCCAAACTGTGTTTTTCAGTGAATAAGCTGTTTGTCAAAAAAAATTGCAGCCACCTCTAAGGGTGTGTAACAGGGTGCTGGCCAGGAGACCTGGACAGGCCCGTTAGCCCCAGTTCCCATTAAGGGGAATTAATTGGAGCTGGCAGGGTGTGGCTCATTGCTGGGCTAAAGAACAAACACCTTTGGGTTTTACGGGCCAGGGGGCTGTATAAAGCTCACAGGAAGGAAGCAGAAAGAGAGGAACAGGAAAGGGAGGAACCTTAGGCTGGAGTTCCCAGCTAGCTGCAGAAGCTAGCTGTCCCCCAAGGGGCTACCTGGACTGAATTGAACTGTATATAAAAGGTGGTGGGAACAAACACAGAAAATAAAAGGGCAGTGGTGTTTGCACAGAGAGGTCTCTGGTTGGTTTTTGAGAGGAGCGGTGAAGTGCACTGCTATAGGGTGATATCTAGAAAAGGCATACTTAGTGCTGCTTCTCTTGGTTGGCCCAAGAAGAGCAATTCCTGACTGAGATATGCAAAGCATACAGTATCTCCTGTTGGAAGTGAGAGGAAAGGTTGTTGAGCGGTTAGGGGGAAAGCTGGGATATGGGAGACTTGAATTTGAGACTCTGCGGTTCCACAGACTTCCTGTGACACATTTGGCTTAGTTGGGACATAGTCTCTCTCTCTGCCTCAGTTCCCCATCTGTAAAATGGAGATAATAGTACTTTCCTACTTTAAAGGAAGGGTAAATGGAAGTAGAGATTGTGAGGTTCTCAGATATTGTAGTAATGGAGGCCACATGAGTACATTAGCTAGACAGAGTTGAGACACTAAGCATTACTGATGAACTAAAACTTTGAGGGAAAGTTGGGATGGTCAGATTTGAGGCCCAAATCTGAAATGAGCAAATACTGGGCCCCAACTGCTTGGAGCTTATTGTGGAGACTGAATCTTTTCTAGCTGTGGTTGAGCCAAAGAAGGGCTAGCAGAACTCTGAGTGATCAGTGACTTTTGGTTTGTGATTTTAAGTGTGAGAAATTTCTTGGGCTCTCCTGACTCTGAGATGCAGCAAGAAAGGCTCAGAGATTACGTACAGCTTTGAAGATCAGAGGCAGGAGGAAGAGTAGAGGGAACAGTTTTGGTTATTGCCTTTTCACAAGTGTGCTTTCCCCCATCTTACCACCCAACAACCGGAGTGTGCTTTAGCCACATACCTAGAGTGGACATCACTTGGGTGAAACAAGAGTTCAATCTCCAGAACCCAGTCAGGCCTTCATCTATCTGATGAGAATGCCAAGGGACCAATTAGTATAAATTGTAATGATGGGTCATGTGCTGTGCACACCTCTCCTGCTAGGAATTGCGTGAGATCATTTTTATACAACAGTCAAAACATCAGATGAGAATAATTTTGGATTATGTGATGAATCTATGGAAGGATTCATCTTTTTATTCTTATTTATCTGGAAATGTGAAGTGGACCACATATCCCTTTCCCACATAGATGCCCCAGTGTTGGTATCCCACTCTCTGAAATTCAATCAGATCTCCAGGCTCTAGCATTATTGCTGAAGTAAGGAGATCCCATAGATCCCATATCTGAAAGTGAAAGAGATTGGTTGTTAAATCTTCGCTAAACAGTATATTTTTCTTTAAACCTTAATAATAATAAACAGCAAATACCATATGTTTAAGATGTGCATGTGGCTTCTCCTGGCTTGATCCAGAGAGACTCATCTCCCATCCAAGACAAGCTGAACTCAGTTCCAAGTTCCAACCATCTTATCCAGAGAGCAGTGAATCCTATCAGAGACTACTCAGCACAACTTCTACTGGCTCTGCCCAGGGGAAAATAACTTATATCTTCTTACAACATACAGCCTCTACTGACTTGGTTCCCGGGGAAGGAGGCTGTCATCTGAAGTATGTTCACTATGGGACAATCCAGATCTAGCCACTCTGGCAGTGAAAGTCCTTTCGGCATTGGAAATAACGCAGTTCCACTGGCTTGGAGCAGCTGGATTTGGGAACTACAGAAGATATGTTCAACCCCTGCATGGCACAGAGCAGAGCTGGTGAGGGTGAGAGGAAGAAACAGTTCTGAGTTTTCACTACTGCACAGCTCCTCTGTGTTCTACCCACCCCTTTGTGGAGGGGTCATGGCCGCTCAGAGGGAGGGGCAAGTGGGGCAATTTGTAGGGGCCCCCACGAGAGTTTGTGGGGCCCCTGGAGCGGGTTCCTTCACTCACTCTGGGGGCCCCGGAAAACTCTCGCAGGGCCCAGGGCCTTGGAGCTTCTTCTGCTCTGGGTCTTCGGTGTGTGTGGGGGGGTCCTTCCACTCTGGGGCAGAAGGACCCCCTGCAGCCGAATTACCGGCGAAGCAGGACCTGCCGCCGAAGTGCTGGGTCTTCGGCGGTAATTTGGCAGTGGGGGGCCTCTGCCGCAGGTCTTCGGGGCACTTCAATGGCGGGTCCCGGAGCGGAGGGACCTCCCTGCTGCCAAATTACCTCCGAAATGGGGGTCCCCTGCTGCGAAAGACCACAGGCCCCCTGAATCCTCTGGGCGGCCCTGGGAGGGGTTGCCCAAGGCACCTTGGAGGTTAGTCTATGTTCCATGTATACACATAGAACTTAGATTAAAAATAAATATTCTTGCTGGAAAGTTGCAACGAAAACTACTTTCATTCTTAGAATTCAGAATGATAACACATAAGAACCCCACACAGAGAGAGACAAAGAAGGCTACTCCTTAAGACAGAGAGGCGTAACTCCTCCCCCCCCCCCGCACCCGCTTACTATAGACTGATTGGCTGCAGACTGATTGCTGCTAGGCCCAGTTTGCATGCTTCCCCACAGAGCCCCCTAGCCTGCAAGCAAGACCAGAAAAAACCCTGAAATTTGCAACAGCAGCTTACAAGTTTAACACACCAATAGGCAGGAGCAGTCTCCTCAGATTAGAACCACTGCCTATTACTGCCTTGTGGGGAGGGTTCCTTCTTCCCCTGGAGATCTCTCCAGGGCTCAGCTACTCAGGCTTGGCACTGTGGGATAGATTTGGCTATCTCCTATAGACTCAGGCAGCGAACATCTCCTTTTCAGTTACAGTGCAGTTACCATACAGCAGGGGAGTCATTTGCTATTATGGAGCAGCAGTGACAGTTACCTGCTCCCCCCCCGCAATTTTTCATAGGTCTGTTTTCCACTTTCTTCCCCCACCCCGCCACAACATTGCAAGACATCATATAATCACATAGCATATTCTATATGCTGGCACAACTTTGTCCCTCCCCAGAAATAATGCCCCTGACATACAGAACCAAAACAAAGTGGTAAGAACTGTCACTCAGTGCTGCCAAACCAGCTCTAATGCTAGTGTTGTGTTTGCTGCTCATGCTCAAGCATCAAAGGCACGGAACAAAAGCTGCTGGAGAATCAGGATATGTCCCTCGTTATCACATCCCTGGCAGCAGCACATCACATGGATGCCCTTTGTCCTGTTTAACAGAAGGCCTGTATCCAATATTCTCCTACCTCTCCCCACTCCCATAAACACAGACCTTCATGGGACTGAAACCTCCAGCTGAGTTGTCAGAGGAGGTGCGACAGATTTGGGTAGGTGGAAGTTGGGTTGCACACATTCAGAGGCCCTACAAACACTTTGCAGGGGTTCCAGCTTTGTTTAAACTAGCTTTGAGAGATGTACACAGAGAGTGCAGTCATGGACAGATGGGAGTGGGTAAGGATGGTCTCCACTAACTGTTGAAGCTCAGCTTTAATGTCACATCCATGATGTGCTGACGTAACGTAAGAGAGTTGAGTCAACTGCTGTACATGGGAAGAAAGTTACTTACCCAATCCATGTTCTCACTTTCTTTCTGGATTATTCTGAGCTCTTCTGTGTGACAGGCTTTATACTCCTTTCTTTTCTGACAGCAAGAACACAATGTGTTTGCACAGAAAACAGTTACTCGTCTCCTCTCAGCTGGTTGCAGCTGAAGTGAGGGCTGAGGTGGGGTGTTACGGCCAGTTTTGTTTATCGCTAAAAGGCTGAATTCCAGGAATGAGCATTGTTTCTTTCAGGTCTTTGTGATTTCAAAGACTTTTAAGTGTTTTCTTCTAAACCCTGAGCAGAGTCCAAGTTCATTGTCGTCCTGAAGTGAACTTTAAGGCATTTTACTTTAAGGCACTGCTGTGTGTCAGTCAGAATGCATCCCAGAAGTTCAGAATCAATGTACCTGCTGCTACACCTTTTGGAGCATGCAGCATTCTTCCCATGTGCTGATATTCCAGCTTCACTCCACAGGCAACCCCACTGGGAACAGTTCTTAAACTCACCTGCAGAGACTGCAAGTGCGCCTGATCCATACATGGGCCACGCAAGGGAGTGAGCAGGCTTCTTGCACCTTACTCATTCTCCCTTCACCTCGTCTTAATTAGTATTTAACTAGGTATGATGTCAAATGAGGTTAGTTGGTTTGATCTCTCTCCTTCTACCCCTGGGCTTTAATTCAACCAGTTTAGCATATACCAGAGTAAAAACATGCTTAGTCTTTACTAGTGTTTTAGAATGTATTATCTCAAACTGTCTAGCATAATTGAACATCACATCTTTAAATTCTTATCAACCCATGACCAATGTGTACCAACAGAGGGCCTCTCTTCATAGTCGAAAAAGTGCTTTTTCTACTGAGTTACCTTAACAGAGTTAACATAACTCAGTCGTGTTCCCACCTTGGCTACACCACAACCAGCTAAAACAGTCTTAAGTTGTGTCCACATGTGTTAATCAAGATTTTCAGTTGAGTTAAGCAGATCGGATTGGGCTAACAACAGAAATAAGTACCTTTTTTGCCCTATAGAAAGTGCCACATAATGTGTCTAGATTAGGAGAAAAAAATGGAGTGAGTTAAAACCCCCAATTTAACTTCATACTCTTTTCCTAATCTAGAAAATTCCATAAGGACGAGCACAATGTTGCCCAGATGGGAAAAAGTGAGTGAGATAAAATAAGAATTCAGTCTTAACATTTCCCAATTGTCTACTTGTAATTTTATGACAATCTTTAATTTAATTGGAATATATTTTCCTCAAATTACTCAGTACTATAATAATTTTTGTCCTACAACCTTTGATATAAATTGTGCAGTATTTTGTAATGTTTGTATTCTTCTATACTTCTATTGTTTTTGTTGTCTTAATGGTTCAAGGCATCTGTAATGGGGAACCTTACCTCTCCCATGCAGAGATGCATCTGCTGCCTCAGTTTCCCTTCTGCAGCGGTAGTTTTGTTTTCTGGCTAATGCAAAAGCCCCATCCCTTCCAGAGCAAACAAAAGTCAAAAGGAAACAAAACAAAAAACAAAAAAATGCAGACACGCTCCAATCAAAGCAACCTTTCACTCAGCTACTCATTCCCTAGGGTACACTCTCTCTCCAGGATCCATCTGAATTTCTCCCCTTCTGTCAGGGGATCACAGCTCTTGGTGCAAGGATATAAGTACATTGTCTGCAGGTATTGCCACACAGTCATAGGGGAGCTCCCTCCCTCCTTCAAATACATACAGAAGGTCTATATGATAAAAGCAGGTGTCTCCTCCACCCTCACTCTGTCTCCCTTCGTGTGCCCTTCCTCACAGTACACCCAGAGTATCCAGAGGCTATCATTACTAGCCTCCTAAGGTTATAGGCTTCTTCTAGAAAGTCCTTTTCTCTTTGGGGAGATGCAGAGTTCAAGTTCATTATTCCCTGCCCACTCCACATCTCTTCCCCGAGGCCCTTTCTCTCCCCTCTTCCCGAGTTTCTCAGCAGGGAGACCCACACAGCACAGTCCCTCGCTGTTTCCTGTCACACCATGGAAAAAGAACGTACTTACAGTTCAGCTCCCTTCCCCACAATGACTGTCAGGTCTACAGCTCCCATCATCTTGAAAACTAGAATTCCTGGAATGTCTTCATTCTAGGCTGAACTGTGAACCGACCTTGCTAGGCTAACAGCCTCCCTTACAATATCATATTGACTTTAATTTTTTCATACAGTGTCACCTGCCCCCCTTCAACTCATGTCTCCACTTTGGTCCTTAAGTGTTTTCTTGTTTGTCAGTCTGACCACATCTCTGCACATGACATAGCTCCTGGGATGGGATCTCATTGGCCCATAGCCTGTTGATTGAGACATACAAGTGGGGTATGGTTTCAGAACCCTTTTCCTTTCTTGGCCTTTCTTCAGAGGTTTGGTTTTTTCAGCGTTGTCTGCAAAAGATTACCCAGGCAATTGTCTAAGACTTGTTTAGTTGTACTAAAGAAAGATTTATTAAAATAGAGGGGAGCATTTTAAAACAAAAGAAATGATTTGCATAATATATCTGGGATTAAGTTTAGCATAAAGTAATCTGGATAAGAATCCCTCATTTTAGTTCAATGAAAAGGAAAGAAAACACCTTACATTTCTAACAATCCAGTTTTTCCTTTGATCCTCTTGGTCTGCCTGGGTCTCAGAGCTCTAACTTTTCTTCCAAGTCCTCTGCCAGATATATGTAGTGGAGTCCTCTGATATATTTGATTTATCAGCATAGATACCCCTCACAAAAGGATTTGCCCAGTTGTTGTGGTTGATCATACCTGACAGTCCTTCTGATGGCTCTCAGATCCATTCAAAATTGTATATAGTACCTAATTCTTTTCCACTCTGCCTCTAACTAGGTAGATACACACAATAAAGGGTTGTCTTAAAAGTCAAAGTTACAACGTGTTTAGCTAACACACATCATCTGGGTGACTGTCATTGATTCCTGTTGATTACCTGGTGGTAGGAAAGATGTCGGTTTCTTGAGTAGGTGTGGATATATGTGTGTGAGAAGGTGATGTGTATAGTTAGGGAGCTTTCCTCTGCATTGCCTAGATAGACAGCTCTGAAAACTCAAGTCCTTTCTTTATCCACAAAATCGATACAGCTGAAGCACTGCCCATGCAAGCTTCCCTCCTTTGCTGCTACTGTCTTAGCCCCTACAGCTCCAGGTGGTCATCTTTAGGTGGTGCAATGACAGCTCATAGCTTTATGTGTCTATTCATCCATTGGCTTTGCTGCTGAGAATGCTGACAGGGTACCAATCAGTGCCATTTATTGTGGGGCTTGTGATACGGGCACATGACCACTGCACTGAGATTACCAATTCATTAAACAGAGACCACCAAGTATCCATTAGATGAGAATGACCTTTGATTAGTACTAATCTGGGTCAGCTGATTACCTAGAACGGAGACTCCCTATTCTGTTACCAAACCCAAGAGTCATCTGGTCCCCTTGTATAGCAATGGTAACATTCCTAACATAGGGGAAAATTAGCCTTCCAAAACACATTAGCTCTACAAATATCCCAGGTCTCTGACTAACTACAGACCTGGTGAAAATAAAGGGAGGTAAAAAGAACCCCAAGTAATTTAAGTAGACCCAGCTATGGAAACAGCACAATCTAAGTCCATATTAAAAAAAAAATCCCTCTCTAATTGTCACAGCTTTCAGAAAACTGGCTGTGATGTTTCATTTGTTTCTAATGGGAAAAATTAGTCTCTGACTCACAGGTGTCTGGAAGGGCCAGAACAGTTGTCTTAGTGTATATTTCATCATAGGTTTTTCAAGAAATTAGTAGAGAATTATGTCATTCCGTGAAAATATCATGCCACCGGAATTGCTGTCATGCCTGCCTCTACTTAGTGAGTTGAAAAGGTCAGCTCATGTTAATGTTTGAGCTGAACAGACGTTTATGTCATGAAGAGAGTTTCATAACATAACATCATTCTGTTAACATCCTCCTTTTATTTTGTCTGAGGTTTATTCTCACCCCATTTTATTTCCTCATTGTTGTTTTTGCATATTATCTACAGTTATTATTTCAGTGTTAAATATAAAATCAAGAGCTACATTTCGAAGTGGGTAATCGAGTCTATGGTCTTGATTTGCCTCACACATTTAACTTCAGTATACACTTGATTTCACACTGATTTCAGTGTACGCTTGATTTATACCAGCATAAGTAAGAATCAAGCCCCGTGAGCTTTAAGGAAGTCTTAAGTTTGCTAAGGGCTGTGTAAGTTGGTCCCCTGCCCCCTGCATCTTCTTGTTTCCCTCAATGTACACGAGACAGCAACTTAGACTTCCTTAGAGTCACTCCCACTTTCCAAAGTGTAAACTTACTTCTGCTAGTGAAGTGGGGGAAGGGTCCACTCACCGTAGGTTAGCCTTCTTGTGGCTGGGTCTGTGAATTAGTTTTCACTCCATCTGGCACCCCTTTCCATACATTACTCATGCTGTAACCCACCCCCTTCATGACTCAGCCCTCCAGCCAGTCAGTATATAGTCTCCTCACACCCCCTCTTTTCCCCTAGTGAGTAACAAAGTCCCATTGGATAAGCTGTCCATATGCCATCTGAGACAGTCTTCTGTTCCAACTCCAGTCCTGAGGCCTGCCTGCTACTCTGGGTTCCAGCCAAGGGACCCTATGACTAGCAAACTAGGTCTGTTCAGTCTCAGACCCTGTTGCTGTGTTATTGTGCTCTTTCCTACCCAACTTCTCTATCGCCTTGCCTATCTCTGGGTTTACCCCCAGAGCTTCCTACACTCTCCATTGCTACTTCTCCCCTGTAGGCCTCTTGTACGACTTCCTAGCCCAGGGCAGGACCCAAGGGCTTATTCTCCCCCTGGATCTCCTCCTTGTCCATAGCCAGCTCCTTTTTTCCTTTAGGGAGTAATCACAGATCTCCTCTCTGCAGCCTCTGCTGCTGCTGCTCACATCCTTGCTTTATAATGCTCTTCCAGCTCATCTGTCATTAGCCCCTGTCAGTACCTGGTTCCCCTGAAGGTACAGCATCTCTAAGGTGAATTGACTCCTTCTGGCCCATTCAGGGCTTGTGTGAAGTGGACACTCCATCACACTGCCCTATGCCCATCCCCTCTGAATTTCACTCCTGGTCTCTCTCCCTGAAAAAGCAACACATTTCTCCATCTCTAGGAGTATTCTCAAGAGTAACTTGACTCATTGTTTAGTTGTGTCATTTTGTATACTGTAGTGTGCTTTAGCTATTTGTCTATTTATACCACTAGGCCCAAATCCACCCTTCGAGTGCACAGATTGATTATTGAGTGCTTGATAGATCTTAAGGGACACTAGCAGGAAGGAATTCACCTTATTAGACCGCAAAAGTGCTTTTGAGCCAATCCCACTGCCATCACCTCCACCCTAAGGCAGCAATAGGCAGCATGATCCTAGCATGCCATGTATATGAGGGAAAGAACAGGAGGATCTTAGTAGTAGCTGGTATCAGTGAGGCACTGAAGAACTGAGCTCCATGTTACATAAGGTACACAAACCGTGTGGGGACTCCCAAATCCTGGCCCTAATTCTGCTCTTGCACAGCAGAACTGTGCTAGTTCTTCTACTGGGGATGGGACTAACCTACCTGTAAAGGAAGATGCAAGATTCATTCCATAATGCACTGCTGTCTGGATCTGTACAGTACTTTCCACCACTTGCCATTTCTGGAACGTAAGCTGGCTTGACGTGCACGCCTGTTTAAGAGAGTTTAACCAGTGTGTTAAGCCATCAGAAACACCTAGCTAGATAAGGTAGATAATAGAAACCAATTCAAAGAAAGCTAACAAAAAACAAAGCAAAGCATTTGTGTACATTGCTTTGTTAGTAAACAGCAAAGTGTCTGTATCATTTCCCTTTTTACCATAAAGGCCGGTATTTAGGTGCCTAAAGTTAGGTGTCTAAATTCCTCTGAGGTTATGAGCCAAGATTCTTATTCACTGTACATGTCCCAGGCTGAGTGCATATTCCTATAAATAGGATATGGACAATTAAAGCAAAACAGACCATAAATCATCTCAGTCAGAAAACTAAGCACCAAAATACGAATCCTGAGAAGTGCTGAGCACTCACACCTCCATGTAAGTCAATGGATGTTATAGGTGTCATGCACTTCTGAGAATCAGGCCTTCCCAGGTTTATAATATCGATAGCCTCCCTAGAAATACAGACTCCAGTCTTTTTAAATGGCTCCCTACTGTTGTTCTCATTCTAGAAAAAGAATTACATTCTAGTAGGTGAGGGTAAAATGGGTGTGTAAGGGAATATGAAGGGAAAACAGAAAGAACAGGAACTGAATGGTGGATGGCTTTCAAAATGAAAATACAGAATAACAACATTCCAGACAACACACACAACACAGGGGCTACTACTGTGGCTAACACCTTTTGCAATCACACCAGCTACCTATAACTGCATATACCTTTAAACTCTGTTTTGTACTCCTGATCATGAGAAATGAATAATACTGCTGCTACTGCCATAGACAGACAGTCAGATACTGTTCAAACGCCCTCAATCCTCAGCCACAAGATCCCCTGTTATTCCAGTGCTCTGGGTTGAGTATAAATGATGCAGATAAACCACCACCATAGAATATAAGCACCAAAGTTTTGCATTAAAGGTTAGAACTGGGCATGTGATTCATAATCTGTCTATCCAGTCCCCATGACCATAATCACTGAACCCATCACAAGCTTTAATGTATTCTCAGAACACCCCTGCTATTATCCCCATTCTACAGACGGGGGACTAAGACAGCAATGCTAAGTGAATTGTCCAAGGTCATACAGGAAGTCTGTGACAGAACAGGGAACTGAACCCTTGTTTCTCAGGCTCAGGCCCAGTACTATATCTCCTGTTGCTCATTCAGGAATTGCAGCCTGTCCAAAACACAATAAAATTGGAGGAAAATTGTACATGTGTTAAAAATAAATAAATAAAATAGAAATCGGTGTTGTCCAGATAGGAGGACATGGCATAACACAACAGGATCACGAGGAGATGTGGTGGGGAAGGTAAATATAATTGAAACCAGAGTTGAAATTTTAAATGCAGGGGGTTGTGGGGTGGGAGGGTGTACTCAGGCTGCCATTTGGCCATGACACCTGGATTCATACCCTGATCCTTGGGCAGAAGGGTTTAAAAGCCTCGTGAGATCTTTAACACAGACACACACTGGATAACACCTTGGTTTTACATCTCACTGGATAACACAGAGGTATTTTTATTTATTTTAAACACATGTACAACTTTCATCCAGCTTCATTCTGTTTTGCAGACTCCAGCTGAAAAATTCCCGCTTTCAACACCAGCGATTGCACCCTAGCTGCTGTTGCTTGTCTGTGCTGAGCTGCAGTGACCCACTCCTGCCATCAAGATCTGGTTTTGCTGCTCCCCTCTGGTCTGTGGCTCTATCTTGATGTATAGTCTGGCTATGGCTGCTCTCTGTACATCTTTTCGCTCCATAGTTTCCCAAGGGAATGTCTACATGGCAACCAGAGATGTGACTGAAGCATGCGTAGACATACCCAAATTATCTTTGATCTAGCCAGCTTGAATAAAAACAGCAAATTAGCTACAGCAATGCAGGCTGTACAAGCCAACCCGGGACTCTGCGTATGTGTAACCTTTTTGTCACCCATGCAGGCTGTCAAACCTCTGAGTGCAGTGTAGACATATCCTAAGGCCATTTTCCATTGCACAAAGTTTCCTTGATGCTGGCTAAGCAGATCTCTCTATAAATTGAGGAGATTCAGGCAGCTGTTTGGGGGCTGAACAGAGGGTACCCAAAAGCAGGAGTCGTCTGGGAAAATCAGAAACATTTTAGTCAGGAGTTTGTAATCATGCCTTAGGTTAGGACATGCTTTGGTCAGGGGAATGTTTTTTTCAGGATGCTGAGAAAAAGGGGGAAGGGAGCAAACAGCAAAATTGTTTGAAGTTCTCACTTTCCCTCCCCCTGCTTTTCAATTTGTTCCTTTTGCTGACAGGAGCCTGGGCCATACCAGTCTGGGATTTCTTCACTTAATCCCAGCGACGACAGGTGCCAAGTGAAACGTGCTATGAAATGACAGTGACTCAACAAACTGACCTCACCAAACAGAGCTGCGAGGCTTTGACCCATCCCTCAGCCTTGGGACAGTGTTTTGTGTGTGGTATTCCTATTCTCCCGATCCCTCCAGGGTCTTCTCAAAGCAGCTTCAAAAGCTCAGTGCCAAGTATTGGATGGAATGAGCAGTAGACAAGCTGAATACTTTGTCTAGTATCTCCAGCTTTTCCTCAACATAAAACACTTCTCCTTGTCCTTTATTGAGCACACATCTTGGAACACGTTCTCAATCAATGCTGAGGTTACCCTGTACCTTTCTGATGGTATCCTATGAGCAGAATATGGTACCTATTCCTTTTCAAGGCCCAAAGCACTAAAGCATGCACATTATTTTGAGCATCTGAGTAGTTTCATTTGCTTAAATTTATGACCATTCTTAGGAGCTTTTTTGGATCCGAGCCTTTATTTCCAGCTCTACATCAGCTGCTGTGTGTTATGTAGGGACCTGCTTTGCTGTGGGGACAAAGATCTGAGGCTGAAGCAAAAGGCCAGATGCAAACATTCCTGCACTTTGAATCCAGACTTGCCTCGAACTGAAACTGCGTCTCCTCATCTTGGCATGTGCCTTTTGCCACACTATTGGAGAGTATGTGATGACGGTCACCACAGAAGAGGGCAGAAACAGCAATATTTGAGAGCACTAGAAGTGGCAGCAATATCAGGAGCTTTAGCAGGTGTTTGTTTTGGCACCTTCTCTTACCAGGTCTGCTGAAACCTGTGATTCCAGTTCCTGGCCAGGTTGACAGAAGCTGCCACTTTGTTATCAGTGTCAATGTGTTTATTTATGTGTTTAATCCATGTGCTTTGCTCATTTACATGGTCAAAAAATAAGGAATTCCTGTACCCATCTCTGGAATGTGCAGGCAAGGCTGGTGAAACCCTTCTAACAGTACAGGGTGCTATACAGCTGCATATGTTAGAGGTTCTTCTTGCTGAACCATGTGGGAAATGTCCTAGTAGATGTAATCCAGCAAGCAATGGGCAATCCGTGATTTAAACCTTGTGAAATGAGTCTCATGCTCTTTTTGTGAAGTATTATATAGGGTTGTGTCAATCACCACTTTTCTGTTTTACCCCTAAATATCCAGATTGTCTTTTATATGTATATAAATAAATATACAGCTGCATATATATATATATATATATATATATATATATATATATATATAGGAAGTGTCACACTGAAAGATAACATACAAATAAATTAAAGTGGCGAGGGGTCTGATCATTGCATCAATCACATGCACACAATTATTACTAACTTCAGAGTGAGTTATGCAAAACAGCTGATGGAATAATTGAATCCCACTTACTACTGGTGTCTCATTAACTGTGGATTCTGATCCATAGTGTATTAATTCATTCACTCTCTCTCTCTCATCTCCCTTTCTTGAATCCTTTTACTTTTTACCTCCCATTTGTCCCCTCACAGGATATGAGTAAATCCCCCTGAAGTCCAGGAGAGTTACTCATATCCTGTGTGGGGAGAATCAGATCTCTGAAGTATAAACTTTGAGGAAAAATACAAATGGTCCAAATGTTTACAAATTTTGGATGCATGTGTGAGATCAGGATGGAAATCTTGGAAGAACGGTCTTGCTTGTAGGATTTCTAATATCTTTTGGTTTCAGTCAAATTGGAAATACTGAGAATTGTCCTGTCTTGCAGTATTTTTGTGTTTCTGATTCTGGACCTAGCCAAAATGACTGTAGAAAGAGCAGAGTTGTGCAAAAGTTGAAAGAGAGAGAGAATGAGAGAGTCAATAAGTAGTTTGGGTTTGGTTCAAGAGAAGGGTTTTTTCAATTCTGATTTTACCTGAGTTAGTTTGTCCATCCTTAATGTTAAACATTTTGTGCCTGATTAAACTTCAAGATAATTTGGTGACTCTTTAAGCTATGTCAAATGAAAATCTGTTCACCACATGTTGGTTATCAGATTTAGAGATGGGTCCAAACCAAAACTCCATATTCAAATAATCCCAAAGTTTGGTGATGTTTGGAGCCAGATTTGAACCTCTCCAAACATAAATATAGACAGATCTACATTTTGTGTCTGATCCCGGTGTCTGTATTGAGAGGAA
This sequence comes from Gopherus flavomarginatus, assembly GCF_025201925.1. Classification (NCBI taxonomy): domain Eukaryota; kingdom Metazoa; phylum Chordata; order Testudines; family Testudinidae; genus Gopherus; species Gopherus flavomarginatus. The sequence goes on from NC_066617.1 coordinate 129,395,727, forward strand.
CCAAAACTCTAGATCTGAAGAGCCTTGGACTTAAGGGGAAGTTAATTTTATTTTATGTATTATTCACACTTCTGTATTAGTTTATGAGCTGTTCTGATGCCTTTTCTATAATACCTGTATCTGAATAAACTACACTGTTAGTGTCAAGGGCAGTAATTATTGCTGCTTTCTGCTAGTCTTGTAACTTCTGCTGGGTGTGTATCCCACTAAATTACATGTTACCAAATGTTGATTTCAAACATGTGAACTGGTTCATCGATAATAATGTAATGGTAAGGGGAGGCGGTTCAAGAGAATCTTGTCTAATATCAGCGCATGCTTGTGATAGGAATTCAACTGAAGCAAACAAGACTAGTGTTCAAAGAGACACATCTTTTCTCTTATTAATAAGTGGACTCCTCACAACCAGAATTCTCATCTTGCTCTGGTTCAGTAGGTGATGTAATAGCAAATGCTAATTGAGACTTGAGACTTAAATTTCCCAAAGCTGAGACAGACTATAAAGAGAAGTTTCGCTGATTACAAAAACATACACCCTTGGTATTGGTCGATCATATACTAAGCAGAAAGGCAGAAACGGACAGCTGTCAGCTGCATAGGACAACAAGGATTTTTCAGCCATACTGCATGTAATCTAGAGTGTAACTAGTTTATTGCCAGTCCGGAGATGCCTTCTGCAGTATTAGTCTCAGTATGTTTGTTTTTATACATGCCTCTTTTTTTTTCTGTCTTCATTTTTGTGCAATTGCCCAGGAAATAGTCAATCATTATATAGGAGCATTTGAATTCTCAGAACATGGCCCCCCCAAGAGAGAACTTGAACTCTGACCTCAGTACAGCAGTGCTAGGATTACATAATACCTTTGGTAACAGGTCTTAGTTACAAAGAAGGATATAAACTCTTGCCCCAAATAGGGCCATGAGAGCACGGATCAAGGTCTTCGTTGGCACAGAGAGACTGAAACCACATGAAAGTTAGAGAAACATGTAACTCTGACAAAATCATAATTAGGGTTGTGTTCCTTTAAAGAAATAAATATGGTTATCCTTATTGTTGAGGACGGTGTCCTAGCCCATCTGTCCCCTTTTTTTTGATGATATTTAGTTTGAAAAGGCTTGAAATTAAAATTTAAAAAACCCCAGAGCAAATACCAGGTAAGATAATCAACAGAGCCCAGGAGGAGACATTATACAGTATCAGGATTCAAGTATTCCTGAGTTCAAATTCTGGGTTTGCCACAGATTAATTAACCTAGTTACTTAAGATGTGAAGTAAAGCTTTATTCAGGCTGTTTAATACTCTTTGCTTTATCTTTATCTTTATCTTTAACTTAAACTTTTGATAAACATAGGAGAAAATATGTCTGTTAAAGATTCAGTTCCCTGACTTCATCATTTAGGAGCTAGGAAAAGCCATGCCCACATCTGCACCAGCAACCAAAAAGTCAGATTTAACATTTCTGTTATTTTTGAAGTAAAAGCAGACAGAAAATAATAGATTTTAGATATTTACCCCACAGGCCTGCCTTCTATAAACATCAGAAAGATGTTAAAAAATATTGTGCACAAATCCAATCTTTTTTTTTCTTTTGCAGGTCACCTTTAAGTACAAGGTGTGGTCATGGTATTGTGTTATATTTAAGGACTAAAACAACAACAAAAGAACAGGATAGTCTGTATTTTGTCAACACCTGTGACACTTGTATTGCAGATTTGTTATTCCTGGGCTGTGGGAAAGTCACTAGAGTGTACAGTATTATTCTGTGCATAGTCTTCCTCCCACATGCTTCTTAAATGGTTGAAAGTAATTATGAAAATGTCTGCATGAGTCTGTAATGACTCTGTCCCTAGTCCATACTTTGTCACTGTCTATGACGGGTGGGCAAGCTACTGCCCATCAGCTGTTTTGATCTGGGCCTCAAGCTCCCGCTGGGAAGCTGGGTTTGGGGCTTGCCCTGCTCCTGCGCTCCAGCAGGGGAGCAGGGTTGGGGGCCACTCCATGAAGTGCCCAGAAGCTCCCCTCTGGCTCTTACATGTAAGGGCAGCCAGGGTGCTCCACTCTGCATGCTGCCTCTGCCCCAGGTGCTGCCCCTTCAGCTTCCATTGGCCAGGAACCTGTCAGGGATGGTCTTGATAATACTTAGTCCTTCCACAGATGCAATGGAGTTCTAGTGACTCATAGGCTGAGGGAGAATTCTATTTTGTTCTGGATCTTATAGTGTGCTGCTCACTGTCATGGCTGACAGGGGCGGCTCCAGGCACCAGCACGCCAAGCGCGTGCCTGGAGCAGCAAGCCACGGGGGGCGCTCTGCCGGTTGCCACGAGGATGGCAGGCAGGTTGCCTTCGGCGGCATGCCTGCGAAGGGTCTGCTGGTCCCGCGGCTTCGGCGGACCTCCAGCAGGCATGCTGCCTAATCCATGGGACAGGGGACCTCCCACAGGCAAGCCGCCGAAGGCAGCCTGCCTGCCGTGCTTGGGGCGGCAAAATACCTAGAGCCGCCCTTGGTGGCTGAGCAGTGACTGAGATTTGTGCTCAGAGAGCACAGAGGACTGAATCCTCCATTCCTCCCTCAGGCACAGCTACACAGCATGGAACTGGAGGTTTCCCTGAGGAACTAGTGCAGGAATGGGTTCCTGGAACTCTCTAGCATCCTGCCTTGGAAAATGGCTGACATGATGCTTCAAAGGAAAGTGTCCCCCCTCCCCTTCCCCTTCCCACCCAGTACTGCAATTCTGTACCGTGGAGATTGAAAGAAGATTTCTAGTACTGGAGAAAGATACCTGATTAACAAACCAGGTGATTGGAGTCCTTTATGCACAGAAGAGATATAGCTTTCCGACACTGAGCTCCCACTGCATCTCAGTCATGACCTGGTGGGACCACCTCTAGTGTAGGCTCAGTCTCTATGCACCTTCAGACGTTGGCCTCTATAAGACTATCATCACAAATGCCATTTATGGTGGGGATTTTCATGGTGTCCACTAGAAGATGCATTGAACCACCAGTTCATTTTTTCCATAGGCCGCTGAAGAGGCAGGTGATGGTAGTGACTTACAGTCATAATAAAAGAGAATAAGCCAAAATAATTTTTGTGAACATCTGAAATAAGCTGTGGCTACACTCCTATTCCCATCACATGTTTGCATACACTGTCATTGTCAAAGCAAATGATTAAGTGTTTCTCAAATGCGTCCACCATAGCTGCATGCATCCACAAGGGGCTTTTCTTATGGTAACAGTGGGCAGTGATGGGACAGTGGGGGGGTGCAAATCAACAGACCCTCTTCCAGGGATGCAAAGAGTCCTGTGGCACCTTATAGACTAACAGATGTTTTGGAGCATGAGCTTTCGTGGGTGAATACCCACTTCGTCAGATGTATTCACCCACGAAAGCTCATGCTCCAAAACGTCTGTTAGTCTATAAGGTGCCACAGGACTCTTTGCTGCTTTTACAGATCCAGACTAACACAGCTACCCCTCTGATACTCTTCCAGGGCTGTTAGTAGTGGTTGGGCCCTCCCTCCTCTGGAGACACACAAACTGGAGGAGCAGGCAGCCTATGAGTTCCTCACCTTCCTGGGAGCCGTGGGGTTGGGCTTCAGCCCTTGAGTGGTGGGTAGCAGGCTCTAGCCAGGGGGCTTCAGGCTCTGTACCCTGGCTACATGGTGGCAGGCTCTGGCCCTGAGCTCACTGTCCTCATCATCCTGGCCTCTCCTGCCTCCCCTACTCCACCATCACCTCTGGTCCCCATTGCCTCCCTACCCACCTCCCCATCCAGGGCTTAATTTGCCCCCAGGCTTGCGGGGACTGAGTAAATCTGCTGTGAAATGTGATATTTGTATGTTTGTTAATATCACTTTTCACAGCAGACTTAGTAGCTAGCAAATTGTAAAAAAAAAGAAAAAAGAAAAAGAAAAAAGACAAGAATGTGCAAAGCACTTTATTTGTGTTTCTATTCTGTTTAGGTCCAGTAAAGAATAGAGACAACTGTACATTATTTTTAATATAGAGTCTGCAAAAAAAAATCCACCCTAAATAAATTACAGTGATTTGGGCATGTGTATGTGCATATGTATTTTTCTAAAGTTAATTAAGTATTTTAGGGGAAATTGTCAGAGCAGCCACCAGCAAGAGTTGGCACCAGCTGCACTCTGAGGCTGCCAGAAAATTTCATAGAATATCAGGGGGTCATCTAATCTAACCCCTTGCTCAAAGCAGGACCCATCCCCAGTTAAATCATCCAGCAGCTTTTTGCCCCATATCCCTAAATGGCCCCCTTAAGGATTGAATTCATAACCTTGGGTTTAGCAAACCAATGCTCAAACCCCTGAGCTATCCCTCTCCCCCAGAATACTGCCTTTGACAGGTGAGAAACCCAAGGGAGGAGTAGAAGATGGCTGTTCGGCATCAGAACAAATCACAGAGATATTTTACCAACTGTACAAGTCTGGTTAATACAAAAACAATCTGAGAGGCTGCAAGACTGTTTTCACTTCCTTATAATTGTACGTTGCACAATTCTCTCAGTCTAAGGTCACAGTTGTATTTAAAATAGGAAAACCAGGAAAACCAGTTCTGAACAGAATACTGTTTTTTGTCAGTCATGCTTGCTGCAGGTTGGAAAATTAACACATGACAGTTCAGGCAGAATCATTGTGCACGGTGAGGATCCAAGGGCTCAGACTGATTCGCCTGAAATGGAAGTGAGAGAAGTGAGCCTCTTTAGACTATGGTCAGTTTATTCATGTGGTCTGCCAGAAACTTCCTGAGGTCCAGAGTGCTGTGCAATACTGGTCTCTTTCATCTGGCAAAATCAAGTTATAAAATTTGGCAGAGAACATCTGAACAGGAATCGGATGGGTTGTACAAATTCCATATTGGGCTAGGCCAGGACAGGAATGGGCTAATAGTCTGTCCTGGAGACAGCGCATGAGAGGAAAGATGTTCCAATGATTAAGTCACTAGTTTAGGACTTGGGAGGCTGGGTTCAATTCTCTAATTCTCACAGCTGTAAGCCTTGCGTCTTCCCTTCTGTAAAATAGAAATAATAGCACTTCCCCACCTCACGGAGGTATTGTGAGAATAAATGCATTAAAGATTGTAAGGGATACTATGGTGATACCATATAAGTATACAAAATAGCTAGAAACAGGCTTTAACTTGCAACACTGTCTAGAAGTGTCAGGCCTGGAGGGAGGCAGCTGCAGTTAATAATCCAGAGAGTACAGGATATAAATGTGAGGCGATAGGCCTCAGCAATAACTAGTCTGATCAGTGGACTACATGCTAAAGAGTAGCGAGGGCCCGGAGGTAAGTGTTCCCTTGGGGAAATGGAAAACTGTTGGGGTTTTTCCCAGTTAGTTAAAGAAACTTTCCTTGTCTCCCTGATGAAAGGACAGGCCTTGATTTGGACTAGATTGTTTTCCCTCTGGCATGGACCCCAACTCAGGCAAGGGAACTCCAATTGTTTTGACAATCCCATCTGGTGTGTCCTTTGTGACTCCATCTGTGGCCCACTAGCACTCTACTGGTCTGATACAGGCATTTGGAGTCGGGGGGCGATAGTCTTGTGGCTACATTACATGACTCAGGATGCGTCCACACTGCCCCGCAGTTCGGACTGTGGGGCGTGAATAGCCTGGTGTACCAAAGTGCTGCACTGTAACTCCCCTGGGTACTGCAGGTGCAAACTAATATGTTGCTACTTTGTATGAATGCAGTCCTGTTTGAAGCAGACTACATTATTGCAAACTAGGAACCTTTCAGTTTGCACCAACAGCATCCATACAGGGGAATTACAGTGCAGCACTTTGGTCAAGTGTGCGTACTGCTATTCACACCCCCATAGTCCAAACTCCCAAAGAGTGTACATATAGCCTAAGAGTAATGAAAAACTGGGTCTTGGTCCTATTTCTGCTATGGTCTTTCTGTGTGTTCTTGGACAAATCGCTTAATTGCTCTGTATCAGTTTTCCCATCTCTAAAATAGAACATGTTATTTACCCACCTTGTGAGGTGGCTGTGAGGCTGAATTCAACTATAGTTGGAAAACTCTTTGAGAAGGAAAGGTGACCTGGATAGAAAGCACTATAAAAGTGATAGACTATTATTGTAAGCTGTTCTCTTCTGCCTTGCTTCAATGCAATGGAAGACTGCAGTCAGTCCTCAAGAAAGGAAGATGTGGCATAGAAGAAGTCTGACATCATTGTTTTGCTCGGTTGAGCGTTCCCGGAAGAATTAGAAGTGCCTGCTTGAGTCTGACCACCAAAGAAGAGCTTTTGTAAAATGTTAAGATGCATAAGTCTATGATACTGCAGTAACTCCTCTAGAAGACTCTCATGGGTTAAGAAAAGAGAGAAAATGCTTCTGATTGATGGTCTGATCTGACTCTACTAAAGATGTCACTTATACAAGTCCTTCAATTGTTTTTCTGCTGACTAAGGTTCCTGGTAAGCTGGGCCGATTGTCCCTTCAGCACTGACCCATGGGGTCATGCTTTTGAAAAGCTGGCATTTCAGTGGTATGTCAGCACGTCGAAGAGCAGCCCTGTACTCCACAGAACTGCAGAGAGCCAGCAGTATAACCGTTAAGAAAAAAAATAAAAGAAGAAAATGTTCCTCTAAAAATTACACCTCTTCCTGCCAGGTTCCCTAAAGCTTTGAATGTCTGAAGTGGCTTTTATCTGAGAATATCAAGTTACTATACAAACATTGATTAATACACGATGCTGCTTAACTGAGTGATCCTGTCTGAATTGCTGCCATTCTACTAAGGTACAAAAAGTTTTTCTTCCTGGTCAGGCGCAGCGTAAACCCACAAGCGGTTTGCACAACATTAACAAGGACAAGATCTTCCCCCAGATAGGTGCCTACAATTTCCATTAAAATCAGTGGGAGTTGTTTGTAAGTTTTTTGAGCACAAAATCTGGCTCATGCTTGTCTTTTTTTAGTCTGTTTGTGCAGCAGGTTCCTGGCCCATGACTGAGGTTTCCAGGAGCTATTGCAATAGACAATTACTAATCTGTCCTAAAATGTTCCTCCTTTAATCTATTACAACCCCTCTCCCACGTTGCAGTCTGTCTCCTGGTATGTACTAAGTAAGAACACAAGCAAACTAGCCACCTATCAGAGTGGCTATGTAACTAGCAACACATATTGTGATCTGTTAATACAAAGAGAAAAAAAACAGTATTCAAATATAATTATCTGCCTTTTTATATTGTTTCCATCACTGTTGAATCTGAAACACTTTCTCCATGTTAATAATCTCACTAACTTTCTTCCTGTTTTAAAACCAGCCCAATTATGTTATTTTGTTACAGAGGCAGTCTCCCAAAAAGGAGTGGTACAAACATGGGGTGGTGTATGCCAGTTGTTTAACCATATTAGTACCAACTGATATTGTTTAAGGAACAAAAGAAATAAGGAGGAGAGGAGGAAGGATACATCTTCCTTGTTCCATGAAATTCTTTGCTTTTTGGCAACCTGATATGATTTAATTCAGGGTCTCAGAGATCATGAAATGTTCATGCTATCCTGGACTCCTCAAAGTATTTTTTTTCTCAAGCATTGTTCATTTCAGAGTCAGAACTCAGCAAAAGCAGAACCATCTGTTATACAATGCACAGTAATATCATCACTTATTGATGACTGAACCTTTTGTTGACAGGCTCTCAACTACTGAGCTCTAAATGGATACATGCCAGTGAGGAAGAAAAATGAGAATGGGCTGCAGAGAAGAATTTCCTCCTCATCTCCCTTCAAAGCTATCTGTCTGCCCCAATATAGTTTTTTTTAATCTCTACCTTAGGAAGTGAAGGTTGATGCATCTTGTTCTAGCAGAAGGGAATGAATATGATCCAAAGGCTATTTAGGTCAATGCAAAGGGTCTCCATTTAGTTCACTGGACTGGGAATCAGGCACACAGGAAATACTCATTTTGTTCCATGGAGCTTGTAGGTTGTGCAATAGAAAGTAAATCAGTAGCAAGACTAAGTCTTTTCCAACCCAACAAATGATTTGACAAGAAACTTAATGAAGCAGCCACTGTGACTCTGACTTATTGGTTAAGCCAAGTTAATCAGACCCTGAGATTTGTGAAGAAGTCAGAATGCTCATTTTGTGTGGATTTTAAAAGTGATGCTGAAGAGCATCCTGGCACTAGCATGTTACCTGGAATATAATTAAATTGATTCATCCTAACTCAATTCGTTCTCAGCTGGCTGCCCGTTTCACACAGGGCCTCCCTTGACAATGCATTAACCTGGCGCCATTATCAGTGTCCTGATGTCCTCATGATTTATTAAAGCAATGCCACTGCATGAGTAAGTTGCAATGAGAAATCATTACTCAGAGGATAGTTTTCTAAGGAAAAGGGTCCAGGAGCTGATTCATTTATATTGATCTGTTCCAGAATGGCAGTTCCAATGGTCCGTCTACGTGCTACCCTGTTTCGGATTGTGGCCAATGATAGATGCATAAAAAGAGAATGTAAAATGCTGTAAATGGGCCTAACTCTGTAATACCATGCACTGGGAAAAAGCTTCTTCACCTTACCTTAAGGTATGAGAAGATCCCAATGGTTTTCACAAGAAAAGCAGGGCTGGTCTGTAAAAGGGGGTGAAAGGGCTTGTTTGGCTGGTTGCAGCGGGGGAGGTTGGTGGGAAGACTGCCAAGAATTACCTCCATGCTACAAGAAGTGGGGTGGGTGACTCAGCAGCTGACATTCTTAACGTCTCAGTCTGAATAGAATCAATAGTCCGGTATGGCGTTCTAGAGTTCTGTGCTGCGGCAGGGCCTATCTTTTGGATGAGACTTAGAATGGGGGTACTTGCAGCCATTATAAATCCCATGGTAATATCCGTAAGGAAAAGGGTGTTCATCATGATATCTTGGCTAAATTCCAGATCAGGTAATTTTTTTCATTGTCCATGCAAATCCCCACTCCCCAGTTTCAAATTAATATTGTATTCGTCACTTTCTGTCCTAAATGGTTGTAAAGCACTGCAGTGCACTGTTAAGCTTCTACTGTATTCCACACCGAACGTTACTACATTCCAGTAGCCAGTGATAGAAATCTGTAGATTTCCCACTTACTTCACAAGGATGTTAATAAACTTAATAGTTAAAGAGAGCTTCACGATCCTCATATGGAAGAGGCAATGGAAGTTCAGAGCACTAGCCTGATTAATAGCCCTGGAGTTTTAATCCTAACGAGCATAGCTGCAGATAAATCCTTTGTTTCATACACTGATACTTGCAATAGGCCAGATCCTAACCTGGGCCACCTTCACATGCAGCAGCCCAGAAATTCCCAGCGTGAAGCAGCACTCCAGCTACATCCAGTCTTATCCCAAAGAGCAGCTGGATCTGTCCCACCCAGGGATTTCCCCAGTCACTGGTTTTAAATATGTCTTGGATCACCAGCACAGTGCAAAGCAGCCTAAACCATAAAGGCTCCCTTCATACAGAACTAAGCCCCACAGCAGTAGTGTTCTTCTGACAAATGTTGAGTAGGGAAATTTTAAAAACTCCAAAATACATTAAGTCCGTCAGATCCATAAGATGAGCTGCCCTGCAATTGTTATCTGGCTTTGATGTGTTAATGACTGTTACTCTCATTGATTGTTCTCTAGATTTGTACACTTGTCACCTTGCATTTATGCAATAGAGTCTTCTGTGTATAAAAAAAGTTAATGTTCCTGATGGGTCAACTACAGCACCAAGTGCCATTTCCTATTGTCTAGAAGTGTCTGGAAATAGATAACATCCTTCTAGCATTAGTAACATTATGGCAGTGCCAAGAGGCCCCAGCTGAGAGCAGGGCCCCATTGTACTAGGCAATGTGTAAACCAATAGTAGTTCCTGTCCCAGAGAGCCTACCCAGAGACAAAGCGTGGGAGGAGAAGCAGGGGCCTAGGGGTGAAAATGTTCTAGCCTGCACCTATGGTTAAGTCTGGAGACAGAGGTTTGGATAACTGCCTGGCAGAAGAATGCTAGTTTCTAATTGTTTTGAGTGGCTGTCATGATCTCTACCCCTCCCTGTGATAGCCACCTTCTGTGTGCTAAATAAACATTGCCCATTTTGTTAAGGAAATCTGAGTACGATTCTTCATTGCACAATGGAACCAATAAAAGATCAGTCAAAACAAAGCTGTGGAAAACGAGGCAAGCGCTGAAGCAGAGCAACTCTACTCACAGCAGGCATGATTTTTAAAATCATAGACATTATTTTTATATCAAAGGGCACACGAAAAGTTATGTGTCATAAGATGCTTACTGACTCTAAGAAGAAGATTTGACCTCCTTTTAAAACTGTGTGAACTCAAGAGTTTTCATTTTTGTTCCTGTTCTTTATTGGGAATGAAAGGCTGAAGGTGGGATGCTGAGAGTGTTAGCCAGCCAGTTCCTGTGTTCTAGTGCAGGCAGGGGAGTCTCCCTCTGGAAGCTGGAAGAGAGAGGCTTAACAGTCTTCCTCTTTGAGTAGAACAAAGGCCACTAGCTTCAGTGCAAGGAATCAAGAAACTTGGCCAGGTGGGATGTATGATTGTATCACACCAGCTGAGGTGAATTACATCATTTTACCAAGGCAGAAAAGTCAATGTCACCCCAGCATCTGGGTTAGCTAGTACTAGGCTCAATCTGTCTATGTAGAAATGAGGACGTATAAACTGGGGGAAGAAAAGCAAAGCAAAGCAAAGCTAAGCTAAGCTCATTATGCTCTGGACAGTCTTTTGCTGCACACACTTGTCCTCTTGGTTAATTTCATCTGGAAAAGAAGCTGAGGGAAAAAAATCCTTTTGAACTGGAGCCATGCCCAACAGTGGCAACACACAGGCAACGCAGCATCAGCAACAGGAAATCCATCTCATAGAGATGTTAAGGTGGGCCCCAATCTCAACAATGCAAGAGCTGTGGAGTGTGGGTTGATGTAGCATAGGGCCTTGCGTATGAATCAACCCAGGTAAAAGGACTTATAATGGGCTTACAGAGCAAGGGGACAGGGGGAAAGTGTAACAGGATTTTGGGTTTGGTTTTGCATGTGTACACATGTAATATTGTGGTGGTAACTCATTGTGATTGAGGTTGATTTCTATTAATAGAATTCCATTTTAAGAGTGTTGGGGAGAGAGAAGGAAGTGCTACCCTGGAGCTAGTGCTGACCTCCTTTAAGAAGCATGGCTGATGGATGCCAACCTACTGGAGGTTCTGAGTGGCATGGCTATAAGTCTAAAAAACTGTTGTAATGTATGGCTAAAGATGACCTACACTAAGAACACACCCTGGATTTGCAGACTAGAAGAGGAATGCAGTGACTTAAGCTGGGCGCTTCAGTGGAGCCTAAGGCAGGTAGGTGCCCCAGTGACATTGACTTTCTGCAGGTAGTTTCCACTTAAGGTGCTCTGTGGGATTTGACCTACCCTGCCTAAGGCTCCTTTGAAGATCCCAGTCCCACTCTCTAACTACCTGTATCTAAATTGAAACACATCATAGAAGTTGCAGGGAGCCAACTTTACAGTTAAAAGCGTAGTCACTGGAGAGCGGATGGCCTCTCCTTTCAGTTAATGTAGGTAGTTGTAGCCACCATATTGCATGTTGCTTAACTGACAAGCTGGCTTACTGTAAATGGAGTTCTACAGATAAGCACTGATAAGAATACAGGAGCCAGGATGGGTGGCTCCAGACAATCACACCTGGAGTAGGCCCTATGCAATACATTTGTCAAAAGCATATGCACGAGCCCGTACTGCTATCATCCTGCATCCTCGCTGTGGGGTCACATCTGTTACTTTGCCACTAGTGTCCCTTCACGGGGACGCGTGCTATTACCTCAAACTGCCAAATATACTGTTACACACAGGTGTTACAAGAGTGCCCTTTGTCTTGAAGCTATACATGCAGCTATATTGTCAATATGACCACACCTTGCCTGAGGCAAGCCCTGTTTACTCATTCATAACAGATTATGGCAGCCATTTATTGTACATCACAGCTCCAAAGCCCAACCCATGTAAACACTCACTATGCAAACCTACTGTATAACAGTAAGTCAATCAGCATCGCTTATTCTCTGGTAAAGCACTTAGAGGCTCATTGAAGGAGACAATGGTGCCCAAGGTAGAGTGATATGTATCTAGAGAAGTAGATTATTCAGGATCTTAAATGTGTTCATTACCTTTCAGTACTACAGCCAGCCAGTTGGTCAGCAGGGACCTCCACTACCGTTGCTTTGGGACAAAGCAACATTGTTCATTCAGCCTGGGAGCCACTGAGATGTATTGGATGCAGTCTGATTAGTAACGATTGTTTTTAATTTCTCTCATATGCCCAAATGTCGTAAGGGTGGATGCAGTAGAGAGAGCAAACAGTGGTTGTCAGCTCTGAGTGCTACATGGCCCTGTGATAGCAGTGACTGCTGGTGACGTGTGTACTTCTAACAAATGATGCACGGCACTTTCATATTGTCAAAGCACTGTGCAAACTGGCTTTAGCAGGAAGAGGAAGAGTGGGGAAAAGGAGGCAGAGTCTTCACCTCCGTTTCGTACCTAGACGCTAAATGTAGTTTTCACCAATGAGAGGAAGGACCCAGCGACATAATTTTTGTTCCCAGCTTTCAGATAGACTAAGTAAGGAAACTATAAAAGTGATGCTAAAACTGAGGCATGCAGTAGCAACCCTACTCAAACATTAAAATACAACTGCAACAGGGCGATGGCACTGATCTCTTCAAGGGGTGTATATCAGAATAGATCCAAGATGGGAGAAGTGTCACGAATGGCAGCTCAGTGGACAGGGCAGCAGGGGCAAGGATGCTGCTAAAACAATGAGGCATTCATGGCCCCAAACCATTCCTGATGCCGTATGACATAATCAGTGTTCTGTGACTATACCGTCTAGGTAGCCCAGTGGAAGGTGGCTGGAAGACCATGTTGCATAAATGTCATGGTATATTCATCACGTGAGTGGCTTTAGCCTTGCAGGAATAATCACATACATGATTGGTTTCTGTGTATCAGCCCGTAGACTGACACAGAGCTCAGTAGTGTATCCGCGGAGATTACATCACATTGGTAGGTATAAATTGTCAGCTGTCGGCAGCTCAGTTGTGATAGCATCCAAACCAAGCGGTATATTCATGGCATGCAGTGACACAGATTCAGTCAGCCTCAAAACAGCTTGATCAGAGCAACAGAACAGCAAGTCACAAGCTGCTGTCAGCTGTGTCTTTGTAGACAACAGCTGTAGGTGGTGGGTATTGCCTGGCTGCTGGCCCTCGGGCAGACAGCGTAGAGAACCATTAATCTAGGCCCCGCAATGAGTTGTTTTAGATGAAGCTAATAAGATATATCTGCAAGTCTTACATTTTGCTTCCCTTGTTTCTATGAATGGAATAAATCCTGCTGCTTCTGTATTTGTGGTATCTTTAAGGTATCAGCAAGGTGATGGTACGTGGGGAAATAGTGTAACAGTGCCATATGCCTGGCTGGACAAGTGTGATTCATCCACAGGGAAGATGCCTCCTTTGAGATATCTGCAGCAAAAATCTTAAGTCAACTATTGCTGTTCATATTTGTCCTAGACACCTATACCATAGCTGGCTATTTCATGACAGCTGTCTTTTACAGGTGGGCTGGGGCCAGCGTGATTGGCTCCAGATTAGGTTTAGGTTGGGGATGGGCTCAGTTCAAAGCTGAATCAAGCCTTAAGTTCAGGGCTGAGTTTGAATTCAACACCAAAATCTTCTGGGGTGTTCTCATGAGATGTCCACCCTGTTATGGTGGAAAATCCAGGTGATCAGTTGTGGTCACCAGATGTCTGCTGTTTTGGGCCAGATCCAGATGATAGAACTTGCTCCTCCTTGTTTTGAATCTGACCCTAAACCAAAATAACTGAGGTGGGTTTGGCTGCAGAATTCACATTCAAAACACCTCCTGCTGAACCTTGAAATTTGAAGGAGTTTAGATTCAGATCCTCGCTTTTGACTCTTATAACTGCATGTATTAGTATTTGTTGGTAATAATAATAATAATTAATACTGCACTATGCTATAGCTAAAATATGAACCTTCCTTTTCCCAATTATCCTATTATCTACTCTTAACAACAGGCAAAGATAGAACTGTGCCTTAGCTTAGGCACATCTAGTAAAGACATCCCTGAAAAAAATTAGCCTTGCAGCATCCTTTGAGGCTAACAAAAGCCAGGGTTTGACAGCCTTCCAGAGGGGACGAGCTCTACAGTTCCTCCCCCAAGAGCACTCCGATTCTATATGAGGGGGAGGCAATAGTGATGTAGTTACTGGGTGTTGATGAACTTTCAGCTGTACTTTTCTGCTAGCTGCCATTTCCCTTTGATTAGTGCAACAGTGACTATCTACCTGAGACACAGCGCAGCGCATGTTCTCATAACAGGACCATAGTGCATGATGACAGAAGCAGACATCCAAGCTCATTAAATATAATGTGATAAAATAAGCAATGAATCCTCTCCTTGGAAGGTTGTGCTTAATCACCTGTATCACGTTACTGTGGATATGTTGACACATCTTAAGTTTCCGTCTTCTCACTGATTACCTGAGCAATGTGTGTGAGCAGCTCATCAGTGTAAGCAATGTAAACTGTCAGACTTCTTTTGATTTATTAGAGATGTTGCACATCGTAGGATTATTGCTTAATTGTAAGATTATTATTTACCAAGTGACTCTAACTATGTCTCATACATACTGTGTAACACACAGCATGTACCTGGTTCAGATGTATACCATAACCATGCATCAGTATGCAGCCTCTGCTCACATGCTCTCTGATGCGTCCTCTAAACGTGCATATAACTGAAACTGATGGCTCCTTTGGCATATCAGTGGAATGCAGCCACAGTATTGTTGTCTCACTCACTATTGTCACATAGACTGGCAAGGATTGCATGTGTGCAAGAGGCAGATGGTTAATATACAGCCCCTGAGATGCCTCACTTTGATTCTATGGGGCCTGAGCTGGGGAGGGGCTCAGTATCTGTAACTCCAGTGTCCAATCGAAGTTTATGGGTCAAATTCTCAGCTGATTGATTTACATCAGCTGAGAATCTGGCCCACTGTCTTACTGAGGTCTCCTCAGGATCAAACTGCTACTAGGGGCAAGGTGTCATCATTAAATATCTACTGATGTCTCATTGTAGCATCTTAACTGTGCCACTCTTGTTTTATCCTGTTTATTCCTGGTGCCAAGCCAGATTTACCTAATGTCACTTATGAGCATGAAATATATATTGGTCTGTGGCATTCATTAGGTGCTGACTGCTACTTAGAAACCCCATGTGGCATTTATCTGTTGATTACTTGTTACAGTCACTAACTATACCCTTCCTTGTGCTTCACTGTGATTAGACAGCACTGATGCTTTCAGCAACACAGACCAGCTGTTCTAGCGAAGTCTGAAATTGCCTACAGTAGGTATTTCTTACTCATTATCTGTTGTGTCTGGAGCTAGTGTGTGCCTTCATTTCTTGCAATCTGTGTGGTTTATCACCCATTCAGATTGCCCTATGTGGTAATGTAATGCAGTCTCTTGTTCCTGGGGAGAACATGGATCTTTTTCATTGTCCACATTTATTTGTCAGCTTTGTAGTAATAGATTCTGATTTACTGTAGCAACAGATGTTTTTGTCTATAACAGGGTAAAAACAACAATTAGTCTGTTGGCCATTAATTGTCAAGAAAATAAACAAAATAGATCAACATTAGCATTCTCAAACCCGAACAGCTGAACTTTTCACACTAACAAACTTCCACCTTCTATTGTCTGTGCAGCTGCTTGCTCCATGATGCTAAACAGTTTATTAGAGATGTTACTGGCCACTATAACTGAACCTCTCACTACCGTATGATCATTAGAGCTAGTTGGAAATTTCTGATGCATCATTTTTCCATCAAAAATGTCAAGCTGTTGAAATTCCCACATGATGTGAGAATGTGCTGGTGTCAGAGAAATCCTAATGGAAGTCAGGCAGGACAGGAAATGTGACAGAACCCTACCTGACACTTTGGTTTCAATTGGAAACCTGCCTGACTCTTCAGTAGCCTGCCTGCAGGCTGATAGGGAGCTCATAGACTGAATGCTATGGGAGCCCAGGCTCTCTTTGGGGTTTCCATTTTGAAGGAAACTTCAAAATTAAATTTTTCATTCTGTTTCTTGGAACATGTAGTATGATTTTTTTTTTTTTAAGACTTTGCACGGAATGGGAATTCTAGTTTCTGGCCAGATCTCATGATGATGTCACTCATTTCTTACTATACAAAATGCAGCTGGTAAATTCCAGTAAGAATCAAACAGAGGGAAATTTAGTCCGGAGAAGAGAAACTGAGAGAGGACAAAGCAGTTTTCAAGTACATAAAAGCTTGCTACAAGAGGAAGAAGGAAAAATTGTTTTCTTTCACCACTGAAGATAGGACAAGAAGTAATGGGCTTAAATTGCCTCCAGGGTGGTTTAGGTTGGACACTAGGAAAAACTTCCTAACTGTCAGAGAGATTAAGCACTGGAATAAATTGCCTACAGAGGTTGTGGGGATTTTTAAGAGCAGGTTAGACAAACACCTGTCAGGGATGGTCCAGATAATACTTAGTCCTGCCTTGAGTGCAGTGGACTGAAGACTCTGGAGGTCCCTTCCAGTCCTACACTTCTATGGTTCTATGGTACTTGAGGGAGATGTTTCTCCTTCTCCCCAACCCTTTCTTCTTTGCTCCTATTCAACCTGCCCATGTTCCTCATGACCCTACGTCTCTGCTAGTGGTGCAGGCGTGCTGCCCATCTCCATGTGGTTAGAGCTGCTCCTTTCCCTCAGTAGGTGAGACACAAGTGCTGGTAGGATACAGTGACCTTTTATATCCTTACAGGGCTACCAAGGTTAATGCCCCTGTCATAGGACAGGTATCAGTATCCACTGATTGTGATAGTTACTGTTGTATTCCCTCTCCCCATCCCCCCCCCTTTTTTAAATCAAATGAAAATAAATCACAATACCAACCAAAAATAATAACCACAAGCAGATACACATAAATAACTGAGAGGTAGTGATGTCTATTATGGAGATCCCTGGAAACCCTGGCACTGCCAGATAGGAGGATTGTTCTGCCTCTCATTGGACATCTGTGAGCACCTACTGTCTTTGAACCTCAGTGTCTTTCTGATCATCTGGCCCGCTCTGGTTCTCAGAATTATTCCTTCTACACTAGCCTGTCTACCCACTCAGCTGGATCCACCATCTGGCTCATCATTTGCTGCTTTTGGTTTGTTAGACGGTCAGTGACTGGGTGCGTTTTACTTTTGTCAGCAGCATTCTGGACGTCCTCGAGAAACAATGAGCTGGTGTCCTCATCCCCTTGGTTTTATTGGGATGGCTTCTGTTTCCCATGTAGACAACCTTTTTTCTTATCTGTGCTCCACTCCTCACTCTGACCACATGTAGAAAAAAAAGAAGAAATCTACCTTGAAGCAGGACAGACTGGCTTTGCTTGGTAGTCGGTAGCAGAGAGAGCTAGTGTGTTAGAAAGAGCTTAGAGGAGGCTGGTGGGGAAAGGAGGCTCTGGAACCTAGGTCAACTGGCTCCAGAACAGTTGCTGTGCCCACATTATCACCTGATAGCTCTGGCAAAGGAGGGAACAGCAGCATATGAGCCCTATAGGTTCAAGTACCACGGGATTGCCTGCTTTCGTACATCCTGATTGGCAGAGTCTACTACGTTCCCTGATTGGCCCAGGCCAGGAACACTGTTTAAGACCTAGAGCAGGGGTGAGCAAACTACGGCCTGGGAGCCACATCCAGCCCTCTAGAAATTTTAACCTGGCCCTCCAGCTCCAGCCGGGGAGTGGGGTCAGAGCTTGCCCTGCTCCATGCAGCTCCCAGAAGCAGCAGCATGTCCCCCCTCCTGCTCCTATGCATAGGGGCAGCCAGGCAGCACACTGCTCCTACCTCAGGCACTGCCCCCGAAGCTCCCATTGGCCGGGAACCACAGCCAATGGGAGCTGCAGGGGTGGCACCTGCAGACGGGGCAGTATGCAGAGCCGCCTGGCTATGCTTATACGTAGGAGCCGGAGAGAGGACATGCCCTGCTTCTGGGAGCTGCTTGAGGTAAGCACCCCCCAAAGCCTGCTCCAACCCCCTGCACCACCCTGGTCCCCCTCCCATCCACCAAACCCCTCAGCCCCAGCCTGAAGCACCCTCCTGCACCCCAACCCCTCAGCCTCAGTCCGACCCCAGAGTCTGTACCCCCAGCCATAGCCATCACCCCAACCCCCTGACCCAGCCCAGAGCTCCCTCCTGTACCTGAACTCCTCATTTCTGGCCCCACCCCAGATCCCACACCCCCAGTTGGAGCCCTCACCCCCTTCCACACCCCAACCCCCAATTTTGTGAGCATTCATGGATTGCCATACAATTTCCATACCCAGATATGGCCCTCAGGCCAAAAAGTTTGCCCACCTCTGACCTAGAGGGAACACTGTGAGGCTGTCTGCAACTAGGTGGATCCCAGCTTGGTGCTACAAGCAGATCTTTCTGTGTGTTCCTGATACCTTGCTTTGCTCCTGGTTCATGATCCCAGCCCTGCTCCTGATACCTGGCCTTGCTCATGATCCACTCCTGACTTCTCACCCTGCTTCTGTTCCACTCATACTACTTTAGCTAATTCCCTTGGCTCTGACCTGGTGTGGCTCATTGACCTCAACTCTAGCTTGATCCTGTGGTGTGACACTGCTACAGACTGCTGCGCCTGGCTTTGATTCTCTAGACTGAACTTGGACTGCATTGTTGACTCCCTTGAAGCCCAGCCCATCACACTGACCCATGTCCCCAGACCCCCGACAGCAATGTTCTAAATAGGCAAGACATGCCCATTTCAGGTGGGCAGGTCTTGGCAGGCTGAACTAAATCTGTACAACCTGAGCTTCCATTTTAGGTTCTGTTAATTCTTCTGGCTGTGCATAAACAGGGCCAGATTTTCAACAGTGCTCGGGGACAGATATTCATATGCTCAGCACCCACAACTGAGGCCAGATTTTCAAAAGTACTCATCATCCTGCTGTTCCCATAGTGATGCCTATGACCTATTTTGAAAAGAGCTCAGCTTCCAATGCACACTCAGCATGCCGAGCTCTTTTGAATATCTGGCCACAGTTATGAGTGCTGAGCCATTCTGAAAATCTAAGTATGCCCCATGTTTGTTGTCTTCAATAATGGCACATGGACCTCACTTTTGATCGATGCTGGCAGATACCTTGCATTCTCAGTGTCATCACGGTGATCAAGAAGGCGGAATTCTTTGAAGCGGGCAGCATCTGTAAGTGAAAGTACTGATGAGAGCATCCTTGAATGTCCTACAGTAGAACCTCAGAGTTACAAACACCTGGGGAATGTCAGTTCTTCATGACACTGAACAAAATGTTATGGTGGTTCTTTGAAAAGCTTACAACTGAATATTGACTTAATACAACTTTGAAACATTACTGTGCAGAAGAAAAATGCTGCTTTTAATCATCTTAAATTAAACAAGCACAGAAACAGTTTCCTTAGCTTGTCAAATCTTTTTTAAACGTTTTCCCAAATACTTTGTTTACACTGTATTGTATTTGCATGGTGTGAGGTGTTTTTTTTTTTTTTCGTCTCTGCTGCTGCCTTATTGTGTACTTCCAGTTACAAATGAGGTATGTGGTTGACTGGTCAGTTAGTAACTTTGGTGTTCATAACTCTGAAGTTCTGCTGTACTTTGTCTCGGATCCAGCCACTTAGGCTCCTTTCTACTTGTATATTTGCTGAATTTTGTTATCGTACGACATGTCACCCTGTATTACACTACAGTGATTTCAGGGGTGAAGGCTGACTCCTTTATCTCACCCTTTGTGTACACAGATGCTTGAACTATAAAGGATGAAAAGTGGAGAAAGAATGGGGGCCCCGGGACCATTAATAATCCACAACTGTCAACAAACTCTTAAGCAGAAAAAATAGTGGCTTTCAGCAAGCAGCCTTGTCCCCTTGGAGAGAACAATGGCTTGCAAAGGCTGCTGTAGCATGGTGACACTGGCTGTTTCCTCCCACCCAGGTAGCACTGCTGCCCCAAAAGCAGGCCATGAAAAATAGATTCCTCAGAGGCAATATACATTGATAAATTATTATTTTTTTAAGGCCAGAAGGGTTCATTAGATCATCTAATCTGATCTCCTATATTTCCCTTGATGAGGAAATATTTGAGAACCAGCCATCAAATGGTGTGGAAGCTTTGTACTTCAGCTGGCTGATCCTTTTCTCACTATCCATTAAAGCTGGGCAAACCCTTCTTTTATGGCTGACAAGAGGCTAACAAATTCTGTTCACAGGACTTCAAGTTGGAAAAATGTAGGGTTCTAACCAACCTTATTTTCCTGTAACTGAACCCCTTTGTTAAGCCACAATGGTCTACCTGGTCTCTGCTGACTAGCTAGAACCAGGGCGGATACTAGTGTCTATGTACGAAACATTTCTCGTCAAATGTTGTTTGAAGTATAAATGTACCTTGATCTGCAGCCTCAAGCAACTTTCAGTTATTCAGCTAGAGCCAAACACTGTTGATACTATACACATGGGCAAAAGCTACTCACTTAAGTAATGGTTTACAGAATCAATCCTTGATCCACCTTTATTTACCTGTGGGTTTTTTTTTAATATATATATATATATATATATATATATATATATATATATATAGTAGTGGTTGAAGTGCACATTTGCTCCAAGGTGTTTTGCAAGACAAAACTGACTTGGGCTTGTTCAGTCCTGTTACTGAAAAACAAAGACGAAATTCCAAACAGCCCAGAAGCTGCTGAAAGATGTGCTTTCCTTTCCTTTGATAACAGATTTTTGGCTATTAAATATTTATGCAAAAATTTGGACACAAACGTCTGACTCTTAATATGCCTGCCTTCTCTCCTTCCAGCTGATGACTCCCCCCACCAATGAGATAACTCAATTTCCTTCTTCCCCACTTTGCTGGTGCAATCCATTTCATTCCTGAATTGCAATGTAATCCATTCATCTGCCCTGCCACTCTGGACAGCCTTATTGGGTCAGGGAAACTGAGGCAGAATCTGGCACTAGGGCATCATTAGACTTTTTTGTAGCCGAAAGTCCTAATCTACTCCAACTCCCTGCTGCCAGATAAGGAATAGATTCATTTAAGGCCATTTTCCTTCATTTCTATTATGTTGAGCCAAACTCAGTGCTGATGTAAAGGAGAACAACTCCATTGACTGCAGAGAATTTGACCCATATTTTGAAGGATGGGTTCGTGATGTGCATTTTTTCCTGTTTGAAATGCTTGTAAAGACAAAAAATATCCAGTAAACAAGCCCTCCAGTTGCTCCCTGTATATTCTTTTAAAAAAATATATGAAGATGACATGCCCTGGAATGCATTATGTGAACTTTGTCTAATATGTCTGACTCCCAATGGGGTCATTTGTACTTACCTTTCCCCGCTACACTTTCCCTGCCATGTTAATGAGATTGCAAGAGTGTGATAGTGTCATGGTATAATTCCCCACTCTGAACCTTAGCGTCCAAAAGATGGGGTACCAGCATGAATTCCTCTAAGCTTGATTACCAGCTTAGGACCTGTAGCACTGCCACCAACCAGGAATTCCAGTGCCTGGTACACTCTGGTCCCCCCAAAACCTTGCCCAGGGACCCCCAAGACCCAGACCCTCTGGATCTTAACACAAGGAAAGAAAATCCTTTCCCCCACCGTTGCCTCTCCCAGGCTTCCCCTCCCTGGGTTACCCTGGAAGATCACCGTGATTCAAACTCCCTGAATCTTAAAACAGAGAGGAAAATTCACCTTCCCCCCTCCTTCTCTCTCCCCTGCCCAGACAATCCCTGAGAGAGAAAATAATCCTAACACAGAGAAAATTAACCTTTCTCTCCCCCTTCCTTCCTTTCTCCCCACCAATTTCCTGGTGAATTCAGATCCCGTCCCCTGGGGTCTCACCAGAATAAAAAAACAATCAGGTTCTTAAACAAGAAAAACTTTTAATTAAAGAGAGAAAAACAGTAAAAAATTATCTTTGCAAATTTAAGATGGAATATGTTACAGGGTCTTTCGGCTATAGACACTGGGAATACCCTTCCAGCCTAAGTATACAAATACAAATTAAAATCCTTTCAGCAAAATACACATTTGAACTCCTCCCAGCCAAATACACATTTGCAAATAAAGAAAACAAACATAAGCCTAACTCGCCTTATCTACCTAGTACTCACTATTCTGAACTTATAAGAGCCTGTATCAGAGAGATTGGAGAGAAACCTGGTTGCACGTCTGGTCCCTCTCAGAACCCAGAGAGAACAACAACCAAATTCTAACAGCACACACAAAAACTTCCCTCCCTCAAGATTTGAAAGTATCCTGTCCCCTGATTGGTCCTCTGGTCAGGTGACAGCCAGGCTCACTGATGTTGTTAACCCTTTACAGGCAAAAGAGATATGAAGTACTTCTGTTCTATTAACTCCTACTTATCTGTTTATGACAGATAGATATACATCTATGGCCAAACTTCAAATAGTCATTTAAGTTGCACCTGGAAACACACACAAAAAAATGGACCCAAACATGCAGATAAATACTTGCACATACAAATCCTTGTTTACACAAACCAAAGTTTTGCTTGGTTTTGAGATTTTATTTTTTTTTTCATATGAAACCATAAGTAGTGAAGGTTCACTTGAAAATGGACTCAGACTGGCTTGAAAGGTGAACATTTGGCATACCTGAGCTAAGGTCCGAATTGGCAATAAAGCCATAAATGGACACATTTTGCCAAGATTTAATTTTGAACAGCTCTAAAAGTGAAGTCTTCAGACCATATTTGGAAACTCACACACTCCCAGGCCAATGGCCTAGATGTCATAAACATAGGACTCTTACTTCCCTAGGAGAGGAAAAAGTAGCTGAGATACAAAAACGTATCTAGAAGAGTAGACTAGACTTCTCCCGGCCACCCAACAATGCATTGCACTTCTATAGCTCTATCCTTCCAATAATCTCTAAACACTTTACAGACTTTGGTCCCTGAAAATGGAAAAAGATGATTATCCCCATCTGAGAGTGGAAAACTGAGTCCCAGAGATGCTAAGTGATTTGCCCATGGTCATGCAGACCCAGTATCATAGCTAGGAATAGTATCCAGACCTCCTGACACAGTGGGTAGAGCACAGCACTAAGTCATGTATCCACTTCTGAGAAACAATGTATGAAGTGCTATGGACTTTAACTATGACTTTCTCTATGTGAGCAAGTTGCACCTATTCAGCTTAAGTCAGTTTTCCAAGTGACTTAAACTGGTACAAGTACCTTTTGTAGACACTCTTCATTCAGCTTAAGAGTGGCTTAATTCAGTTTAGTTTAAACTAGTTCATAATCCAGTTAAAAGACAGTGAAATAAATCTGGCTAAAAGTGAAATGAGTGTCCAGTGAGCTTATTGCACCAGTTTTAAACCAATGTAGTTAAAGCTCACCTTTAGTTAAACTGGTGCAACTTTTTCAAGTAGGTAAGCAGTAGCTCATAAAAAGTTAAAACTTATGTTAAGAAAGAACTCTTAATTTTATGTTTCCACATCTAAATTTACTAACTTGTGGAAAGAGATCAAGATCTTATAGGAGCTCACGAAAGCATAAATAAGGATGCAGTGATATGAACTGAAAGTTTTTAAAGCTTAATCTGTGTTTTGTTTCCCAAATACAATAACAAATAAAGTAGCTTCATTGTCTCTATGATACTTTAAAATGTTCCCAGCACCACAACTTTTTATATAGTTATTTTCACATCATCCCTGTGAGATAGGGGAGTACTATGACCCCATTTTACAGATGGGAGTGGGAATGGAGGCCCAGATCTTCAAAGCTACTTAGACCCCCAAATCCCATTGAAATCCATGAGAGCTGAGTACCTAATAGCTTTGAAGATCTCGCCTAAGCAAGTTGCCCAAGATGACATATGATGTGAGTTGTGGAACAGGAATTCAACCCAGGTCTGCCCTGGCCCAGGCTTGTGCACGAACCACTGGACTATCCTTGCTTTCCAGCTAGTCTCTGAACAGGGACTGGAACCCTGCCTGAACCCTCAGATTAAAAGTCTGATGTTCAGTTAATGCTTAATAAAAAAGCACCAGTTCTCTAAGACTACTGGATGTGTTTGGGGCTCGGTTTTGTGTTGTGGTGGTGTTTTGTTTGAGAGATGGAGTCTCTCCTTGCTTTTTCATTTCTAGCCTACAGTAGTAAAGAGCTGTTACCTTCCTTACCACCTGACTTTTGCATAGTTTATATGAAACTCAGACTGGCAGAGTTTCTGCTGATTAGGTTATGAGGGGGTGGAAAACAGTGACTGAAACCTTATTTGGGCCCCAGCTTCATGAAAGGTGCACACAGCATTTTTGACTAGTAGATCAGCAATTGACAACTTACACCAGCAGATGAACTGTCTCTATGTAGATGTTTAAGCTTTTAAAATTATAGTTGTTTCTCTCTCTAGTTGGGAATGTGCATGATTTACTTATTCTTACTGTATGATTCAACCAGTGCTTTTTTTTTTTCTTTTTCTTTTTTTCCTTTTTTTCCTGAGTAGTAAAATTGCTGGGAAATTGTTTACCTAGAAAATAGCTTTCCCAAGCCAAAAAGAACAAATTTAATATATAGCTCCCACTATTGTTAATCTTCTTCTTGTTAATCTGAAATTGGGATCTACTGCACTAAACTTATTTACTAAAATGTAAATAAGTTAAGCACTATCAGTCCTGAATCTCTGGGCAAGAAACAGAAGAAGACCTGGTCCCTGCCCCGTGGAATATACAATATAGACAGTAAAACACTTTAAATCTAAAGTTCTTCATCCTTTCTAACGCTGGGAAGGCTAAGGGAGACAGGCTGAGGATTTGTGAATATGAACAAGCAATGTAAATTCCTTCCTCATTTTAAATATTGCAATCACAGCAGTTGTGTGTGGGGTTTTTGGTATCATTACCTAATCATGCATCTTCCACCCTTCAGCATTGATATGGCAGAGAACACAGCACACTAACAGTTTATTACTATGACCTCTGTATTGATACTAACTCTCAGATGTAACTACTACTGTTCTCTCATGTCTGTCTTCCTCTGGAAATTCCCACTGGGTTGCATTAGAAATAGAATATCTCACATATATATGTCATAAGCAGATTGTTAAGGGTTAATGTCTCTTGTACCTGTAAAGGGTTACAAGCAGGGAACTGGACACCTGACCAGAAGACCAATCAGAAGACAAGATACTTTTAAATTTGGGCGGAGGGAAACTTTTGTGTGTGTTCTTTGTGTGTTGTGTGGTGTTCTCTCGGAGGGTCTGAGAGAGACCAGATATTACTACAGGCTCTCTAAGTTTCTTTTCATATAGTAAGTAAAAACAGGCGGTTTAGGCTTTTTGATTGTTTTTACTCTATTTGCAATTGTGGATCTGGCTGGTTAACTTTTATATGTGTAGTTGCTGGGAATATTTTGATTTGTAGTGGTACTGGGGGGAAAGTCTCTTTCTGGTGTTTGTAAGCTATAGGACCCTGTAAGATTTACATCTTGAAGTTACAGAGATAATTCTTTACTTTTTCCTTCCTTTTATTAAAAGATTTCTTCTTCTTTTTTTGAGAACCTGATTGATTTTTTTCTTCCTTGTTTCCCTTGTGTTATTCCAGGGGATTGGGATACTCACTGGGACGAGTGGGGGGGAGACGGGAGTGGGAGAGATAGAATCTCTCTTTGTTTTCCTTGAATCTGTTTGCCTCTTGGTGGAAGGGAAGGGAGATGCTTCTCTGTATGGTGATTCAGAGGTTAGATCAGTATCTCTCAGGATAGCCCAGGGAGGGAAATTCTGAGAGGGGGAAAGGTGGGGGGAATGGTTTATTTCTCCTTATTTTAAGCACCCAAGGGATCTGGGTTCTTGGGGTCCCCAGGGAAGGTTGGGGAGGTCAGAGTGCCCCAAAACACTATATTTTGGGGTGGTGGCAGTGCTATCAGATCTAAGCTGGTAATTAAGCTTAGAGGATTCAGGTGCTAGTATCTCATTTTCTGAACTCTAAGGTTCAGATCTGAGAAGGAATGCTATGATATGGTTGGCAGCTAAGTGGGAGAGATAAGTATCCAAAAGCCAGTAAGATTATTAATTTGCTTCTCTGCTAGCTGGTTAATAGCAGAGGGAAGGGGTTTGTTTGTTTTTTAAACTGCAAGCCAGAGTATTTTCTTCCTTGCTCTGTTCTCGCTGTGCACAGAGAGGGATATTAAGGTTTAACGACGGTCGTTTGTTAAACAAAGCAGCCTTAAGTGGTCAGCAACACACTCCAGCCAGGACACAATTTGTAAATGAAAGAGAGTTTTCTTTTGCTTTTAAACTCTTTTGGGAGGGGCTAGTAAGTTAAAAAGGATTCTGTTGCTAAGCAACCCCAGGAAGCCAACAGAGAACCAGCAATTCAGGCAGTAAACACCAGAGGGTGCCTCAGCACAAGAAAGCAGGAAACATGACTTCCAGGACAAAAGTGGTCGCAGAGAAACAAATCAAAGAGGCAGACCACAGGCGAGACCTGGAAAAAAAACTACAAGAGATGGAGCTGAGAGAAAGAGAGAGAGAGGCAGCCTACAAAGAGAGCAAGCAGCCAAAGATGCAGAGCAACAAAGACAGCTGGAACTCCAGAAGGAGACCTACCAGCAGGCCCTGGAATTAGAAAAGGCTAAGCAACAGAACACAGCCAATCCTAACAACCCATCTCAAGTTGTTGTTCCACATCCCCAAAAATTTCCCACCTACAAGGCAGGTGATGACACTGAGGCATTCTTAGAAAATTTTGAAAGAGCTTGCCTTGGGTACAGCATCTCTGAAGACCAGTACATGGTAGAATTGAGGCCACTGCTCAGTGGACCCTTAGCAGAGGTGGCGACTGAAATGCCTAAGGAGAAAATGAACGATTATAAACTTTTTCAAACCAAGGCCAGATACAGAATGGGTATAACACCTGAACATGCCCGTCGGCGGTTCAGAAACCAAAAATGGAAACCAGCTGTGTCATTCCCCTGACACGCCTACCCCACATTGCAAAGAATTATGAAGCCTGGATATCAGGAACAAAGGTTAACAATATGGACGAGCTGCATCTCCTGATCCAAATGGAGCAGTTCTTAGATGCTATTCCTGAGGAAATAGAGAGGTACATCCTAGATGGGAAACCCAAAATGGTAGTCGAGGCAGGAGAGATTGGAGCCAAATGGATGGAAGTGGCAGAAATGAAAAAAGCTACTGTCAAGGGGAACGAATACCCCAGAGGGCACACCGACAATAAACCCTACAACCGAGGGCCGCCAAAGACCCCACTTACAACCCAAGGAAAGCCACAGATGCCCTATTCTTCCACCTCACCAGTCTCCAGTAACCCACTTCAACCCAGTGACCAGTCAGCTGGAAGATGCTTTAAGTGTAATGAACGGGGACACATAAAGGCCAACTGCCCAAAGAACCCCAACCGAGTGCAGTTCATTACACCACCATCACACCAAAGATCCCCAGGCCCAGAAGCCTCTCAAATACCCTTGGAGCAAAGGGAAATTTTGAGAGTGGGCGGAAAGAAGGTTACTGCGTGGAGAGACACGGGGACACAAGTGTCAGCTATCCACCAATCCTTCGTCGACCCCAAATTCATCAACCCAAAGGCCCAAGTGACAATTTACCCCTTCATGTCACAAGCTGTAGACTTGCCTACAGCTGAACTGCCTGTCCAGTACAAAGGCTGGTCAGGAATGTGGACTTTTGCAGTCTATGACAATTATTCCATCCCCATGCTACTGGGGGAAGACTTGGCCAACCAGGTGAAGCGGGCCAAGAGAGTGGGAATGGTTACCCGCAGCCAAACCAGGCAAGCTTCCAGACCCATTCCTGTTCCTGAGCCGTCCACAGAGGCCCCGTCTGTGTTACAAGAGACCAAGACAGAGGCAGTGGACCCGGATCTCATGCCAACAACGGAAACAGCCACAGTGCTTCCAGTCCCAGACCAGGAACTGGAAAAGCAGCCAGCACCAGAACCGGTGCCAGCACTGACGACAGCGCTTGCAAATCCATCTTCAACCCCAACGCCAGAGGGCACCAGCGAGCCTGAACTGGCAGAAGCAGCAGACAACCACACCCAAGAGGCTCAGCCAGAGCCTGAAATACCCCCTGGTGCACCAGCCGAGAGCGGTTCACCAGCAGCGAAAACAACTCCATCACCTACATCGCTTCCAGAGGGACCAAGCCCAAGTCCACAGTCTAAGGAAGAACTGGTGTCTTCAGCTTCAAGGGAACAGCTCCAGACTGAGCAGGAAGCAGATGACAGCCTTCAGAAGGCTTGGGCGGTGGCACGGAGCACCCCACCGCCTCTCAGCTCTTCTAATCGATCCCGGTTTGTTGTAGAACAAGGACTTTTATACAAGGAGACTCTTTCTGGTGGACACCAGGAAGACTGGCATCCGCAAAAACAGTTGGTGGTTCCAACTAAGTACCGGGAAAAGCTCTTAAGCTTAGCCCATGATCATCCCAGTGGCCATGCTGGGGTGAACAGAACCAAAGACCGGTTGGGGAAGTCCTTCCACTGGGAGGGGAAGGGCAAGGACTTTGCCAAGTATGTCCGGTCTTGTGATGTGTGCCAAAGAGTGGGAAAGCCCCAAGACCAGGTCAAGGCCCCTCTACAGCCACTCCCCATAATTGAGGTCCCATTTCAGTGAGTAGCTGTGGATATTCTGGGTCCTTTCCCAAAAAAGACACTCAAAGGAAAGCAGTACATACTGACTTTCGTGGACTTTGCTACCTGATGGCCGAAAGCAGGGCTAAAGCTGTGTGCCAGGCCCTAATAGACATTTTTGCCAGTGTAGGTTGGCCCTCCGACATCCTTACAGATTCAGGATCTAATTTCCTGGCAGGGACCATGAAGGAACTGTGGGAAACTCATGGGGTGAACCACTTTGTTGCCACCCCTTACCACCATCAAACCAATGGCCTGGTGGAAAGGTTTAATGGAACTTTGGGGGCCATGATACGTAAATTCGTGAATGAACACTCCAATAATTGGGACCTAGTGTTGCAGCAGTTGCTTTTTGCCTACAGGGCTGTACCACATCCCAGTTTAGGGTTTTCACCATTTGAACTTGTGTATGGTCACGAGGTTAAGCGGTCATTACAATTGGTGAAGTAGCAATGGGAGGGGTTTACGCCTTCTCCAGGGACTAACATTCTGGACTTTGTAAGCAACCTACAAAACACCCTCCGAAACTCTTTAGCCCTTGCTAAAGAAAACCTAAAGGATGCTCAAAAAGAGCAAAAGGCCTGGTATGACAGACATACCAGAGAGCGTTCCTTCAAGGAAGGAGACCAGGTTATGGTCTTTAAGGTGTAACAGGCCCATAAAATGGAAGCATCATGGGAAGGGCCATTCACGGTCCAAGAGCGCCTGGGAGCTGTTAACTACCTCATAACCTTTCCCAATTCCTCCCTAAAGCCCAGAGTGTACCATGTTAATTCTCTCAAGCCCTTTTATTCCAGAGACTTACAAGTTTGTCAGTTTACAGTCTAGGGAGGAGATGACGCTGAGTGGCCTGACGGTGTCTACTACGAAGGGAAAAAAGATGGTGGCGTGGAAGAGGTGAACCTCTCAACCACCCTGGAACATCTGCAGCGGCAACAAATCAAGGAGCTGTGCACTAGCTTCGCCCCATTGTTCTCAGCCACCCCAGGATGGATTGAATGGGCATACCACTCCATTGACACAGGTAATGCTCACCCAATTAGAACCCCACCCTACCGGGTGTCTCCTCATGCCCAAGCTGCTATAGAACAGGAGATCCAGAACATGCTACAGATGGGTATAATACGCTCATCTACCAGTGCATGGGCATCTCCAGTGGTTCTGGTACCCAAACCAGATGGGGAAATATGCTTTTGCGTGGACTTTCGTAAACTAAATGCAGTAACTCGTCCAGACAACTATCCAATGCCACGCACCGATGAGCTATTGGAAAAGTTGGGATGTGCCCAATTCATATCTACAATAGACTTAACCAAGGGGTACTGGCAAGTACCGCTAGATGAACCTGCCAAGGAAAGGTCAGCATTCATCACCCATGCGGGGGTGTATGAATTTAATGTACTTCCTTTCAGGCTGTGAAATGCACCCGCCACCTTCCAGAGGCTGGTAGATGGTCTACTAGCAGGAGTAGGAGAATATGCAGTTGCCTACCTCGATGATGTGGCCATCTTTTCTGACTCCTGGCCTGAACACTTAGAACACCTGGAAAAGGTTTTTGAGCGCATCAGGCAGGCCGGACTAACTGTTAAGGCCAAAAAGTGTCAAATAGGCCAAAACAGAGCGACTTACCTGGGACACCAGGTGGGTCGAGGAACCATAAACCCCCTACAGGCCAAGGTGGATGCTATGCAAAAGTGTCCTGTCCCAAAGTCAAAGAAACAGGTCCAATCCTTCTTAGGCTTGGCCGGCTACTACAGGCGATTTGTACCACACTACAGCCAAATCGCTGCCCCACTGACCGACCTGACCAAAAAGACCCAACCAAATGCAGTTAAGTGGACTGATGAGTATCAAATGGCCTTTACCCAGCTTAAGGTGACACTCATGTCTGACCCTGTGCTCAGGGCCCCGGACTTTGACAAACCATTCCTAGTAACCACCGATGCATCTGAGCGTGGTATAGGAGCAGTTCTCATGCAGGAAGGACCGGATCACAACTTCCACCCTGTCGTGTTTCTCAGCAAGAAACTGTCTGAGAGGGAAAGCCACTGGTCAGTCATTGAAAAGGAATGCTACGCCATTGTGTACGCCCTGGAAAAGCTACGCCCATACGTTTGGGGATGGTGGTTCCAGCTACAAACTGACCATGCTGCGCTAAAGTGGCTTCATACTGCCAAGGGGAACAACAAAAAACTTCTTCAATGGAGTTTAGCTCTCCAAGATTTTGATTTTGAAATTCAACACATTTCAGGAGCTTCTAACAAAGTAGCTGATGCACTCTCTCCTGAAAGTTTCCCAGAATCCAGTAGTTAAAAAGTGTTCTTAAAATGTAAAAGTCTGTTAGTTATATACTTAGTAGTATATGTAAAGGTGCATGTGTTGTAGTAATCTGTTTATTTTAGAGTTCTAGGAAGAAATCGCCGCCAGCGAGGTTCCCCACTGTCTGCGATTTGGGGGGGTGTTTCGAAGGAGATTGTTAAGGGTTAATGTCTCTTGTACCTGTAAAAAGTTACAAGCAGGGAACTGGACACCTGACCAGAAGACCAATCAGAAGACAAGATACTTTTAAATTTGGGCGGAGGGAAACTTTTGTGTGTGTTCTTTGTGTGTTGTGTGTTCTTCTCTCGGAGGGTCTGAGAGAGACCAGACATTATTACAGGCTCTCTAAGCTTCTTTTCATATAGTAAGTAAAAACAGGCGGTTTAGGCTTTTTGATTGTTTTTACTCTATTTGCAATTGTGGATCTGGCTGGTTAACTTTTATATGTGTAGTTGCTGGGAATATTTTGATTTGTAGTGGTACTGGGGGGAAAGTCTCTTTCTGGTGTTTGTAAGCTATAGGACCCTGTAAGATTTACATCTTGAAGTTACAGAGATAATTCTTTACTTTTTCCTTCCTTTTATTAAAAGATTTTTTTTTTGAGAACCTGATTGATTTTTTCTTCTTTGTTTCCCTTGTGTTATTCCAGGGGATTGGGATACTCACTGGGACAAGTGGGGGGGAGACGGGAGTGGGAGAGATAGAATCTCTCTTTGTTTTCCTTGAATCTGTTTGCCTCTTGGTGGAAGGGAAGGGAGATGCTTCTCTGTATGGTGATTTAGAGGTTAGATCAGTATCTCTCAGGATAGCCCAGGGAGGGAAGTTCTGAGAGGGGGAAGGTGGGGGAATGATTTATTTCTCCTTGTTTTAAGAACCCAAGGGGATCTGGGTTCTTGGGGTCCCCAGGGAAGGTTGGGGAGGTTAGAGTACCCCAAAACATTATATTTTGGGGTGGTGGCAGTGCTATCAGATCTAAGCTGGTAATTAAGTTTAGAGGATTCAGGTGCTAGTATCTCATTTTCTGAACTCTAAGGTTCAGATCTGAGAAGGAATGCTATGATAATATATAATATAGATCTCTAGTTACAGCAGCCTAGATGAGATTACTAAATACATACCTCTCACTTAGAGGTAACTTTCAAGCAGGGAAAAAAGCTAGGTTTATTTCTTCCCTTCCCCCTCCCTCTCTGCTTATGGTGTAAACGTAGGCCAGAAATATCTTGATTGTACCTTAGGAATACCAATTTTTTTTTCCCCTGGGGATGTTCTTTGGAGCGGAATCTTTCTCAGCCCTTTATTGAATGTGGGTAAGGGAGCAGTAAAGAATCTGTAACAAAGACCACATTTCTTCTGCAGCCACTGCTTTTAGAAGGGGACTTTCAGACTTCCTGGAATGCAATTAAGGGGTATTTGATAACTGTCTCTGAGTATCTGAAGGTGCTATACATTAGGAGGGAGGTGAATTTGTTTACAGTAATCCCAGGGGAAATAAGCAGTTTTGGACTAAATTAAGCAAAGGAAAATGTAGACAGAAAAGCAGGAAACATTTTGAATAGGCAGTTTAGTTATATTAGACAGTAGATGCATCTCTAAAGGGAAGGCAAAAGCCACATAGTGTGTGATATTTGACCCTAGGCTGGATAAAGCAATAGAAAATAATCACTGACAAGGGAGTGCACAAGATGATCTAAGATGTATTTGCCATTCCTGACTTCTGTGCTATGGGTGGATTACTATAACTTTGGACCAGTTATGATAGTCTGGTGTTTATGCTGTTATGGTAGCCTTGACATATGTGGCCTGGGATTCTTCACAAGGTGACAGCATTAGCTATAAAATGTTTACACAATGTTGGGAAGGCAATAAAAGTATTTAAAATTGGTTTCAGTGAAGTTTGGTTATGGTAGAAAATTTGGCTGATCACGCAGGCAAATACTTATAATCCACTTAGAAAAGAATACTACTACTTAATACATACTTAGTGCTTTTATCTTCAAAATGCTTTACAAATATTAACTAATCCTCTCCACTGCCCCTGGAAGTGGCAGGTAAATGCTGCTATCCGTAATAGGCTATTCCCATATCTAATATCTGTAATTCTACCACAGACCTTCTTTTGGAGCATCGTTCTGACTAGAAAATGGGCCCGATCCTTTTCTCATTAAAGTCAACGACAAGGTGACATGCAAATTTATTGATGTGCCTTCCTTCAGCACAAACCTTTGGCAGTCACAAATGCCTGTCCCGGGCTAATAAGAGAAACAAGGTCGGTGAGGTAATCGCTTTTATATATTACCTCACCTACCTTGTCTCTCTAATATCCTGGGCCCAACAACCCAGGCTGCTGATGTCATGTTTGGGGGGGTTTGACAAACAGGTGTTTCCTCTGGTGTTATCACAGGTCACACATTCCTATTAGGTGGGACTCTAGGGATTATTTCCTGTTTACCAAGAGTCCACTTCAGAAAGATATTGTTTTATTTTGTTTCACCTATGACTGTAAGCATAGTTCTAGTCCTTTATTTGGTTATAAAAATGTATTGGAAATTTCTCAGCCTTTTCCTGAAGTGGATGTATGTTTAGGTACCTTTGTGATAAAGTGATTATATGACAAGTCTGCCTGTGACAGTAGGAGACGGGATTTGATGTCCCAAGAGGTGCCTTCCAGTCCAATGACTAGTGCAAAAACTACCAAAAGGAGAGACACTTCAATTGAAAACCCAGATCAACACATCCCACTCTAAAATTTTCTCCAAAGGATTTGGATGAGTTTCATTTTCACTAATAATGGAGGCATTTTCTGTTTTGGAGACACTCGTGATAGAGTATGACGTATGTACACTGGTATCCTATTTTGTTTAATGCTCCTGAAGTAAGGTAATCTGGTGACTTTGCTAACGCACTACATCTGCCAAGGAATTCACTGCCTTTTGACTGATAGAAACTTTAACTGGAAAGGAATACCCCTGTGAGGTATTATGAGTAAGGTTAAGATTTTGTTACAGATACTTTTAGTAAAAGTCATGGCCGTGTTGGCAATAAACAAAAATTAGTCTGTGACTTTTACTAAAAATAAGAGGGAGAGGGGGCTGACCACTGGGGAGCGAGGGGGAACAGGGACTGAAGCCCAAGCCTTACAGGATGGGACAACTGACAGCTCCAGCTGCCCACCACAGCAGCTGACAGCTCCAACTTCCACCATTGTGATGGTGGAGGCTGAAGCCGAAGAAGTCATGGTGGTTCTTTGAAGTCACTGAATCTGTGACTTCCATGACTAAAGCTTATCCTTAATTATGAGTATTCTATGTACTTTAATGTAGGCAAATTGAGGCAGAGACAGGGCTAAGCAACTTGCCCAAGGTCACGTAATGAGTCAGGGATAGAATCAAAAAATCTTGACTTCCAGTCCCCTGCTGTAATCACTTTTCTGCGCTGCCTCTTCAAGTGGTATTGATGGTCTTGCCATTCTGAAGTGTCTCCTTTTTATCCTCTGTCTTATTTAGAATGTACTAATCTGCTCTTACACCAACTCCACTTCCCTGAGTCTCACTGCCTTCTCATTTCAAATTGAGATGAACTTGACCAAGAACAATAGGTCTGAACACATCTGAGTTTTGGGGATATTTAGATACAGATCTGTAACTAAAGTTTGTGATTCAGGCCTGTTTCTAGTTTTGAGAACAATTAACAGATTACCTATATTTCATGTAAGTCCTTCACTGCAGGAAACAATGTTATGCAGATTGTCTGGGAAAACCCCTTACTGGGCAGGGTGCTACATTGCATCTTTTGGAGAAACTATCTGTAGTGGAGAGTGCATATTTCATTTCAAACCATTTCACCGCCCCCACCCCCCATTTTCTAGAGAACATAACTGAGCAAATCACACAAATGCACTGGCTAAATTAAGGCACCATAAAATATTCTGTGATAAATTGCTATGTGAAGTTCAGAGTTCAACCAAATGATCTCTAGTCTGTGTGCAAACCAAACTTACCTGAGTTTTGCATTTTTTGGTTGCTGATGTATGACATTGATAGGATTAGCCAAAAATCCATAACTGCTATATGTGTTTCCAAAAATATGCTCAGTACTGTTCCCACAGGAGATCGAGTCACTCAGAGCTTGACTGAACACACATGACGGTTCCTAAGTTTTAGCAAAAAGGCCCTGAACAAGATAAAACATTTAACTCTATGTATTCATTTGGAGTGTTGTGTAATACGGGATCATGGTATGGAAAAGACTGAGCACCACTGATTGCATGTAGGTTGGTAGTCAGGACGTCTGGATTCTTTTCCCAGGAGTCCTACTCCTGCTACAGTCAGTGTGGGTACAGCTACACTGGAGCTGAGGACTGAGGAGACATACCTGTGCTAGCTCTGATTAAGCTAGCATGCTAAAAATAACAGCGTGTAGTCATGATGGCATGATCAGCAAGAGGGGCTAGCACCTCAAGTACATACTAAGGGTCTTGGATGGGATTGTACTTGGGCAGCTAGCTCATCCTACTGTTCACACCACTGCCACCATTGCACCAAATTTTTAGTGAGCTAGCTCTGATCAAACTAGTTCAAATATGTATACTTGAACTGGAAATCACACCTTTCAGCTCCAGGGTAGACGTAGCCTGAATGATGCTAGGTAAGTCACTTGTTAGGATCTGATCCTGAGATTTTCTTTGACTGTAACTTCATCAACCTCAGTGGGAGTTTTTGGCTGCTCTGCACCTCTCAGCTCAGGCCCCAAACCTGTGGTTGTATCTTTATGAAATAATTCCCACCAACAAGGACAATGGTCAGTATGGTGAGGGGGGTGGGAAAGGAGAGCCCAATGGATGCCATGAAAGGGTAGCAGTGTGTCCTGTTCCAGCTTGAGGTGGCCAGAGCGCTGAGAAGAATTCTGTATTAGTTATTCACAGAGGCGCTCTGGCAGTGTGAGATGTCCCTGTGGATTAAAGCCGCGACCTGGCCCAACGTCAGGAAATCCCATCTCCCCATGAGTAAGACCAAATGTGGGGATGTGGTCTTTGTACCATCTGAGTGTTTCAGTAATAAACCTGCACTTAATGTTAGGGTAAATACCATTTACTAGGTTCATTATTCAATTTGCTCGAGTTCCCAGATTAAAGTGACCCCTTCCCTCAATTAACTTTTTTCAGGTGTGAACAAGTCTCCTTAATCAATTTTCCTCCAAATGTGTCTAGTACCTTTGTGGCTTCTTGCAGCTTTTGTTCCCTCCTGTAAAATAATTTTCCTGCAATCCATTCTGTGTTACATGATTTTTGGAGCTGCATCTCATGACATAGAACCAAATAAGAAGGTTTTAGACCTTTGGGGAATCCTGCATGTCAGTTGACCAATGAGGAAGTAATGATTTATATAATTCCTATACTAAGAGAAAGGAATCTCCTTCCATTAAGTCCATCAAAGATATTGCTAGGCATTGTACCTTCCAAACGTATGTGCATATTTCCCAGACTCTAGTCACATCTTTCCACAGTTAGGTATGTCTTAAAGAGCCCATTTTGCTGGGCTATGAATGTGATTAGAGTTGACTTGCATATAAATTACATACAATTGTTTTCCTTCCCCTAACCTGTCCTCTGAGCAAGGATCATCTATCCTAAGTTTTGCAAAGTGTTCAATGAGTAATAGGCAGCGCCATCCACAAAAAAATAATTGAAACCAGTGCATCCTTTGCATCCCCTTTAAATGTGGGGGACAAAAATGGAGGAAGTAGTTTATAATTATTGATTATGGAGTCACGATATTGACTCTGTAGTCACCGTTGCAGGAGGCACTCCATTCTAAGCCCGGGTTTATTTCCTGCCCTCACACCCCTCATTCACTTTGTTGGCACAAAAATTTGCAGTAGGGCTGAAAATTCTCCTGTCTGTTCTCAGCCCAAAGATGAATGATGTAAGGGAAGTTTGAAGAAAATCTTTTTTTGAATTTATATATTGTTCCTTTACAGAGGTCCTTTCTTTTCAGAAAGTAACTCCGCACTGAGAATCCAGGCTGACCCCCACTGAAAAAAAAATTCATTGAGTCAAGCCAAAGTATTCACACTGCCACCTTTGGGCATGGATTTCTGAGAGGATGTGATAAATTTGTTTCTCAGCTGACACACGCTTGGAGCTCTGTGCAATGTGACATTTTTTTTATTTTTATTTTTTTTGCTATGAGCTGTGAATTTGGCAAGAACAGCTGACTTAGTCTGTATGTCAACAGTGGGTTCTGCACTCACAGCCTGGAGGCCAGTGTGCTAGGGAGAAAGTTCCATGAGCAAGGCTAATTAGGTCAGAGAGTAGATAATTTCTTCACTTAATTGTTCTCATTAACATCTTACATACAGTAACCAGGTTTTGCAAATGATTCAAACCATCATTAATTTTTTGTTCCACATTTAGGACACAATACCAAAAATAATTTTTTGTTAACATTAAATGAATCTTGGCCCAAGGACAGGCATATGCTAGCATAACCAGCTTTGGTGTAAGGTGCAGTTATGCAAAATTTTTAAGTTAAGAGAACACTGCCAACTAGTTATATTATATTTTTAAAAACCCTCTTGGTTGTTTGTAATACCCTATTAGAACAAAACATGAAATGTATGTGGTTCTTCCTTCCAACTTTATCCTTTTTTGCAAAAAGTCGATTATTTTTCTCTTAACAAATTTGTTATGAATATTTTAAATCAAAAACATTGCCATTAAAACATAAACTGACCAACCAATATGATAGATGCCCAAAGAATTCCACCCCCTCCTCCCATGAATAATAAGATAAATTTCATGGAACAGATACAACATATTGTGGTGGGAAAATATATATTTACTAAAAGGATACAGCTAAACTGTTTAGTCTACATTAAATGATGCAGAATCTGACTTCAATATTATTTCCCTCAAGTTGTAAAACACACAATTGGAAAGTTTCACTGTCTAATCGTCAAATATTTCATTGCACAAGATAGAAATAGAATGGTCTTAAGGGTCTGTCTGATCCTTTGTGAAGGAATTAGATTAGAAAAAACTTCCATTGACTTCAGTAGTATGGGATTGAGCCTGATTTGCAAATAGACAAATGGGATAATCTTTGTTGAATTGCTTCATTCAGACAGAACCACTTCTCTTAACACACATCTCAAAAATGTCTTATTTTGGCAGTAATGAATTCCATCCCCTGAGTCTCCTGATGCTTCCTTAACCACACCTTTATGGAAGGATTTTCCTTTAGATTCCAGAAGCACTGATTTTTGTTGGTATGTTTTTACCTTTTTATGGTTGGCTTGTTCAGATGGATTGTCTCTAAAATGTTAAAGAAGAGGTATCTTATGAAATTGGATTTTGTTGCTTTGATTCTAAAACAGCCTTAACTCTTGAC
Organism: Gopherus flavomarginatus; assembly: GCF_025201925.1. Lineage (NCBI taxonomy): Eukaryota > Metazoa > Chordata > Testudines > Testudinidae > Gopherus > Gopherus flavomarginatus. The sequence continues at coordinate 129,434,237 of NC_066617.1, forward strand.
CACTCCTGTAACCTAAGGGTGACTTGCTATTTAACTGTATCCTCTCCTAAGAGAAATCAGGCCAGTTTGGAGACGTCTTTAAAATTACCTGTGTGGAAGAAACTTCCACAGGGAAATAGAGGCTGTAATCATGTGCAATTTGTAATATTTCTAATATGCCAACTTTTGTTGCTTTTATTTCTGTTTTGTGCCTTGACCTTATTGACACCAGTACACACGTAGGAATATTTAGTAGCGGTAATAATATGTTAACTACGGCATCAAGACATGGCATCCATGCTGCTAGCTAGTCCTCAGGCATATAGCTTATTTAAAGCTTGGGAGACTAACATGGCTGCTTTTAAAATATATAACTCTGACTGCATTTGACCATTTCCAGCTCTGCGGGTGTCTATCTGCTTTGGTCGAAATAAGTTTATATGACCCTGACCATAATGGTGGGGGGAGGGGAAGATGGCAATTAAAAACAAGACCACAAAGTCTCAGTCACATTACACCCAAACAAATTTTGTTAAGTGTTTTCTCATGCACCCACTAGGTGGGTGAAAACCTCTAGGGCTGATGTGGTAGCTTGAAGCATGAAGTTGCTCTAGTAATGAGTTACTATTCAACTATTATTTAATAAACTGAAACATCCACTTGAACTGTAAAGACTGAATGACCCAGCTGTATCCTCTTGGACTTATTAGTGTCACATCATAGCACTTCTGGTTGTCCGGTTACCGGTACGTAATTTGCATTGACTCATCTATTTTTCTCCTATTCAGTTCTGTACTAATGGGAGATGGCTGTTTATGAGGTAGTGTTAGTTCTTTCTCTGACAGGGCAAGCAAAACTCCTGTGACCAGCAGCCTGTGAATTTCATGGTTTAGAATTCGGTATAGGAAGTGGAGGCCAAGCAGGGAGTACGCTTATAAAGACTCTTTGTTTTTAAAAGAGAACAAAATTTAGTGTTAACTTTGACTCAGATGAACAATGTGTCCCAGCCAACTAGTGAAAGCAGTGACAGGACACTAATCCTACTTGGCATCGATTCTTCTAGAGCAGTGGTTCTCAACCTGCGGCCCAATAAGCACATAGTTGCAGCCCACGTGACATTCTCAGGGCCATACAGGTAGTATATCTATTGTGCGGATGTGGCCCACATAACATAATGAGCTGCATATGCAGCCCACAATGCTAAATAGATTGAGAACCATTATTCTAGAGTGAGGAACTGGAAATGGCTAATGCTGGCTGGTGTTCCCCAACAAGACTTTGTGGAGAAACTGGAGTCATCCTTCTCTCCTTTTAATGATATTGTGGTAATACAGACAGGCAGAGAGAAGCTTTCAGAAAAGTACCCAGGGAATTTCACTGAGAGCATCACTTTGACATCTATTTATTTTAAAATGTGTTCTATGTCTTTTTTGGTGACGCTTCTAGATGCCTAGTAGCAGTCAAATTTAAACAAATATGTAGATACTGAAGGTACCTAAGTGATCATCTTAGGCAGGCAAACAAACCATACACAGTGGCTCAATAGCTGCATCCAGCAGCAAGAAAACCCTGTGTTTCTGCCTTCTGATAGTCCGTAAAAGGCCTGGCTAAATCAGTGCACCTTGCATCATGCCCTGAAGAGCACCAGACTCCAGCTCTGGTGTATCTCCGAGGGAACAAGTTCCATTAGTGAGAGTCCCCAATGAAGAATGCCTTATCACAAGTCCTAAAAAGATTTATTCTAGAAATCAACAGCAGATTCACAGATTCTAGGACTGGAAGGGACCTCGAGAGGTCATCAAGTCCACTTCCCTGCCCTCATGGCAGGACCAAATACTGTCTAGAACATCTCTGATAGACCTTTATCTAACCTACTCTTAAATATCTCCAGAGATGGAGATTCCAATAGATTAACACAGTTGATCTCAGCTGTCATGACAACTATATGGGGAGAAGTGGTTTTTCAGGTAGACAGGGTCAAGGCATTAAAGGCAGTAGTCAACTCCTTGCATACGGGCAGGTAGGGAAGAAAGCATCTCTTGCTGGAGATTACAGAAGAGGATCTTACTCTCTCATATCTAGGTGATCAGATGCTGAAGCCATCTATTCGTAACTAATGACCCAATTTGTGGGGTTTAAATGTTTCCTGTTGGTCAGTGGGTTACATAGGTGCTGGAACAAGGGATGCACGAGGTGCTTCTGTACCCCCTGGCTTGAAGTGGTTTCCATTATAAACAGGGTTTACAGTTTGGTTCAATGGCTCAGCACCCTCATTATACAAACTGTTCCAGCACCCCTGGTGGGTTATGAGAATCTGGCTCTGGGAAATTAATATCAAACCTCCTTGGTCACCATTGCAGGTGCTTCTTCCCCACAAAAGCACTCAGGAATCCTTTGGATCATGGAACCACAAATATATTTTTATTTGGGAGTTGGAGACAGGAGGGGAGAGAAAACATAACCAGATACATAATTACATATACTGATTGATTGGGGTTTGCTCCTTTTGACATATCAGGAGTACAGCCTAGAGTACAGTTCCAGTATATTAATTGTCTCGCTTGCTGAGGTCCAGAACTTTTAATCAAAAAGCAATCCCTACCTCCTTAAGCCACCACTCATGGATCCACTTAGACTCAGTAGTAGTCGGGGGGATGGCTCTCCTGCCTGTCTGTAGCACTGCAAAGAGGTCCACACTGCCAGGAGATACTCGGATGTGCAGGTACCTGACCTATTTCTGTACAAGCAGATCTGCATTACTGGTCAGGTCAGGACTCACTGTGAAATCGGCTCTGCACAAGCTCTGATCCCATTATGCAAAATCACACCACACAGAGTACAGATCTCTATCTGGGGAACCCAGAGCAAAACAGTATCCTTAGACTGAGTCTCTGCTCCCTGGAACAGAGCTCCTGGTCTCTAGGATAGAGCCCCCTGCTCTCTCCTTGTACAGGTAGTAGACTCTGGGAACTAGATACAGAGCCAACAGTTAGGATAACCCACTTACCCCACGTCAAGTCTCTTACAACTCCTGTGCCCTTTATGAGTACAGCCACAGTGACAATTTATTACCATTTATATCATTAGTTATTATTTGTATTATCACAGTGCCTAGAAGTCCCAGTCCTGGACCACGTCCCCATGTTGGTTGATGCCATAGAAACACAGAATAAAAGGACAGTCCTGGACAAATTCCAGCAAAAGCAAGAAACACCTAATGTGGAACTGTCCATCTTAGGGTTTTGTACTGCTGCCCATCACCATGATAGCTGAGTGCTTTCCATGTAAAATCAATAGCAATATGGGGGAGCAATATTATAATCTTATGTAAATGAGGCTGGCCTGCAGTGGCCCCCCTTTTTCCCTGATAGTGGGACCAGCAAGTTCCATCCCTCTAAGTCTGCTAGTATAAGCCCTCTAAGTCTGGAACTTGCACATTAAAACAAAAATTTACGTATCTTGTTTCAGGTCTGGTGACAGCTCTGTGAAACCATGTGACCCAGAAACAAGGATTGTCTCACCCATCACACCTACTTTCAGCTCTGCTTTTACATGGAAGAAATGCTGGGAATTTGGGCACAGGATTAGCAAGTGCCTCCAGCTAACCCTGCCTTGCCAAGAATCTTCTCCTCTCTATCCCTGTTTGGTGATCTGGGGGGGGACTGAAAAATTCTAAGCATTTTTACACAGAAGCTTTCACTTCATTTCCTTAACCCAGTCCATTCATTTATCAGCACCATCAATGTGCCAGCTAAACTAACTTTCTTCCAAACAATGTATCAAGCGGTAGCAAATAACTTGGAAAAATCTCTGTCAATTGTTATGTTACCATTTTTGTTTTAATTTTAAGGAGAAACTCCATATCTCCAAATATCAACATGAAAGCCCAGACCCACAAAGGTAACTAGGCTCATTACTTACATTGATTTCAAATTACAGTGTTGTAGCCATGTCAGTCTCAGGATACTGGAAAGAGACGGTGGGTGAGGTTATAGCTTTTATTGGACCAACTTCTGTTGGTGAAAGGTTCAAACTTACACTCAGTTCTGCTTCAGCTCTTGATTTCAGTAGAAGTTAGGAACCTAAATACCTTTTGTGGATCTGGGTCAAACTGCCCCTAGTCAAGTACTTTCCTTTTACCTCCCCTCATTTTCAAAGGTTTGCTTGTATTGCTATGGCCTGAGCAGGGCTGCTGTTCTTTTTGTATGTGTGAGAGAGAGGGAACACTGCCTATTATTAAGATTATCCAACATTTCCCATTCTAAGACTATATTTTCAGTTGCTTATTACTTTGCCATACTTTAACAGTTTGGTCTGAAATTTTAGATGCTTGGTGTTTGCCTCAGGCTGATTACTTCTGGAAAACTTCAGTCAAAACTAGTCAGCCATTTCCAAGAATGGAGCTAGGGGAAAATGCATTATTTTGCCCATGTTGAAACATTCTGGCGACTCTTTTTCCTTTAAGAAGCTTGAGTGTTCCTGTGATTTGGAGCAGAGTCTTGACATTTAGCAAAGGGATATCCCTTTGTGTCAGGGATATGCCTTTTGCTAGTTCTGTGAAAATTCAACCAAATTTGGTCAAGTTATAAACCTTTGAAAAGTTAGTTCCAACATGCTCATTAGTGATGACTTAGGTTTTAGCAGCTAAATTCCCTGAAGCTTCTGTCCTCTCACAGCTTCTACAACCAACCAAACTGAAAGTGCAGCAGCCCTTCACAGCTCCTGTGAGTGGCCAAACTGCATATGCACCATCCCCACAGAGCAACTGACCAAGCTCCAGCCCAGGGATACAAGGACACAATCAGATTTTCAATATACATGACTTCATGCTCCCAAAATACAATTAAAAAAGGGAACAAGATCTGTGCACAGAGTAAATAAACCAAATGATGCAACTTTCTGTTATATCGTGTTCTCTGCTCCTCTAATTTGTCTATTTTAGTTCCTGACTCACACAAGTTATCCCACTGAAGATCGTGGCCTGGAGATCTGTGCACAGATCTCCATGTTGTTGCTTGAAAGGGGGTCTCCACAGCACAACACCCCCACTCCAAAACCTACAGAAGCCTCTCCCAAAGGTCCATGCTCCACTTGAGGGAGGAATGGTGCTGATGCTGGCCAGGAACTGGGGTCTAGATTGAAGAACTGGGACCAGCTGGACAATAAACTAGGGCAAAGAATCAGGGGTGGGGAAGATCAGGGCAAGGAGCTGGGGAGGGGAGGAGGGACAACTGAGACTGAATGATAAACCACGCAAGAGAGACTAGGACTAGTAGTTGGGGGGAGCGTGAAGAGAGTGGAGGAGGAGCTAGGGGAACTGGAGCTGTCTGGGAACAAGGAGTTAGGGTGGATAAGGGGGAACTGGGAGTGACTGGGCAAGGAGACTGGCACTGGAGGTGAGGAAAAAGGAGAGATGGGAACTCAGACAGTTAGCCTGCATGGAGAGCTAAGACTGGCTGGGCAAGGACACTAGGACTGGGACAAGAAGCCTGAGGGGTGGAGACTGGGTAAACCATGGAGAATGGGACTGGGAGAAGGATCCAGGGGTGAGGAAGAGACCGGGGTGGGCAGATTGGAGGGGACAGGACAGATGAGATCAAGAGTGGGGGACTAGGCAGAAGAATGAGCTCACTAAAAAGAAAAAACAAAACTTTACTCTGACTGAATGCAGCCTGGTCCTTCATTTGCTCACAATGGGCATGACCCAGTGGGCTTTGGATCAGGTGCAGCGAGGGAGGGAATGAAGCTGGTGATGAACTTGAAGAAAAACAGCAATTAAATAAGGAGTCTTGAGAGCTAACATCTCTCTGAATTTTACATGGTGGTTTTTTATTTTTTTTATTATTATTATTATTTATTATTTGTACATGAAACCAAACACAGTTTTGGTTCAGGAGTCTTTTTAACTGGAGGATTTTAGAGTCACCTTCTGAGGTCGCAGTCACTTTACAAACAAAACAAAAGCCTGTTGCAGATCTGTTTGCAATGGGCTTTGTCATTTCTCTCTCCCCCTTCCTGGTTAACAGAGCCAACCCCCTACTCCAAAAAAAAAAAAAATGGTAGCCTTAGTAAGCCTCACATTATATTGTTCCCTACATATCAGGAGATTTTTAGAGGGAAAATTTTCTACAAAACTCCCATGTGCTTTAGCTTAGCAGGGTGGATCATGGAGAGAGGGAAGGTGATCTGCAGGATAAGAAAAGGAAAAGACAAGAAGAAAAAATGTAGAAGGAAAGGACTGATCAGCCAAGGTAAATATATAGTAGCTCATTCATTCAAATCATTTGTGCTACAGCAAATAGGAAAATAGCTGATCTCACTCCTTAAAGATCCTTCACAAAGGGGGTGGGGAGGACCACAAACACTCCTTAGTACCAAAAAAATAGGTAAATTATCATTAGTTCCCTTTCTCAACCATCCTGAAAAACAAACACCCAAAACTAATTCTCAAACATACCCTCATAAGAGAACCCCCGCCCACAGGCAGCATCTGTGTTGACACCTTTGTGGTTATTTCTCTTTTTGCTACACAACCTTTGTATTGCTGAGGATCAAGTATCAACCTGGGAAGAGACTGTTCACAAAAATTCTACCATAGGATCGTGCTCCTTAAATTCAGGAAATAAAACTCCCAGTGAATTTCTTAGAAGCTACACCTGACAAAGCCATGTTTTTGGCTGTTGTCATTGCAAGGTGAGTTCCCTCATTTTCATGTTAAGGGAGGTCCTCTACCTCCAGTACATCAAAGAATTAATGTAGTTTTAAAAAATTGCTTCCCCGTACAGTTCCAATATTCTTACACCTTCTGATACATACTGTCTGTGTGAACAACTGGCTAAATATTTTCTTCCAGTTAGAACTAAAAATATTTTGGGGTCAAACTTTTAAATTTCTCTAAGAAATCTATTTTGGGCTGGCTTGATTTTCTACTTTGTTTACTCACTGGCATAATGGTTTCCTATTTTTATGGGTGCACATCCATTATAATGCCTAGAGTGTGGAAATGAGCATCCCAGTCCCGCAACAGGATCTGCTCAGTAGACCTCTGCCCCGCCTCATTGTGGCTCTGCAGGAGTGTAGGATTTGTATTTAATAGGGCAGATGGAAAAATTACAAGTAACTAATAATCCTAATTCCCATTCTACAGATGGGGAAACTAAGGCACAAAGAGGCTGAGTGACTTGCCCAAGGTCACACAGGAAGTCCAGAGCAGGGTAACAAACCCAGTTCTCCCACAGCCTAAGTCAGTGTGCTAGGCTGGACAATCCTTCCCTCTAATAACCCTAATGTGACCATCTTTGTGGAGCCAGGCTTCTTCTTCTTTTCTTTTTTAGACCTGTTAATGCCTTAACATGGGAGTAATTATTGCAGGGCATAGTGCCCTATATGAAGTTTCAGAGAAACTAGGAGATTTTAGCCCCATATAAATGGTACTATAAAATGGCAACAGAAAAAGTACAAAATGTCTCTTGCAAGGTACAGTGTCAATAGAGTGACAATGAGCACTGTAGGGATGAATCTGTAGCAGTAAATGGAAAGCATTAGATCTTCTTTTGGTAGATCTTAAGACTCAAAACCATATTTTTATTTTATTTTTTTAATCTCCAGCTTGTCTTTTTTTAGATCTTTATTGCTTTTTTGCATGCTGTGCTAGTTAATCAGTTTATTTTCACTTGAAAATCTAAGCCCAAAATGTATCTGAAATGGAACAGAATTGTTTTTTCCTCTCTCAGCTCTACTTCATTAGTAGTCTAAGTGAGTTTGATGCTGCATAAAGTTTGTAACTATTCTGTTAGCTTGTAGTCACTTTTTCTTCTCCCCTGGAGATAGTGATTGTGCTAGGATCAATATATTCCAGCGTGTGGTTGTGGTATATTAAAAAATGAAAGGTCTAGTTATATTATTTATGTCGTCAATTGTCTTGGTATGAGGGAAAATCTCATAAAGAACAGCAGCCAAGAGTAAAAAGAACAACAGTATGTTTACAAGCTTTCTATTGAGAAGAATGCTTGCATGGGTTTCTATTTGCATCTCTGGGTGAGAAGAAGAGAATGGTATCCTCCCAGGCTCTTCTCACAACCCAAAACAAGATGCTCCTTAGAATTATGCAGATCTTCCAAATATGATTCTGTCTATACTCTTTGCTGTGTTTGACCTGCAGAAACTTCAACTGAGCTGTGTCCTTTCTCTGTTGTCCTTTGATCAGTATTGAAATAGTTAATGCAATTCTGAAATGCAATTCTGAACATTTTAAAATTCCATCAAGATGAATGGGAGAAGCTTCTGCTTCCCTCTGGGTTCTGTTTCATGCTGTGTAAGCAGGCATCCCTGCTTCAGTTTATAGTGGTTTGTATCTGGGAGAGTAGGGATTTGCAACTCACAAACATTTTCCTTTTAGATCAAAGTTTTTTGATTCTGGAGCACAAAATGGCAGCTTCCAAACAGGGGTGGCTCTAGACATTTCATCTCCCCAAGCATGGCGGCATGCCCTGAGGGGCGCTCTGCTGTTCGCCGGTCCCGTGGCTCCGGTGGACCTCCCCAAGGCGTGCCTGTGGAGGGTCCACTGGTCCTGTGGTTCCACTGAAGCTGCGGGACCAGCGGACCCTCCGCAGGCATGCCTACGGGAGGTCCATCGGAGCCGTGGGACCAGGGGACCTCTTCAGGCATATCGCCCAAGCACGGGCTTGGTGTGCAGGGGCCTGGAGCCATCCCTGCTTCCAAACAGTACCAGCTTCCCTGAGCTTCAATGCATCAGCCTTCTTTGACATCTGTATGTAACAGTGAGCAGGGCCTGTACCATCCAAAAAATGGGTGCTGTTGACCTTGCAGGAGTATGGTGAGGGCAGCTGGAAGTGTACTGATTGAGCACTTCCCATTTAATGTTTCCTAACAGCAGAGCTCCTATGGAGGCCTCAGATGGACTTCAAGGTATGACCCCGAAAGCAATAGTGTAGGCATAATTTGCTCTTCCTTGAGATGAATACTTAGAGATGCAAGCAGTCTTGCTGATATAGAAAAGGATAACTTAACACCTCCATTTGTCAGCTTTGATGAATCTGGCCTGTATGTAAGCACGATGTACACTATAAAAACTTTGTGAACTAAGAGGGGGGTGTTGAGAGCCCATCCAAAGAACTGAGAGGTATTTAGTAACAGCCTAGTCAAAATCCAACAGTAGAAGTGTATATGTCTTTCTATTTACAAGGCAATGTCTAGGATATTTATCAAGTGGGGATTGGAGAATTACAGAATCTCCCCAAAGTCCCATTTATGCTTTAATTTTGAAATTTTTTATTTAAAAAGGCCTACAACAGTTTATGAGGTGTTTATGGGGACTAACCAACATGCTATGGATCCGGTTCATCTAAGCCCTAAGAACAAGCTTTGTTGAATCAGGATTTATGATTTCTACAGCACCATAGAAATGCATGGAATTTTATTGACACCCATGACAAGGATCCAGCTTACAGTCTAAGATACTGCTCCTGCACAGGGATCTGTCATGCACTGAAGTCAAAGGGACTGTGTGCTGGTTTAAGGGTCCATGTGGGTAGATTTCTTTGCAGGCTTAAGACCTAAAAGTTTATATTTATAGGCTTAATCCCACTGGCATTAGTGTCAACACTTACAGCGCTGTCTCAAGTATCATGATTCGAGAGATTTTTGGGAGGTCTTGCAAGAGAACATCAGCAGTTCAAGAATTTCCTGCCTGCAGTCTGCCCCTTCATACTCTAGAGGATGCTGTGCAGCTGTAATGCTGATGGACTCTGGCTGTAGGTGGGCAGTATTGAACCTGGGACCCCAGGAGCTTAGTGCATGAGCATCTACTGCATCAGCTAAAAGCCATATTGCTGTAAGCTAAGACTGTAGAGCAGACTCATTAATCTCTAAGTGCTGTAGCAGCCCCCTGCAGTACTGGGGTTCCCCATGTGCTCTGTGTGGAACACAATCCTGGAGCAGCATGGCACAGCAGTGACTGCTTCCCTCACCACCCCCATCACAGTGTAGTGAGGACGTGTTAATGAAGGTAGGAGCCCTGGAGAAGCACCATCCATGCAAGCTGGAGATAAAAGGGTAGATATTATGCTGGAGCCTATCAGGGTACTTAGAGCTGGTGGGAGCAAGGTAGTAAGGAGGGCTCTGGAGAGCTGGGTGGAAAAGTGTGTGTGTGTGTGTGTGTGTGTGTGTGTGTGTGTGTGTGTGGTGGGAAGTGGAGCAAGCATACAGGAAAGCCAAGACCTATTCGTTTGTGTATACATTTTATCTGAATCTACGGTTGAATTTTCAACCTGTAATTGCCACTCCCACATTGTAGGTGGGCAGCAGAAGTTCAAAAATTAGGACACTTACCAGAAACCATGACTACTTATTCTACCAATTTTTTTTTTTTGCGGGGTGGGCAGGGGGTTTCTGACTGATGGTGTTTGAACTCTTGGGGTTAGTACTGCTGCATTAGGCTGAATCCCACCCAGTGCAGGAAATAGCCCCACATCCACATAGTCATTTCATTTGTTTTGTTATGGAAATGGGCATGGGTCTGCCCCTACAACTGTTGGCTCCCTGGATTCGTGGCAGGCTAAGGCTCTCTGCATGGATGATCCATCCATTGACATTAATTCTAATCTTCTCACACCAGCTCCCTTTCAGCGCAGCTCCATTGGAGCCATCATAACTGTCCCTGGGATATCAGTGCGGGGGAGAGTGGGAAGTCTCCTCAGTAAAGGTGTCACAGCCTGAGGCTGTATTATCTTTTTTTGACTAATTTTCCATGGCCCCAGGAGTGGGATAATGTATATTCTCTTCTTGGCCATGGATACTCTTCCCTGCTGGCCAGCCTCATCTCCATTTCTCCTTCAAGGGCTCATGGACCTTTGGGAGAGGATTCTGTAGGTTTTGGAGTGGGGGATGTGGTGCTGTGGAGACCCCCCTTTCAAGCAACAACATGGAGATCTGTGCACAAATCTCCAGGCCACTATCTTCAGTGGGATAACTCATGTGAGTAAGGGTTTCAGGAACTAAAATAGACATATTAGAGGAGCAGGGAACAGGATATAAAAAAGTTGCATCATTTGGTTATTTATTCTTTGCATAGAGCTTGTTCCCTTTTTATTTTATTTTGGGAGCATGAAGTCATATAGATGGCTGCAGGTGGAAGGCAAACTGAAAGCAGTGATTTTTTTTTTCTTTTTAAGTAAGAGAAAGAATGAGGTTCCTTGCGGTTTATGGATGTTGTTCCATGTGCAGAGGGTGATGTGGAAAGAACATGGCACTACAGAAGATGTAGAGTGTGTTAAGGAAGTATCAGAGGGGTAGCCGTGCTAGTCTGGATCTGTAAAAAACAAGAGAGTCCTGTGGTACCTTGTAGACTAACAGACCTATTGGAGCATGAGCTTTCGTGGGTGAATATCCACTTCATCAGACACATGTGAGAAGGAAGGAAGTTGGCAGAGATGAAGAAGGAGACAAGTGCAGACATGTGGATAGGGGCACTGCTGCATAGAGCCCTGAAAGAATAACTGTCTTTATTATGAATAATATTTCTTATTTAAAGAATGTTGGTATTTTTTCATTAAAGAAATTCTTTCTGAATTCAGATTTTCATCATTCCACTAATGTCTATTTGGGAGTCCAAATCAAAAGAGTGTGTGTGTGTGTGTGTGTCCAGTATTTTAAGAGACCCATGCTGACTGTATTTCCTGATGAACCCAGAGCTTCTTAAGACTACATTACAATAATGTAGTTTGTTTTTGTAACATGTTCTGTACCATAATCCATATGTATCTTAGGTTAAGGAAAATATCATGCCCTAAATAAGTCTTCAGCAGGTCCTCAAAGGATCTTCTCCAAAGAGAACTCAGGAAGAATAATATTCTGAGAGAAGACGTTGCTTAAGTGAACTTCAGTATATGAAAGTTGTAATCACTTATAAAAAGAAAGACATTTGTTGCATCTTAAACTCCAGCATGAGGAATGTGATGTACCTGTGCCAGGAACAACAATGTCATGTTCCTTAGAATCCTATTGCAGAAATGGAAGCCAAGTCAGCAATCATCTTATGAGGCATTTCCCCCCACTTACAAAGGAAAAGATGTCATTTGGATTGCTTCTAAAACTGGCAAAACATTGTTTGTTTGTTTGTTTTGGAAGGTTTCTTGTCATTTGGTAAGATATCCAGGATATGAGGTGACACTTTGTAAGGTGACTAAAGTAATTTCCTCGATATTTTGTTTAGATGAGTGATTTAATTTTGTTCCCTAGGCTACATGTATATGAACAAGACTGGTTTTCTTGTATTTATATTTCATTAATACAACACAACTTCTGTGCTCTCAGGAAAGTACAAAGTAGGATGTAAGAGATCAGAACTGTGCATTTATAACACAATTTTTGTTGGACTGTTTTTCGAGTGTCTGCTAAAGGCATCTAGAGAAATAGAATAACAAAAATATACAATATATTTTAAAGATACATATTATTTAATGAATTCAGGGCTCAGATCAGAAGGTGGGACAAGAAGTACATCTTCCTAAAAGCTTGTGATTTATTTGGCTAAATAAGGGGAGTGATCCTGCAAACAATTGTGTGCGTAAACTTACATGTGTAGTAATGTAGAAGTTATTGGGACTACTCATGTGAGTAAACTTACCCGTTTTCTTAAGTGTTTGCAAGAACAGGCCCAAGATATGTATTAACATTCAATTGTGAGACACTGGGTATGAGGCATAAGCACATATGCACGTTTGTAAATTTGCGCACTGTCTCCCTATGTGAGTAGGACCTACTTCCATGATTAAGAATTTGCGGGATGGACTCCTATATGGCTCATTGTGGTGCATTTGTGAGTTTAATATTCTTTTTCTTGCTTGCAGTATGGATCCTGCAAATACCCACATGCTTAATTTTACTCATGTTAGAAGTCCCATTTAAGTTAATTGGAGTTGAGTCAATCCTAGTGCAGGATCAGGTCCTAGGACTTATAGGGGGTGCACTTTTTTGCAAATATGAAATTCCAAAGTCAAACCAAAGCATGCCTGAGTTGCAATGGAAAATTGTGTAAAAACTGTTTTGAAAGGCAGGTAAAAGTAGGAGAATCGAAGTAAGTAATTTCTCTATCTGGGTCAGGCTGATGTTGGATTCAAAAGTTTGTTTAAAATACCTTTCTTTTTTTAATGACCACTAAAATTCATCAAAGCTTGTTCACTACATATTTTTGCTTTTCTAAAATGAGAAAGGGATCACGTAGACTTTACTCGCTTCTGTGAGTATAGACATGTGATGCAAGGGACTAATAGTTTTTTTATTTTTTTCCCTCCTCCTAATAAAAGGGCCTCGCCATCCTCGTCCCAAAACTCAGTAATTTTCCACTGGTAAAACAACTGTTCTGTGTTTGCCATCTGCTGTGCTGGCAGGACTCAATGGAACAGCAGTAGCAGCAAGTCAGGAACTGTAACTGCATGCTGTGAATATTCATTCAACTTTCCTTGTCTCAGCTGGTGCTCATCTTTTACACGAACCCCAACTTTGTTTAGGTGATGACATTAAAGAGGTTTAGCGGCTAAGGAACAAGGGGGTGAAATCCAAACTTCCAGACAATCAGGGGAAGTTGATCACAATAGATAGCCATATCCAGCAGTTTTTTTCTAAAAGGAGTGTTCTCTATTCTCCCGTTTCTTGTCATCATTTGTAAAGATGTAAAAAGACTTTTGCCCACAGTAGACTGCTCTAGGAAAGTACTGCTATTCCAGATCTACCAGCCTTCTATTTTGTATTTGCTTTTTTTTTTTTTTTTTTTTTGCTAATTCTTCTGAAATGTGGTATTTACTCATCCAGTACAACTAGATAGTGGTGTCATTCTCTGCTGATAATCAGAAAGTGCAGCTTCTCCATTTCCAGTCGTCTCCAGATCAAAATGCAGTGATTTTTTTAAAAGGCTTTTGTCATGTCAGATATAGACCAAACACAACATTTCTGAATGCTGATTCCCACAGATGGACCCTTGGGTCCAGACGAGGCCGATTGATGATTGAATACATGGGTCTGCCCATGCACATCAGCTTAGACTGTAGAATCTCTGGTACATGAACAATATCTTGTAGTATGCCTAGCACATTACTCTTGCTACATAAATAATGAGATAAAAATAAAGGAACACAGTGCCACTTTAAATGAGGCAATTAAATCCTCATCAGTGAGCACTAATGTGTACAGGGCCCCCCTAATGAACTTAGAGGGCTTGTAAGTCACCACACAATTTGGTCCACTAAACCTCCTGTACAGTGGTGTAAGGTGGGTATAATATTAAAGAACCCTGATACTGACACCTCCCTCTCAATTTTGAGCTCTCTCTACCTTTGCCAACCCGTGATTGAACCCCTAACTGCCCAAGGGAGACGAGCGGCTGTTAAAAAAACTTTTGAGGGGGCTGTCTGAGTTTAAAACAACAGAGGGGCCAGCGGCTCAGCTGGTGTAAACCAGGGTAGCCTTTAGGAGGAGTGGGCTGACTCTCCCCCTCCGAGGCGCGGGCGCACAGTGGCTTTAAGAGGGGGTGCCACTGGCGGTCATTTCCCCGAGGGGACGCCCGCGACCCGCCCCCGGGCACTGCGTCGCCGGGCGCTGAGGGCACTTTGCAGCCAGCCCCGCTGCAAGCGGCTCCAAGGCACGGCGGTGGCGGGAAGCAGCTGACCCCACTGCACGTGAAGAGGCGGCGCGGGGCTCGCGGCCGCATGTGCTGCGGGTGAACAGAGGACGCCAGCCTGTCACCGCCCCCCCGCTACAAGCCCGTCGCTCCCCTCCCTGCCGCTGTCCTGAGCTCTCGCGAGAGCTGGCTGGTAAACAGCCCTCGGATTAGATCCCTCCTGCTGCCCTCCCCTTGCTCGCATGAGCGGCCCCGGCGGGGGAAGTGATCGGGCAGAGCGAGGCTGCAGCGGGTGGTGCGGGGACGCAGGAGCTGGCAGCCAGGCGCAGGGAGGTGAGTGCTGCAGGGAGCCCAGGCTGCAGGCAGAGCCCTGCCCGGGGAAGTGCCACTCGCCGCGTGTCTCTGTGCTGCTGCAGGTGGGAGGAGGGGAAGGAGCCTGTGTCTTTGGTGCAGAGAGAGCGAGCCTGTCATTGGAGACTGGGAATCTCTTCTCCCCACCACCGTGAGACAGCAGTCGCAGCCATAGCCAGGCTCAGGGAGGATGGTATTCGCTGTGTGGGGCTGCTGGAGAGAGACACTAAGGAAGGGAGAGGGTAATAGAGGAGTCCGTACTTGTTCAGAGAAATAAGGACAATGGCCTGGCTCCACTCCTCTCTCCCTCTTGCACTCTCAGCCCCAGTGGCAGAACCTGTGGGGCACAGGGTGTGTGTGTGTGTGTGTGTGTGTGTGTGTGTGTGTGTGTGTGTATCAGTCTGTGTTATGAGTGACGGATAAGATGAATGAGCTGAGATTTCTAAAAAGGTGGCAAGTGAGATTTAAAATCTCTTACCAAATCTGCCACCTCCAAAATTCATCACCGCCAGGGAGAGATGGTTATAATTGCTAATAAGGGGTTCTCCCATGTCACATTTTCAATTTCTAACTTGGCAGGTTTATTCTCCATGTTTCTTCCCCCAGCTCCAAAGCCTGGCCTAGATAGAGACTCCAGGGCTTCAACTGAGGTACAGTTTTTAAATGAGTAAGACTCAGATACACAGCAGAATCCCTTTTTTAACCATGTGAGAGGCTTTAAAACCCTACCTTTAAAATTAATCCAGATGGCAGAGAGATGCTCCCCAAAATACTGAAGGGTAGCCTGTCTCTGACTTTGGGAAACAGGGAAGATCTTTGTTTCATGGGTGCCTATCACTGGGCAGGCTGTTTGGAGTAGGCATAGTGAGAGATGAGCCCAAATCTGTTGTTGTTTTGCAGATATGACCACCCTGGGATGGGAGATGAACTCAGTCTGATCTGTGACTAGATAAAGTACTATCAACAGTAAAGGTCCTGTGGGGTGTGGAGTCAGTCGATTATACAGTCTGGTTTAGGAGTGTTCTGTCCTATTTTAAATATGTGCCAGTTTAATCTCTACACAGATACCCCATCTGAAAAAAGAAAACCTGGCTCATAGGGCCAGATCCAAAACCCATTAAAGTCAATGGGAACCT
The DNA here is from genome assembly GCF_025201925.1 of Gopherus flavomarginatus. Lineage (NCBI taxonomy): Eukaryota > Metazoa > Chordata > Testudines > Testudinidae > Gopherus > Gopherus flavomarginatus. The sequence continues at coordinate 129,450,338 of NC_066617.1, forward strand.
TCCTGTTGACTTCAGTGGGTTTTGGATCAGGCTCGTAGCTTGCCAGCTCAGCTTTTTGCTTGGTTTTATATTTTTAACTGAACTACAGTGAAAATGATAGGGATGAAAGTGAGAATGCAGACAGAAGTAGGAGAGTCTTGTACATGCTGTAAATCTGATGCTTTAAAAAAAACCCAAAACAAATCAACCTTTGGGTTAGAACAGTATATTTCAGATGCACAGCAAAAGTCACTTTCCATTGGCGTTACATGCTGATATCTCTGTAATAAAACCTTGAATGGGAATGAATAAGTCTTTAAACAGGTTTAGCCTCTGGGTGTATTACTATTTAGTAGTTATACTTAATGTATGTATTAATTATGTATGTCTTTAACCAGAGATACAGTTTCTTCATTCTCAGATTGTTCGTGGGATGTATTGAACTTTGATTATTTTCTTCATTTGTTCCTTACTAATGAGTGGGTCATCTTGTTTGTAAAGTATTGATGTGGTTTGTTTGTTTGTCTTTTGTTTAATACCCTATTTAAGTGTTGACTGCAGTTCTGCAAATTCCCAGGCTGTGGATAAATCTTGTTGTATACACTCCCAAACACTAAACATATCACTATGTTTTGCTGTGCATACTCTGTGATGTGTATCTCAGAATAAGCGAAAATCTTAAACTGTTTCATCCTCTCCACTCCAGAAGTATAATAGGTGAAACAGTATCAGTTTTTGTTTTTATTTAGAGCAATAACTGAAATACTTAAAGATAATGAAATGTCAAATTGTTCTTGGTGGATGTTGGCCAAAATATTTAACCATGAGAAACATGTTATTGTAGCGTATATTATGGATATAGTTTTATCTTGTGTTTTGTGCTATATGTGACTTCCTGACTTTAATTAAAATGTGTCTTGAATTAAGAAAGGTCAACTTCAGTGGGCTTCAGTGTATGCTGCTTTTTGGGTTCATTTTAAATATTATTACTTGTCAGATTTAAAAACAAAAATCCCTAAAAGCAAACCTTGAATGGCATTTTTATTTCAAGGAAAACTAGTTAATATGAATTTAGTTGATATGGGAAGCAAATATTTATGGCAGATAGGTAGTCTCATATTTCTTGCTTTGAGGCCTGATGCAAAGAAAACGGAGGTCAATGGTAAAACTCCTATTGACTTTCAGTACTTTTGGATTATTCCCCTGTTCCTCAGTATACAATAGGGATAGTGTGATCCAAGCAGGGTATGCAGTCTGGACCCCGATAACATCATCCATCATAGGCCTGATTGTGCAACCCTTACATTGGTGATTACTGAGGGTCTGATCCTGTGCCCTCTGGAGTAAGTGGTGAACTGCAGGGGTGTGACTTCTCACACACATGAGTTAGGTATGAACCATCTAACCGAATGGGTTTTATCCAGCAGGGAGGATTGGGCCCATTTGATTGGTTGGTGGTGGGTTGTTTTTTTTTCAAATTGTTCCTAACTTTTTATTGTGTCCATATTTATTTTGTTAACAACCATGGTTTATTCCCTCTTAAATGTAGGGAGATTATTTAAATGTGAAGCTGGTTGATAAACTTCTGAAATTGTATGATGACAGATGTATGATAAGCCTGCAAACGATGATAAAAAGAATTACTTCTTTAAATACAGTATTCATCAACATAAAGAGTAAGCTGTAATGATATGGTAAATTGTTCGGTTTTCTTCCCCCAGAAGAGGCTTTGTATATCGTAGGGTAATGATAGTTGACATAAATCAAACATACTATTATACACAAAATCATTTAATCGTCTCTCATTCCTTACTCATTTTAATGTACAGCTACATTTGGAAAAGACCTGCCATCAATGGTAATTGTGTTACAGTACTATAAAAATATGGAGTTAGTAAATAACTAACTGAAGTTTAATTCTTTATGATGCATTGTGGCAGTATTTTTTTGAAGGGCTGGATAACTATATCATCAGTAACTATCTTAGCTATGCAAATTAAAATAACAGTGATGGTAATCAAATCTCATAGTTCAGGGTGTAAGATGAAGTTCTGGTGTATTTTTGAGGAGAGGGGTGTTCATCTGCCATTGAAGCACTGAATTCTGGATATTAGTATAGATTAGATGCTTTGATCTGATGTGGCAAATATGATGTCTCTGTAGCTTTAAAGAGTAACTTTTGACAGTCCCAGTGCTTGTGCTCCTGCACACTTCTCTCTAAAAGAACACCTTTTTCTCCAAGAATAACAGTAAAAACAAAGGATAGAGAAATAAATTGAGCTGTTAGTGTACCTCTTACGAATATTTTGATCAGTTCGTGAAGCATTAAAATTAGTGACTGTGGTATTTAATGTCGTATTTTATGCATGAACTTGGATCATTTCCTATCATGCCATATCAAACTTTGTTTTAAAACATCTGAAACTGCCCATTAGAGAGATGTGATCAGACACTACATTGTTTGCTTGACAACTTTTTCTGGGCCTTTGCAGTGGAATGATTCTTAAGCTAATACAGATATTGCTTAATTTATGGGGAAATGTATCCTCCTTGTAAATTCAAACCAGCAAATATCAGTTTCTTGAAGAAGAAGGCCTGCTAACAAAGGTTGAGAAGAAATGTACTTAAATGGGCCAGATTCACTACCATTATTGCAAATTGCAGCACATCCCCACATCCCCCTTAGAGGCAGCTGCACCAGAGGATGAGGGAAGATGTTTCACTCAATGGGATGCTCAGGCTTTAAATTCCATCTGGGATTCCGTAGCAACAGAGCAGATGGCAGCTGTCCAGGAGATGTGCTGAATCTCTGGTAGACACCCAGCCAATTCAGGAACTATGTGAGCTAATTCTGGGCCCCTACCAGAGGAGAAGTGGTTGCAGATGGAAGCCTTTGCTGCTACATCTGAGTGGACTTTCTGCTCCTAGGGGTGCAAGGCCTGGGTTCTGCTGGTGCGACTCATGGAGGTAATTGAGTCCAATGATTTTGAGGGATTGCTTAATGAGGCTGATCTTTCCTGCAGGTTTCACATTTTAGTTTGTGTTCAGCACTGCGTATGAATTAACATCTGGATTTTTAGAAAATTGATGGAGCTGAACTTAATATTGTTGCTAAAGGTCTGAGTCAATCACCAGGTAACACTACTATAATATTATTGCTACTTAGCACTGTCATCCTCAAAGCATGTTACCAGCACAAACTCACTAAGCCTTACCACACCACCCGGTGGTGAGCAAGTGCTTACACTGCCATGAAAGGGCCCCCTTATTACCATAGTTACTTTTGCATATCACAGAATGGTTACAGGGGAGATGGGCTTTCCACAAGCTGGCCACATACAGCTTACATGGCCACACAGCTCCCCTGTCATTTCCCAAGCTTGACTCTGGGACTCCGCCTCCCCTGGTTGCCATGTATGGCATTTAGGTGTTTGGAGATGATGTCAGGGGAAGGCACAAGTATGCCTATTGTCTCCTAGCAAGTCTGGTTCTTGCTTGAGTCATTCCTTAAAGGGAATCACACAACCAGCACTGAACTTTCCTGCAAAGGAGAGAAGACAGGAGGAATCATCAGGTTTAAGAATTCTTCCCACTACACTCTCTCTGCAAGGCAAAGTGGGAGGGTATTGGAAGGAGGAAATGACCCAGCCGTACTAGCTTGGTAGAAGTGGTGGATCTCAAGTCGAAACCTCCCTCTTGAGATTTATAAGACTAGGGTGGCAGAGAGAGCCTCACAAAGTAACGTTTTATTAAAAATTAACAGTTGTGAAACCTAGCCCCAGCCTGGAGCCTGATCAGGGAGTTACTGCAACCTGAGCAAAATATCAGTCTAATAGTGAAAGAATTGTCTGTTCCACCTAAAAATGTAATTAGTTTTAGCAGGCAGGGCTTTTGTTCATAGCTCTTTGGATAAAATCAATCCACCGGTAGGTTCGGAGGCGGTCGCCATTTCTTGAGGTTAAAGGCCAACATGTTGCACTGCTAGGCTCTACAACTTGTGCTTGGTGTTATTTAGAGCTTGGCAAAGCAGGAGAGGAGAATAAGAGAACGCAATCAAAAAGTGATTTAGTATAACGTATGAACATTTTCATCAGCCACAGTTGCAGAAGAGTGACAACAAAGTCTGTGTGGGAGTGGTAGTTCTATGCTGAAAATGTAATTTACCCAGCACAGAAATCTTTCACTGAAAAATCAGGGATTTTTAAAAGATGAAAATGAGCTTTTCTAGTGGATCCCAAGCCATCGGACACCAATGGAAGAGTTCGCTGTTACTATGAAATGGCCAACTGTTGACCCAAGTTACTATTTAGTGCAGTTGTGACTCTTAGTTTGCAGATGTTTGTGTAGCAAATACATGCTGAAGGAATTATTTCCTAGGGCTGGTGTCTTTTATCTCAGGATTTACAGTAGCTGCATGTAGGGTGACCAGATGTCCCAATTTTATAGGGACAGTCTGATTTTTGGGTCTTTTTCTTACATAGGCTCCTGTTACCCCCCACTCCTGTCCTGATTTTTCACATTTGCTGTCTGGTCACCCTAGCTGCATGTCCTAGAAAGCAGTGTGTGTTCAGCTGCGTTGACACTTTTAAGAGAAGTTAACGGGGGAAGGGAAGAAGGAATTTTCATCACTAGTTTCACCCTTTTGCAACATTCTGCACATACACGTTTATCACTAGGTTTTCTTTGCACTGTTTTGGTTGCCCAGCTGTGGTGGTAAAACGTTCTGATTGAACAGCTGGCACAGCGTTCCTCATGACTGATCTGTTGTATAGCACTTCTGTAAATCGAAAGGGTTTTTGTGTCTAAAGAAACTTGCTAAATTAAGCTTTGCCTTTGCTATTTAAAATCATTTGTTTCTTTCACCACTTGAAATTCTTCACAGTATAGCTCTTGGTTTCTACTATAACTTTATAAAAAAGCCTGAGGAAGCCTGCTTTAAAATGTATGTTTGTGGGAGGGAATCTCTCAGACATTCAAGTATACAAAAAATATAAAATAAAAATAGCCAACAGTCATTTAGAGCTAGTTTTAAGTATCATTTAAGGTAAAGTCTTGTGGTCTTTTTTTTGCTCTAACCATTAGACATGGCTGCCTTCCAGCAATGAAGAACCATTGTAAATTCATTATTTGTACAATAATCAGTAAGTCTTAATGTATGTGATCTCACTAAGACCTCTGCTCTTAAATCTTTTTTGAGCAATGGGATAGACTGCTATTTGTCTATGCAAACTTGTTATAAGGTATTTGGCTTAAGGAAGTTCTGCTGTATATCATTAATGTTGTGTGGTACTCTCCCTCTCCTCCCTCAGAAGATATTCAGGTGCTTCAGTTGATGGGAAAAGAGACTTCATCACGAATATAAGAATGGTAATTTGCATTTCTGTAACACTTCCTATGTAAGCATCTCAACTCAACAGATACAGCTGTATAAAAGGTTTGGATGTGGTGAGCCAGTTTCTCAGTTGCAGTAGTTTGGAAAATAACCCAGCATGTTCTTTCCCTTATTACAAATGGTTCAAAACACCACTAGCAGTCTCTTCGTAGATTATTATATTATGGATAATTAAGAATAGTAATTGGGAAAACTTGGAAGTAAAATTGTGATACTAAGATTAATAAAAATTGTGATCTCCTTGGACGGGGACCATCCTGAAGTGTCTGTACAGTTCCTAGTGGACACACTTACATTTGAAGATTAATTGCAATTAATAATGAAAAGTTAGCCAGACTGTGATAGGAAGAAGTAAAACATGAATTTACAGTAGTTCTGACAGAGTGGTCCCTGTTTAGAAGAAACGTACAGTTTGCAGTTAAATGTATTCTCCATCTGAACCGCAATACTATAACTATCATTAAGTTAATACTTCTGAGGAATTCTGTGCCAAATAATTAAAAATTCTGTGGAAAATTTTTTTTTGCACACAATATTTTGAAGTTCTGCAAATTTTATTTGTCAATAAATAAATGTGGAGGCTTAAATATGGCAGTGGGGAGCACAGGCCACTGGCTGCACAGAGGTGGGAGATCACTGTGGAGCTGTCCTCTCCTTCACCTGAACAGACTCAGCAATAAGGCTGCACCCAACCTTGACACAGCACAATGGCCAGGCCTGCTCCAGAAGTACCCTGGGCTCTGCTCCTCCATGCCAGGTGCACCAAGTCAGTAAGCAAGAGAGACAGACTCTCTTGGACATTCCCAGCTATGGCCCCCAATCCCGGTAGGGGACAAGTAGGCTCAGTCCAGCAAGATCCAAGTGTGGAGAGGCTTAGTGTGGGGGGATCCAGGTGTGGGATGAGAGGTCTCTGTGTGGGTCAGTCTGGGTGTGAGCAGCTCAGTGGGGGGGTCTGGGTCAGGAGGAATCTGGATGCACAGGGGCTGTTTGGAAGGGGTTCTGGGTGCAGAGAGGTCCAGATAAAAGTGGTTAGGGCTCAGCAGAGGAGGGGCTGGGTGTGAGGGGTGTCTGGGTGTTGGGGGAAGAGGGCTTGGTGAGGGAGGTACAGATGCAGCTGATTGGAGTTCATTAGGGGCATCCGGATTTGGGGGGCTCATCAATGTGGCCCAGGTGCAGGGGGTTAGATTTGTCAGGGAGGGGGGTTGAGTGCACGGGGTTTAGCGGGGGTGGACTGGGTGCAGGGGGAGGGTCTGGATGCAGTGGGGAAGGGCTCAGAGGGGGGTCTGGGTGCAGGGGAGTCTGGATGCAGGGGAGTTGGGTGAATTGGGGAGCATCTCCCCGTACAATGACCCCTCCCTTGTGACTGAAGAACAGTGGGTGCAGGAAGGGGTGGGCGTGTGGAGCTTCCTGCAGCTGGGGAGTTTTCTGGGGGTGGGTCTGACCTGGCCTCGACTGCTCCTTTCAGGGGAAGAGGACGTCCCATTGTTCTCCACCCCCTCTCAGCTGAGCCCGGTGCAGGATAGGAGCCACCAGCTGCAGCATCTCGAGCCCTCTTCCTCCGCCCAGTGATTGAACTCTCCACTGGCTGCTCTGGGTGCCTGAAATGATGCGCTCGCACTGCAGGGCAGGGATGTGTGATGACTCTTGTGGCTTCCCTTTGCTTTCCCTTGATTTTCTGCAGAGAAGCAAAGAAATATGTGGGGGACATGAATTCTGTGCATGCGCAATGGCACAGAATTCCCCCACAAATAATTAAGGTAGAATTACACAAAACTTGACAATATTAGCCGCAAGTTAAAACTAAGGGATTAGCTACAATGAATGTAGAAATATTGCATCTCCTACAATACTTTCCCGCAAAAGGAGGAGTTTTAAACTACTATGCAGAATTTAGAGCGGAAGAAAGGTTGTTACAAACAGTATCTTTTTTCTTTATATAAGCTTTAAACCTTGGTGATATTTCTTCTATATTATGCTGGTAGGAGTGCAAGGATTTAAACAGATAGAACATGTGCCTTAATAGAAATGTTTAATGCCACT